>NC_054600.1:6417500-6729375 GCF_004785595.1 Juglans microcarpa x Juglans regia
GTATTCGAACCAAAGGCCTTCTATCCTTAACAAGACGTGAGTGAACAGAGGTGCATCCAAGTTCTATGATGTACTATGGTATATATTATATGATATTATAATAGTATATCAGATAATATATTACCATATAGTATATGCTAGTAGATTATATGATAATATACTATATTATAATTAGCACATGAAAATACTATATATTATAGCATTTATATATGAAATCACTATATGATATATCATATGTATAATATCATATAGTATATAATATATTAAATATAAAAAATAAATTAATTTACTAAATTTGAAATGAACAAAGTTTGAACGGTTAATAATAATGTTTGAACAGTAAGTCAAAACTGTTTGAACGTATAAATTATCGTTTGAACGGTTCTGTACATATAAGGTATAGGGAGAGGCTTTTCAACGCCATCGTCCCCCCTAACAACAATTCAAACTCGCATCGAACAGACCCCATACATAGTCGAACGTCGTCGTCACTGTCGTCATCACCACCACCATCGAAGACTCATTCCTTTCAAGTGGTACGCTCCTTATATGCCCCGTTTGGGTTATTCTAAGCAAGTTTTGTTAGATTATTTGTAAAAAATAAGAAAAACTTTTTTTTTGGTTGTTTGCCACCATAGGTGGCCGGAAATCCATCGTAGGCTGTTTACCCATCATTGTGTAGTTGATATTTGTTGAAGAAACAAAAGGAATCCACCGATTCTTTTCTTTTTCGTGGCCGCTAAGTTGACTCAGCCACAGCTAAGTTCGATCCAAAAACCGTTTGAATGATGTTGTATTCATTCTAACGGTAGGAACTCAAACGTCGAACGTTTGATCGGTTTACCATACCTTCGAACCGAATTTAATATCTACGCTCGAACGTATATAATTCACAATTGAGAACGAGGATGTAAAGATTTTAACGTTTGAATGGTTATGGATTCAATCGAACAATATAACAGAAAATAGTTTCTAATTGTTTTAACTAGTATATAATTTTGTGAATATTTATGTATTATATTTTATAACTAATGTTGCATATATATTTTATTTTTTAAATTTCAGGTTGATAATGTAATATATGAGACGTAAGCTTGGCAGACCAAGGCAACCTTCCATCGAAACAGTTATAGAGAAGACTATCTTATTAGAACGTCAGGTGAAGATTTCTGACTTTCTGACACATACCTGGGTGGGTCATTCTTTGACATCAGTCTTCAATGATCGTGGTTGGACATCAATCCTCGATCAGAAGGACGAAGCATGAGACTTCATGTCTTATATTGACTTTGTCTCGTAGTTCTATAAAGAGCTCGGTAGTACCAACCCAGATGACGAAGGGGCATAGATGATCTCTATCCAAGGAGCTTTAGTTATATTTTCAGCGAACAGACTCATTGATTTTATTGGTATTCACAGACTGTGCAGTGTATATCCGAATGTGGTGTCTAGAAAGTCTCCAGGTTCGAGTGATGGGGAGACGGTTTAGGACGAGGGATTAGCTCATATAGATGAGCTCCATATCCTCACTGATCATGAGGTGAGGGAGTTGGTTGTTGGTCCATATGCTCTTCTATATGATAGGACGAAGAGCATCAAGCAAACAGATCTATCTACTTTCTTCAAGATCATGAACTTGATCCTCGCCAACAATATTGATCCTTGGTAGCACAAGACAGGTTGGCATGGTTCAGGCGAAGTTTATGATACGCGTCACTCGTGGTGTTCCTATTGACCTAGTGGGTTATATATTCGATAGGATTCGATCAGAGGCCCAGTACATTACGATGAATATATTGTTATTCAAGATCCTCATCACCTGATTTGTGGTATATGCCGGGGTCTTGCCATATATTGTTGAGCGTGCTCGAGAGCCGATTTGATCGATCAACAACTCCACCCTATCACAAAGCACGGAACACTCAAGATTTCATCTCCGTGGTCATATTCTATACTCAGTCGATACTCAAAGAGATGGACACCCGGGGAGATCATGGAGTATCAGCTGGTGAGACATCCACGAAGGTTGAAGCATCATGCATAGCTACTTGTAAGGAGATGGCTGATATAGTGCATGCAGATATTAAGGGATAGACATAAGCGGTGATCGATGCAGTGCGTACGGAGATCCGTACTACCATGTCTGACTTACGACAGAGATTAATGCTAGCATCTCTGGCTTACTTATGAGATTGATTCCTTGTCTACGACTACTCGACTGACACAACTAGAGACACGCCTAGTTGTAGTCGACAATGTGGGTAGAGAATTGGGATCTTAGTACTTTCTATATTTTATTTACATTATTTTTTGTTTTTCGTACGAACAATATTTGGTGTTTTGTAAATTTAATTTAATTATGAATTAAATATTTTTTCTAAATTAATTATTGATTTCTATTATTTATATGCTAAATTTTATATAAACTAAATATTTATCGATAATTAAGTAAGGTATTTTGTTGCTATCAATAATTGTAAAAATTTTGTAACCATTTGAACGAAATATGTCACGTTCGAACTTTTCTATTCTCCATTCGAACACTTTATGCTACGTTCGAACATTGATAACTTATTAGTTCAAATGGTATAGTAATATGTTCGAATGGTAAGTCAATGTCTCGCTAAATTTATTGACTTAACCTTCCAATTTTTTGTTCGATTATATATAATGTGTTCAAACATTGATTATCATTAACGTTCAAACGTTCTGTATCTTGTTCAAACAGTAAGTAATATCCTGCTAAATTTATCAACTTAACCTACCAATTTCCCATTTGATTATATGTAATATATGTTCGAACATTGATTAACCTTGACATTCAAATATTGTTGTATGTTGTTTGAACGGTAAGTCAATGTCTCGCTAAATTTTGTCACTTAACGTACCAAATTGTCGTTAGACCATATATAATTTATGTTCGAATGTTTATTTTATTTTGTTCGAATGGTTATTTTATTATGGACAAAATTTGAAACATCTCATTTTTTAAGACGATTTTCATTTCGTCCCAAACAAAATTGCTCCAAAAACAAATTTTTGTTACAGTTCTTCTAGCCACGTCAGCTGATAAAAAAAGAAAAAGCCAAATACGAATACGAAAATGAGAGACTAAACCCATTTTGTTTCCTGCTACTGAGACCAAAAACATTTTGTGCTGCATGAGATTTCATCGTCTCCAGAAACTGGCTTCTTCATTCCTCGCATGTGGGTACGATTAGGGTGGGTACTGCTTTGGGTGGGTCAATCCAAGGTAGGTCTGGTGGGCTTGGTGTGGGTCAGCTTCATGGGATTCGTTGGGTCAGCTTCGTGGGCCAGCATCGATTCGGGTCAACTTTTTGGGCTAGCAATTTGGGTTAGCTTCGTCCCCATACCGTCACCACGAAAAGGTACCATCAATCTTGGATGTTTGCTTCAATCTGCAATTTGTTTTAACATTTGCACAAATGTTAGACAAGACAAGATTTGTCCATGTAGATCATTTGTTGAAACAAATCAAGCATGATACTGTCGCCATCCAACCCAAAATTTTTTTTGTCTGGTCATTGATAAACAATCAAACATGTTGTGATTTAGTATGTTTTTTTCTTCCACAGCATGTTGTGATTTATATTAGATATTGTTGGGTGAAAATATTAATTTTCTAGTTTGTTGGCTGAAAATATCAATTTTCTGGTTTGTAGATATGTAGATCATCAAAACATCAGCTCCCAAATGATCTTTTTATTTTCCTACGCATACAAAAAACTTAATTGTATTATTTAATTACCCAATAATATTAAAAATATTGAAGATTGATGTTGGTAAAGTTTGATCAGTGTGGTCCTTTTAAAACAGTCATGCTTGCCCCTTTGAATATATTGCATGGGTTTGGCAGCATCAATTGTCTGGCATGTGTAAATCTTATTTGAATTTTTATCAAATTTTGATTAGTTTTTATTTCTTGGAAGAAGTATGTACAATATTAGTCTTCACTCTTGGTCGATTGAATCAAATTTCCTATAAACTTATCAAAGACTGACCTTGGATATTGAACAACTTGAACAAGGCATGGGAAAAGGATAAGAACACCCATCTCCACTAACACCATCTAGCTCAAATCCCTCAAACTTAGTATGTTATTTCATAATTAAAAAACTTATTGCAACTCAATGTTTAGCATCCTAATTATTATTTTTATTTTCATGTTAGGACATCCCTCGAACTGGTCAACTAAACCATCTAAATTACATGCATTGTTACTTTGGACCAGTGCCTGCATGGTCACCAGCTTTCTTGCCATATCTAGATGACAACAAAAATCCAAGCAACATTCAGGTAATTTTTCAACTTCGTTCTTGTCTTTTAGTTATACCTTAATTATTTTTGAAGCAGTTTAAATGTTTTAATTTTTTTGCTTTCAGGAAAATGTTGGCTACTCATTTCAATATGGGATGGGACCTCCGAGGCCATTTATCGCTACAAGCTCTGCAAGGAACGCAAGAGTTAGTCAAGAAGATAGACCCGCTTGTCTGGAAACTGAACCTCCATGTACTTCTGCTAGAGTTGATGAAGAAATTATGTTGGATAGACCAGATGAACGGGAAACTGACGATGGAACTACCGGTACACCACAGGTAGTGCCATCATTGGATGGTGATGATATCATTGAGGAGTCAAAGTCGGGGATGAAGTTCAATTCTTTTAAATATTTGTTGAGCTATTATAAGCAATATGCTAAAAAATGTGGGTTTGAGGTGATGACATAAATGAGTGAGAGGTCAGAGGATCAAAGTATAAGATATGTCACCATTGGTTGCGCACGGGGAGGGAAGGTCCGGAATAAGAGTTCCAATGTCGCCAACCCACGTCCGACGGGAAAAACGGATTGTATGGCAATGATTAATGTCTTAAGAGTCAAGGGAAAGATGCGGTTGACAACTGTCTATAATACACATAATCACGGCCTCAACCCAATGAAATCCCATTTTTTTCGATGTAACAGAGAAGTGAGTGAGACCGTTAAAAGTGTCCTAGACACAAACGACTTAGTTGGCAGCCAACTAAATAAGAGTTACTGACCTCTTATCGTTGGCGTAGGTGGCTTCGAGTACCTCCCATTTTTTGAAAAGGATTGTCGCAATTACATCGACAAAGCGCGACATCTCATACTTGGCGCAGGTGGTGCTGGACCACTTCGGATTATTTTATGAGGATGTAGTACAAGAATAATGGGTTTTTTACATTGATGGATTTAGATGATGATGGTAGGTTAAAGAACGTTTTTTGGGCAAATCCACGTAGCTGGACAAGCCTACCAGTATTTTGGTGATGTAGTTACATTCGACACCGCATACTCGACGAATAGGTAGGGAATGCCCTTTGCACCATTTATTGGTATAAACCACCACGGGCAATCAATTCTTTTGGGAGCTCGGTTAATTTTCAGTGAGGACATGGAGACCTTTGCATGGCTATTCTAAACCTGGTTGCAATATATGGACGATATAGCTCCAAAGTCTGTTATTATTGATAAAGACAGATCAATGAAAAATGCAATTGCTACCATCTTTCCAGAAACTCGACATAGATTATGCCTATGGCATATACTGAAGAAAATCCCTGAGAAGCTTGGGTCATATACTGCCTATAGAAGTGGGCTCAATACTCAACTGATGAAATGTGTGTACGACACACAAACTATTGAGGAGTTTGAGAAATGTTGGGCCGGGTTTATTATGACATAATACTTACATGAGAATGCGTGGTTGAAAAGTTTATATATGGAGTGTGAGCATTGGGTAACGGTATTCCTAAAAGAGCACTTTTGGGCTGGAATGAGTACAACCCAGTGCAACGAGAGTATGAATGGTTTTTTTTATGGTTATGTTAATTCAAAGACAAACTTGAAGAGTTTGTCAACCAATTTGACAGTGCGCTGAGGAAGAAAATTGAGAATGAAAATCATGCGAAATTCCAGTCATTTAGCCAGGTCATTCCCTGCGTATCTAGATCTCCAATTGAAAAAAAAAATCAAGAGTTGTACACTAACGCTAAATTTAGGGAAGTTCAGCAGCAAGTAATTGGTGTGCTCGATTTGGATCCATTTGTACTTACATTAGATGGTGTAATGAAGAGTTATTTGATAGAAGATGAAGTTCATTTTCAGGAGTTCACTAAACTGGTGACATATTCAGTGGACTTAATGAGGAAGACAGCAATGCTAAGTGTTCATGTGAGTTATTTCAGATGAGAGGGATACAGTGTAGGCATATTTTGGTCGTATTCAAGTCTAATGATATAAAATCATTGCCAGACCAGTACATTCTAAACCAATGGAGAAAGGACATCAAGAGGAGATACACGTTCATTCGCAGTAGCTATGATGCAGGGGATCAGAGGCCAAATGGTAATAGATATTCAATTCTTTTAAATATGTGTTATGAGATGATAACTTATGTAGCAGATTCTAATGGGCAATTCAAAGATGCAAAGAAGAGGATACAAGAGATGACTGAATGTTATCGCGAGCACACGCGCAACTTATCTTTGACCCAAATAGGTTCGAAGGCAATGAATTTTAAAATCTATTAATCTAGTTTATATCATTATAACTACTTAATTTCGACATTTTAAAATCTTTAACCATAACAGGTTCGAATGCTGGTTTGATGATAGAGAACAAAACAACAGTTGGTAGTTCACAACAAGTTAAGAGTCCACTTGTTGTTAGAGGGAAATGAAGACCCAATCTTTAAGGCGAGCATCCAGAATGGAGACAGGCATGCGAAAGGCTAAAGCCAAACAAAAGAAGGCACAAGTCAGAGGGAAACTCAAACAGGTGAATATTTTAACATTGATAGAATAAAAAAAAAGTGTCAATGAGTATTAGATTTATAATGTTAATTCGCAACGAAAGAAAAATTTACTACTTACTTTATTATTAGCGAGAAGGAGATACACCAATAGTGGGCAAGCACAGGAATTTATTTGGGCCATTAGAAGTGGATATTACCAATCCTGGACAAGCGCAGGTATCAGAAATAGATCTATTTATCAACCAAACAATGATTTCGTCCCCATCATTATTGGTCAATATATGTATTGTGATCAATAGATCTCATGTCGAAAGTTGAGATGGTAACTTGTCTTGCCTTTAATATTTACTAAGAATTTTGTTATTTATAAACACCCTATTCTAAACAGCTCAGTATTTGACAGTAGTGGAATCTAGAACTGAGAAATAGCGATTGGTAGCCAAGAAAGTGTAACATTTCTAAACTTTGCATCTACTAATTGTAATATTTGCATATTAATCCTAGCAGATTTTTTTGGGTTGGATGGAGACCTCCTTGGGTTCTGATGGATCACAACCGGTGCAAGAAGGTTGAATTTTCATTTTTGCAACCTTGGCAAGTGATTTGTTTTGTAATTATTTTTGTAAGAAGAAAGTTTGGTGGTTATATTTTTTTGTAATTTTTTTGTGGGAAGCAAGCCTGGCAAGTGACCTATTTTGTAATTATTTTATATTCGAAAAGGTTGAAAAGTGATAGTTTTTCCAAATATTTTTAGAGGAAGGGAAAATTTTGTAATTAGTTTATATTCAGAAAGCTTGGAAAGTGACAATATTTCCAATGCATTATTTTGGGAAGATGTATTTATTACGGTTGTAATTATTTTTGGTAGTGATAATGCATTGCCATTAGGCCAATAGGTTCATTTACATGTGCACAGGTACTGATAATGCATTGCCAAAAAGTAATAGGTTCATTTATGAAAGTTGGGTACTGATAGTGCATTGTCATTAGGCCAACAGGTTCATTTACGTGTGCATGGGTACTGATAATGCATTGCCAAAAAGTAACAGGTTCATTTATGTTTGTTGGGTACTGATAGTGCATTGCCATTAGGCCAACAGGTTCAGGATTGTCACAACGTGTAACTTGGTACTTCATTTGCATCAATACGGCACAAGTGGGGAGGGGGGGGGAATCAGAGATCCAAGAATTACAGGACTTTTTCCTGGTTCCCAGTAGTGACATTAATATAGGTTCATGTAGTGTCAAGTCAGATAACTTGTTCAACCGATTGTAAAGTTCCCAATGGTCCTAAAAATTGTATACTACTTTTATCACAATTAAAGATCAAACCGCAATTCCTGAAGGCCAAATTGTTGTTATATTCTTTTCAGTTCTCATGGAAGTTGGTTATACAAACATTTGCCTTTATACAATTAGACATAAATACAAATTCAAACTAATTATACAAATCTAATAACTAATAACTAAGTAACTTACATCACACATCTAATAACTAAGTAACTTACATCACACATAAGTACAAATTCAGACTAATTATAAAAACATTAACCACTACCTTTCAATAAATAACAACAAACAACTACATAAAGACCAAAATACACTAGGGATTGCGTGCGCGAACGCCTTAGGACAACTTCTCTCTCAAGAAGCACCAACTTTTTTTTTTTTTTTTTTGAACCTCCTCATTTTTACTATATAGCACTATCTCTCTCTTCTTAATTTCATCTACTATCTTACGAAGCTCAGTTACTTGGATTTTGACATCGAAGAGTCTCTTCTCGAGCTCTTCCTCCTTCCTTGACAGTTCATTTGCACATTTTTGTAGCTCTATATTGGCCCACTTAAAATATTTACAATATGGTAATCCCTGATATTTGCATAAAAATTTAAAAAATGTTAGATGTACATAATATTAATCAATCTATTAAACATGTTACATTATTTGGGCTATAGTTACCTTTGTGTTGTATTTTGGACACCCTAAGAAGGGTCGTCTTGGATTTACCTTAATATTTGAGTATCTCAATATAGTTTCAACCTAACAGAAGTACAAGAGAGGAGCCAAAGTACGTTTGCCAAAGGATGAAGAAGACAGTGATGATGATGACATTCTAACCTTAGCCAGAATCACAATAGAAAAACACACATATCAAAAGACACACATAAACCAATCCTCTTAGAGTTCCCAGTAACTCATCAGTTACAAAAGTGAAGCAGAAATAAATGGTCAATGAAGCAATTGAAAATAGAAAATCAGAAAATGTTAGCAAAGTAGCAGAGATGAAGTTCCATTTAGTAATTTTTAAATCATCCATAGGGTTGAATAAACAAAGTAGCAGTTTTTTTTTTTTTTTTCCAAAAATAGAATTACAATTAATTTTTTTCAGAATAATAGTAATAACTTGGAAAGGTTAAGAAATACTTTTTTGTAAGTTATTTGTACTCTACCCAAGATACTCATATTCTCTATCTTACAAGCCTCTAGAAGTGAGGCATGACACTTTTCAATGGAAAAATGCCAGTTATTTGTACTCTCCCAGGATATTCATGTAGCCTGCATGACACTTTACTTTTTGTTTTTGTTTTTGTTTTTTTTCATTTTTTATAGGAACATGACACTTTACTTGATACTCATTATATGCTTATTTTTCAATGGTTCCAACAACAAGGAGTTTCATTGTTTGGTGTAGTTGTAGAAGTAGTATCAAGTTTTTAGGAGCTAGTACATGATGGGTATGGGACTTGAGGTAAAGAAATGGAGTTTTCTATGCAAGAGTCTTCTTATTAGATTGGTCGGGGGACCCTTTTGAAGTAATTAATGTAGACATTAAGTTCATGAATTCATACAATTCCAAAATTGGTATTTAGAAATTATTGTTAAGTCCACCTCGACCACCTGAATTGCGATATCATTAATGTTTGGTTCTTTTTTATTTTATTTTTATTGTTTTTGTGGCATAGGCAGTTGGTTTATAATAGTGATGGGAATATTTTTGGCATTTCATGGCTGGAAGGAGCTTCCCAATTCCCAAAGATACATTTGCTAGCTAAGCTATTTCCTTTTTAGATGAGGAATATCTTCTACACTAACTTTAAAGAGGAGAGAGAGCATGGGAATCTTGATGTTTGCAGTTCAATAATTGCGATTGTAAATTAAAGTGCCTTGTAAATTAAATTAGGTTTGTAATTACTAATTCTTCCCCTTGCTCTGTGGTATGTTTTATGCTATCCAACATTTTAACCAACTACTATTTTCGTCTCATCTCTGTTGATTTATTTGGTCATATAGATTATGCCTCAGCCTAGTAATTCTTCTTTCTTTAAATTAACCATACTACTCCTTCATTACAGAAGATTCGTGGTTTGGATTCAGAGATGAGTTGAGATTGGCTGAGATGGGTTGAGATGGTTTGTGAATAGTAGAATAAAAGTTGAATTATTTATTATATTTTGTGTGGAAATTTGAAAAAATTATTTTGGGATTTGAAAAAGTTGAATTGTTTATTATATTTTGTATGAGAATTTGGGAAAGTTGTAATGATGAGATGAGATGAGATAAGTTGATGTGGGTTTTGAATGCAAACATATAAGAATCATAAACCCAAATTTTTTTACTGTCAAATCACGACACATTCACTAGTCCAATCATGATCCAAGCATTCAAAAGGAATACAATGCACGTAAACTGGATGGCACAACCCATTCACAAGTTCAAGCATGATCACCAGAAAAACAAAACTCTAAACTAGAATAGTTGAAAAGTAAAACAAAAGCAAATAAGAAAATAAGAAAAAAATGCATAATACAAAAAGATATGTACTTGCCTTCCACCTGGACCGGACAGGGGCAAGTGTCTTCCTTGTGCCTTGATCACCTTCTTCTGGGATTAGGGTTTCAGGATGAAAGGAAAAGGGTTGGGTTAGGGTTAGGGTTAGGGTTTCGGGATGAGGGAAAGGGGCTGGTTAGGGTTCGGGTTAGATTTAGGGTTTAGGGTTTCAGGATGAAGGGAAATGGGCTGGGTTAGAGTTTCGGGATGAGGGTTAGGGTTAGGGTTTCGAGATGAAGGAAAATCGACTGGGTTAGGGTTAGGAGGGAGGGACGTCTACTAGGTCATCTTCGAGGGAGGTGAGAAGTCGGGATGAAGGGAAATGGAAGGGCTTTGCATTTCAAAACACAGAGAGGAAGGAAGGGGCTTCGCTGGAGAGAAATATAGCTTCAGAGTCTTTGAAACATAGAGAGGAATGAAGGGGCTTCACTGGAGAGAAATATAGCTTCATGGTCTTCGAAACACAGAGAGGAAGGAAGGAAAAGGCTTTGCTGGGGAGAGAAATGGGGATAGGGGTCGAAAACACACACAGATTTTTGAGGAAGGAGAAACACAGAAGAGGATTCGAGAAAATTGAGAGAATGACAGAGGGTTGAGGGAAAATGGGGCAAACTTAATGAATTGAAAACGGCATCGTTTTTAATTTTCCACATCAGCAACCATTTACGAGTAAAGTGACTGCAAGTAGTGTTTTTATTTTTATTTTTGTTATAGTGACATGCACGTGTTTTCCTTTAAAATAACTAATAGTAGAGTTTGTTTAATTTCATGGGTATATAATATTGGTCATGTAACAGGGTCATGTAAGGCGTTGTTTATTTTTTTTATTTTTTTTTTTATTTTTAGGACAACAGGTAGGTAGCTAGAAAAAAAACCAGGATTCCAGGCCCAAACACAAAACTTGAAAAGACATGAAAATAATCTCTAGGTAATTCTTGACTTTTGTGTACGAGCACTAGTCCTGCAGGCACCTTCTACGTCTCCTGACTTGGATCTCGATTTGTCACCACCGATTGGAAGCATGCAAACCTCATGCACATGAGGTGATCGCGTATACATATATATACATACATATATATATATATATAATATCTTCAAATATAATAATAATAAATAATAATATTAAGAAGAAGACCGGTGACTTATGGAAAGTAATCATTGTGCTGTTTGTTTGGTAGTGTCCGCAAGCCATATTATATAGTTCGTGGTTTCCCAAAGCCCTCTAAAAAAGCATGAAAACAATAATTATTGAGTATTGTAAAGTTGACGTACGTGCGTGTGGCCTGAAACATAATTATATGCAAGCTGTCCCTCGTATGTTTCTGACGTTTTGTTTGTGTCTAATCGTGTAAATCGTGGAAAAGAAGGAAGACGACAAACCGTTGGTAGCTAGGCCTAGGCCTAGTATGGTAATTCTATTACTATATAATTATATATTAGTATACATATTACAATATATATATTTAATAGTTTTATATTTCAATTTTCAATTTTTTTAATTTAAAATTTCATTTTTGATTTTAAAACAGTTCGCGTTTGAATGTTAATGACTATTATTCAGATTAATAATTTACACGTTTGCATGTAAGTAAATTTAATGTTCAAACGTACATGATCCTTTCGAACATAACATTTTACACGTTCGCATGTACTTATTCGAAAGCGACATCGTCTAACTTACATTCAAACGAAATATTAATATAGTTCGAAAGTATAATTATTTATCGTCTACTTTTAATAACGGTTTCTTGAAATCGTCACAGAAATTGATTTTTTGTGACAGTTTCAAGACTATCACAAATTCAAAACTGTCACAAAAACTCAATTATGTTGTAGTACTTGGTGATAAATTAATTAATTTCTAGAGACTTGTACAAATTAAGGAAAACCGAATATTTATTGTCATTAATGTTTTTGAAGATAATTTTGAACGTTCGATAATCTTGTTTCAAAAAGAAAAAAAAAATGAAGGAAACATCCTTTTGATCTAATTAAACTACCCGAAGATATAAGATGTGAATATATATTTATGACGCATTATTTTAATTTCATATAGAGTTGAAATTAACAATATATATATATATATACACACTATAGTAGCCTTGAATAGAACACAGAGAATTATTATATATATCAAACTAATGCAAGATATTAGAAAGTTATCATTAGTGGACCTTCATAGATTATATATCATAGATAGTATAATTACAAATTAATATAAAGTTTATATGATGTTGGTAATAGTTAGCTCCATTGAGCGTGACCAATAAAGCGACATCAAACCACTGTGCTCTTCTTCTCTAACAGCTACTGCATGGTACACTTTCTATTAAATTTTTATGATATGAACATGGCTTATGGTGTTCTCCAAATCTAACACAAGATCAATTAATGGAGATCGTAAGACTCAGTGATCTACCTAGATGGAGCCAAGAACAACGGGTCAAGAATGATATTCATGTGGAACGATTTATAAAACAACCAAATTAATTGGTAACCCGAGAAGCATTCCAAGGTATCCCGGAAGTACTCTTAAGCCTCGTTTGGATATTGAATGAAATAAGATGAGAAATATATGAGTGAAATTGTTTGTGAGTAGTAGTAAAATAGTTTGAGTTAAGTTGTTTTATGAGGTTTTGGGAAAGGAGAGAAAAAGTTGAATAAAGAATTATAATAGTTTGATTTAAAATATTATTATAATATAATTTTTATTTAAAATTTAAAAAGTTGAATTATCTTTATTTTTTATTTAAAAGTTTAAAAAAATTATAATAATTTAATAATAATTAAATAAAAAGAATCGATGCTACTATTGTGCCACATCTCTTTATTTCATTAATAGAGATATTGAGATACCTAGTCTAATTTGTCTTTTATTGAGATATCCTTTTCAGTCATTTTGAAATATATCATGCTAAAGTCTCGATCAATTAACATGCATGGATCATGCAGCTAGCTTGAGGACTGAGATTTTTGTAGACATGCTGCATCTAGCTGAGGTGAATCCTTCAACCTAGTGGGGGAAATGCATGCATCTTCATGTTAAGATAAATATAAAAGATTAAATGTACATTTACCTATCAATTTAATATTTTGAAAGAAATGATGATTTTATATTCATATTAATCGCCTTTATATTCATATTAATCGCACATCGTTTTATTGCATATCTATATTCTTCAATCATTTGCATTCTTTTCAAACTATAATTTTTATTTTTTATTACACGTGGAAGATACGTGACATTGTGTCTAGGTCACGTCAGCAATTTCTTTAAACAAGTTGACGGAAATAGAGTGGATTTTCGAGTAAAAACAAAATAAAAACAAGAAATTAAGAGTGTTAACATATTAATTTAGTTTTGCATAAGAAAGTATTTTATTAGCCTATCCCATTCGTTACGTACCCTGCGGCCATATACAGTGGCCCACTCTTATTTCCAGCTAGTACCCCTCCAAGATCACGATAAGATTAAGAACAATTGAGGAAAAATTGCTGGCCCTCTTAAAATTTCCTGGGTTCACACTTCACACCGTTCAAGACATTTGAAAGGATATGGTAATCTAAAAAATTAAATCTGATTTTAAGACACTATAACAAATTTGAGCTTTTGAGATAAAATTTTTTTCGTCTCTAAAAATTATTTTTTGGGATAAAGTTTAAATTTTATCTTAAAAAATTGATGACTTTACAAAATCGTTCGAACAATATTTTTTGTGACGAATTTAATCGTCTCAAAAAGTTTTTATTGTTCGAACGGTAAAAAATATGTTCAAACAGTAAAATCTTGGAGGGAAGTAATTTATTATGGCGGAAAAAGTTCACAACCGTTCAAACGATGATTTATTGTGTTCGAACGGAAAATATTTGGTAGCAAAACCTCACGGGAAGGTTTCTAAACCGTTCAAACGGAATATATTTAGTTAGAGCATATTCAAACACCACATTTATATATTCGAAGGTATAATATTAATCTTGATACGAAACTCAAAATATAAAAAATATATATATCATATATACAAATTCATTAATTAATTTTATGTAATTAATTTAAAAATATTTTAATGATTTCTTTCATGTTAAATAAGATTTTTAGCTAAGTAAATATTATCAACCATACACCACATAATATAAATCAATAATTACTCTAGAAAAGATAAAATATTTACTTTACGAATAAAGTAAATTATCAAAACACCATATATACTGTCCATAATTATAACAAAAAATAAAAAATAAAAACTACTGTGATGCGAGGTCTTTACACATATCCTAGACTGCAACTAATTGTCTCTCTATCTGTGCCAGTCGAGTACTAAGCATGACCTGAGTTGCATTATTGGCATTCATCTATGTACGTAACTCATTAACGTCTCTGCGTAACCCAAAGACAGTAGCCATAATCTCTGTATGAAACTCAGACATGGGAGTATGCACTGCATCAATCACTACTGATGTGTGTACCTCGATCTCAGCATGCAAGATGTCGGCCATCTCCTCGTGAGTAGATGTGCGTGATGTCTCGGACTGTGTAGATGTCTGACCAGCTGATAGTCTAGTATCTCCCGGCTGTACATCTTTCTGAATCTCAACCTTGTCAGGAACAGCTCCACGAAAACGAAATCTCGAGTGTCCCGTGCTCCGTGACAGGGTGGTGCTGTTGATCAGTCTCATCGGCTCCCGGGAACACTCGGCAGGTTCGGGCACGACCCCGACATGTAGTAAAAATCGAGTGATGAGGATCCCAAACGGCAGTATATTTGTCGAATTGAACCGTGTCTCTGATCGGATCCTCTCAAATATATAACCAACGAGGTCGATCGGGATGCCACGAGCGACTCGTGTCATAAATCTCGCTCGATTCATGCCGAGCTCGGTCTTGTACTACTGAGGGTCAATATTGTTAGCGATGAATTCATGATCTTGAAGAAAGAAGATAAATCTGCCAGCCTAATACTCTTCGTCCCATCGTACACAGGAGCATCTGGACCAACAATCAAGTCTCTGACCTCATGATCAGCAAGTGTATCGATCTCATCTGTGTAAACTGGTCCCTCATCCTGAGATATCTCTGGATCACCTGAAGGATCAGACTGTTAAGAGGTAGGTTCGGATAGCCATCAAGAAGCCTATGAATACCCAGATATGCAGTGAGTCCATCCGCTGAAAATATAACAGGAGCTCCTCGGACACAGATCCTGTATGCCCCTCCATCGTCTGGGTTGGCACCACCGAGCTCTTTATAGAACTCAGTAACGATCTCAATGTAGGAAATGAGCTTAATTCATTCTTCTTGCTGATTTAAGATTGGTGCCCAACCACGATCATTGAGTACTGATGGGAAGGAATGACCCTCCCATATAAGAGCCACAAAATCAGACAGTTTTACCTGTCGCTCAAGTAAAACAATCCGCTTTCGAACTGTTTGGATGGAAGGTTCCCCTGATCTATCACGTTTACGGCTCCTACAAGACATTATTATGAACTTGAAATTTTAAAAATAAAATATATATTCAAAATTAGTGAAAAAATTTAATTACGACGAAAAGATTTACAAAATTATATACTAATAGCAATTTAATAAATTAATTGATAGAACAATTCAATGAAACGATGAATACAATTTAATAAGCTAATACAAAGTAAATGGCTTGAATTTAATATAATGTGTTCGAAAGATAAAATATATGGTCGAATGGACATTCAAAACTGTTCGAACGTTTTATAACTGTTCGAAAGTCAGGGTTAAATCGTTCGAACGAAAACCAGATCGAGCTCTGCCATGGCTGAGTCAACTAAGCAGCCGTGAAAACACGCAAAAATGCATCGATTCCGTGGTTTCTTCGACAAAACACATACTACACTTCATTTCTAAACATCCTATGATAGATTTATGGTGTTCTACGGTGATTATTTATAAAAAAAAAATACAAATTTTCTTGAAAAAATGAATAAAACCATAAAATCATAAAACAAACGGTAAAATAACTTTTAAAATGCATACCTTCACTTAGGAGGAAGAGTGTTTGACAAAGGTGCTGATTACGATGACAGACTGCGGTGATTGATGGGCGTTCAAACGTTTTCTCTCGTTTTTCAAACGGTGGGGACGGCGGCATGAGAGAAATCTCTACCCGCAATAACTTATATGTGTATAACCGTTCGATTAAACACAAAATATGTTTGTTAGAGGGTTGTTATTCGAAGTATATATGTTGTATGTTTGTTAGAGGGTTGCTATTCGAAATATATATATTGTATGTTTGTTAGAGGGTTGGTATTTGAAGTATATATGTTGTATATTTGTAGTATTTTCTGAATATGAGTTTATGATGTTTTGTGAGATAGTACTCGTCTGAACTGGTGTTTGGAATCTGGGTTGAGACCGTTCTAACGTGGTTATGTACCATTTGAATGGATAAACATGTTTGAACAACATATTACCTTGTTCGAACGGTTTTAAAAACTATCTTAAACTATCATATAAATATAGTATAATATAGTAGATTATATATAGTATATATATGTAGGAATTAATAATACTTAAACTCATATTAATATTTAAAAGATAATAGTTGTAAAAACTATCTTACAACAAACTTAAAAGACATAAAATTATATTATAAAAACATAAGGATTATTAATATTAAACTATGAGGACTAACTTAACAAATAATAAAAGATAATTTTAATTAAACTAGGGGGATAACTTAACAAATAATAAAACATAATTTTAATTAAACTTAAAATTAACTGTAATGTATAATTAAGCAAATAAGTATACTTTATTTAATATGTAGGCTGTACAAATGCATGCGAGTAATCCGAACGATATATCAGACGAACTATATGCACTGGTGTATGGCCCCTTGAGATGCGCTACTCGATATTCTGCATGTATTTCTCAAAGAAGTAGATATCACACAATTGATCGAGAACTTTATAAGAAAATACAAAATAGTGGTGTCCTTGTCGAAGGGAGCATGATGGAGTCAATGTTGATTTCTATGGAGTTATCATAGATATAATTGGAATGAGATATGTAGGGAAGCTTGTGGTTTATATATTTAAGTATGATTGGTGGGATTTAATCAATTCTCAAAGGGAAAAATGTCAGGATGAATATTTTCTGAATATTAATACATCAAAAAAATGGTATGAGGATGATCCTTTTAGTTTAGCTTCCCAAGCATCTCAAGTATTCTATGTAGACGATCATCAGTTAGGAAATCAATGGCAAGTAGTACAAATGTTTTCTGCTAGAAATATTTATGACGTTATTCCTGAGGCGGAGGGACAATATGAAGAAGAAGATGATCCCTCTACTCAAGAAGCATACCAAGATAGTCAACCTACATTTAACTTATTTGTGGATTTGAGTCAGTATTAAATGATCCCATTACATAGGGAAGATATTTAGGCTGAAATAGTTGAGGCGACAATTGATCAAAGTGTTGACTCATCTGAAGCATCTACAGATGATGAGAGCGAATCTATAGATGAAACTGATACAAATGATTGATCGGTTTTGTTTTCACATTATACAGTATCTCGCAATTATGCCACCAAAGAGTAAGGAAGTTCGCATCCCATCTCCACCTGTTTCTACTTCTCCGTCTGACTCACCATTAGAGACTAACTCTACGGAACAAGGTAAATAGCTATACTCATTTTTTTAATTAAGATATATGATAATTGATACAAGGTAAATAACTAATAGTATTTTATAGAGATAACAGTATAATTTCATCACAGACAAGGCACTACTAGAGACGTGACGTTGGAGAAATATCGTAAAGTAGGTAAGATAAGGTAAACATTCTTGGCGAACATACCGGAGGCGAGGGACAACAAGCAGCTTATCTTGCTTCGCATATGGGTGCTCTTACACAGACTTATGCACCTTTGGCTACGAGTTCATGGCATAAAGTCCTGCAAGATATGAAAGAGCTTATAAAGAAGCATTGTTTGGTACGTAATATTTAAATAATAAATTTTTATTGATATTACTTAATATTCTAAATGATAATATCTTTGTGTATATATTTTTTTAAGGATGACTTTGAACTAAATTTGGGTCAGAGAGAGGAGCGTAGGACTGTCAAAGAGTTGTTGTATAATACATTCCGCAAGTATAAGGCGAGATGTCACAAGCATTATAAGAAGTACGAGAACAACAAAGATGCACGCCAACATCCTTTTCCAGATGTCCGACCTGAAGAATAGGGAAAACTTTACGACATGTTTAAGGATCCATCATATAAGGTAAATTAAATGAATTCTTTATGTGTCATATTTGTAATTTTTCACTTACTAACTTTTACAACTTCTATGCAGGAGTGAAGTTCTATAAACAAATCGAATAGATTAATGTTAAAGATTCATCATCATGTAGGCTCAAGATCTTTCCATCGCCTCTATCAGAAATTGGTAATGTACTTTTTTTTTTTTTATTCTATGTATTTTGTTTTTAATACAAACTTTATATCTTAACAATATCTCTTGTAGAAAGAGTTAGACACCAATTATGATCTGACAAAATTATATGCTGCATCACATACTAATAGTAATGGAGAGTGGACTCATCCCGATGCTCGTGAGAATTATGTAAGTATTATAATTTCTTTTAATTAACCATATTTAAATTATTGTGTCATTATTAATTTTATATGTTGTGTGTAGGATAAAATGGTTGCCATCCGTGCTGAATCTACATCAGATCATAACTCATCAACAAGTGATGTTGAAATTTTTACACAAGTTCTGAGTCAATGTTCGGGCTACTTAAGGGGTTTGGGTCGCTGTATAAAGCCTTCAGGCTCTTCATCAACATCAAGCACTACTGCCATTGCGTTAGGGAACGCAAATTATAGCATCGAAAAATTGATGGCAAAACAGCAGGAGTTAGAGGCTCAATTGACGAAACAAGCAGACATGAAGATGCACATAAAATAGCAAGAAGATCAATAAATAGAGCTGCAACTCCAAATGCAAGAACAACAAAGGCAAATGCAACTTCAAATGCAGATGCTTATGCAACAATTCAGGTTTCCAAACAATTGAATTTCAATAGAAGTGTTTTTTCATATTGAACAATTATATATCACGTACTGATAATTTCATTAGTATTATTAGTAATTTATTTATTTAGTTCTGACTTATTAAATTAGTATTATTTATATTGAACAATTTGTAATGTATTTTTGAAATATAAATATCTATTTAGTTTTAAGTATTGTCCAAGAAAGTAATAACCGTTCGAACTTTCATCAAACGTTCGAACATATATAAATCGGACACAACCGTTCGAGCATTGAAATTTAGAGTTCGAACGGATAAAAAATTGCATGCCGTTTGAACACTTTTGAACATGCAATTCACTATTTGCGTTCGATCATCAATTTTTTTGTTCGAACATTTCTTCATGTGTATTTGGTCAAACGGACTTGTATCGTTCAATCGGTCATGAAATACTCGTTAGAACCCTTCTTCATTGTTCGAACCTTATTTCCAACGTTCGAACAGATTTCTGAGACCAATTTAATTCGTCCCAGAAAAAAAAATCCTTTCGAACGCAATCGAACGGTCCAGCTTAATTTCGTCCCAAAAGATATTTTTTGGGACGAATTTGTAATTTTCGTCCCAAAATACCTTTTGGGATGGTTTGAAAGGGACGAACTTGGGGTAGTTTTTTTTCGTCTCAAAAAATATTTTGGGACAAAATGCCAGTCTTTTGGGACGAAAATTTAGTTCCAAAATACCTTATTTGTTATAGTGAGAAGTGTAAAAACATTATCTTTAAAGTGATATATAATTGCCTTCACTCGAAAGAGTTTGCTATCGAGTTTCTCTACAAAATTGTGTATGACACAAAAAATATAAGAGTACTATAGATTAATTGAATTTTATGGATTACATCTTTAAAAGACATGGCATTTCACTTAAAGACTAAGAGACATGCCTAGTAAAATGGTCAGGTGCATCCGGAAGGGAGGACACTAACTTTAGTCGCCTTAAGTGTCTGTTAGAGCTTTCACATTCGGTGCTGTAAAGCATGTTTTTCCTTATATTTTGGGGAAAAGTTTAGAGTTTTCACCTTCTAGCCAAATTCCCAAAATGTGGATAAACTATTTGGATGCTACAGCGGTTCCCCATATTTGGGGATCCAATGTACATCTCCAAATATGATTTCGTGCTTTCCTCGTTGTTGGTCCCACATTTCCATCTCTTCGACCGTTGGGTGCCCTCTTAATTTTCGACCCTCCCTCACATCGCAGCCACCATCAACGACAACCTCTCCATCAAAAATCAATGTAAATCCTCATCCCCTCTAAGTTTCCTCTGTGGCTGGATTCTCCCCTTCTCTCTCGCACATACTAATCTGTTTGACTTCCTCCATGGCTCGACTTTGTGAGAATCGGGATCCTCTATGGTTGGCCACCGCGCTTTTCTATCGCATTTCATTTTTGTTATCCTCAATGGCTAGACTCCATCTTTCTCTCTCGCACAAATCCAACACTGAAATTACTTACCCACCCGTATGCTTTGTAGTGAGATCTGTTCTTGCCTGTGCTTTGTTCGTATTTTTCTTACAATTTACATACATGTGCTCAGAGATTGGATTTGCTATGCACTGATTTGGGGCAATTTGATGCACTGAATGGCTTGCTTGAAAAAAAAAAAAAACCCTAGCTTTTTACAAGCCTCTGTTGTTGGATTGGGATAAGCTATTTGCTGTGATTTTGGTGATTTGGTGCACTGATTGGTTCTTGCTTGTGTTGTTTTCGAATTTTTCTTGCAATTTCCATACATGTGCTCAGAGATTGGGATTTGCTATGTACTAATTTGGGGCTATTTGGTGCACTAAATTGCTTGCTTTAGAAAAAAAACCCTAACTTTTTAAACGCCTCTACTATTGGATTGAGATTTGCTATTGCTGTGATTTTGGTGATTTGGTAAACTAATTTGTTCTTGCTTGTGTTGTTTTCAAATTTTTCTTGCAATTTACATACATGTGCCCAGAGATTGGGATTTGCTATGCATTGATTTGGGGTTATTTAGTGCACTGACCTGTGAATTGCTTGCTCGAAATAAAAACCCTAGCTTTTTTCAAGCCTGTGTTGTTGGATTGAGATTTACTATTACTGTGATTTTGTCTATTTGGTGCACTGATTTGTTCATGCTTGTGTTGTTTTCAAATTTTTTGAGGAATTTACAAGCTTGTGCTGTTAGATTGGGATTTGCTATTGGTGTGATTTTGTCTATTTGGTGCACTGATTTGTTCTTGTGCTATTTTTGGATTTTCCTTGCAATTTACAAGCCTGTGCTCAGAGATTTGGATTTGCTTTTGCTGTGATCTTGTCTTTTTGGTGCACTGATCTGTTCATGCATTCTCGAAAAAAACTCTAGCTTTTTACAAATACTCCCCCCAGTGAATTCATCTGTGGGTTTGATTTTTAATTAAAAACTGATAAAAACATCAGTTCGTAGCTTTCTTTGTTTTCTTATTTGTTATTGCTAACTCAAAACCCTAGCTTTTCTCGGGATTGAGATTTTTATGCATTGATTTGGTTGGATTTTTAGTGCTTTGTTTGCACTGAAATTAGTTTTGAGGGTGTTGTTTTTGCACTATTTGTGCTATTGCTGTGCTTTTTTGCATGTGCAGTGCTATTGTAAAAATGTTTTTTCATGTCTAATGTTATTCCACGGTGCTGTTTTTGCACTAAAATTGGTATTCAAGGGTGTTGTTTTTGCACATAAATTGGTATTGGTCTGTTGTTTTTGCACTGAAATTGCAATCAAGAGTGACGGTTTTGCACTGTTTGTGCTATTGTTGTGCTGGTTTTGCATGTGTAGTGGTATTGCCAAAACTGTTTTTGCACAGAATTTGCTATTTTACTGATGAGAAAGTTGACTGCCAGTCTAGTGAGCATGTTTTATAATTGAATTCCCCAAAGAGCATGTTCAATGCTATTTTTATGCCCTTTATCATCTCTATCTTTCTTTTCATTCTGGATTCCACCTCTGTTGGGTTCTTTGCAGCTTTTGGTACTGGTCAATTATTATTTCTGCCACCGGGAAGGGGGGGAGGGGCGCTACATGTCTACTATAAGGCTGTGATTATGGTTGTAATTTGTATTTGGGAAGGGTTTAATTCACAAGTGTTAATGGGGCTCGATCGATATGGCATAGTAATCCTAACCCGGATGGCCATCTTTCATTTTGTGATAGTCTTCACAGAAGGTAATTGGGGTTTAAGATTTTGCAACCATTCGAGGATGGGCTCCTGGCTTACGCATGTTGTAAATAGAAAAAACTATTATGAGCACCATGGATTACACATTTGATATGAGGCACCGAATGTGAATGCTCTTATTTAGCAATATATTTTTGCTAATTTTGCATGTTGTTTGGATTTGCTTTGGTTCTTGGTTGGATTTTGTTGATTAAATTAATTGGTGTTATGTTATGATAGAGAAGTAATATGGCTCAGTTTTCTTTGTTGGATTAACTCGATCGGCTGTGATGATGAAAAAGTCTCATGGGGACATAGGAAATTTAGTACATACCTCCATGACATGGTAGCCCAAACGGCCAATAAGTCGTAGCAATCGATTGTTGCAGTCTTTCGAGAGTGCCAAATTTCCTATACGTTACCATTTGGTTTCTGAGCTGGCTAGCAAAATCACATCTCTATTGTTCTTATGTGTCTAACATGTCTACCAACTATTGTGTCTATAATTTCTTAGAGATGGATTCACAAAACCATGGATATATGTACTTCACCAACCTCCTCGGTTAGAATCCTCAAATCGACCCAACTATGGTCTTTATCGAATGTAGTCTACACCTCAAAATCAAGAGGATGCCTCATATTAACATCATCATTCACTTGTTACTCTTTATATCATCTCATATCAACTAATATCTTTGCAATCATATATAAACAATGCACCTCTACTTCAATAGGAAATGACGTAGCACCTTCTGAGGAATTAATCGATTCCTATGTGTATTTGACATCCACCTAGAAGCCTTACATTTAGGATACTCATTCTTCTTGGTATTTTCTTTTTAAAATAATATGCAGTCGTTACGGCAGGCAAGAATTTTGTGGCAATTGAAGCACAAACCCCGCTCCAATGACCGTGACTCCTCATATGAGTGTGACAATTGAGCATCAGGAAAAATAGTCCTCAATAGTGTAGGCAGCATATCAAATGACTTTATTGACTAACAATTAATTGTTTTAATGTACAGCAACTTGACAATGAATAGATTTTTTAAAACTTTGTACAACCATGAAAAAGTGGACACCGTGCATCATTCAAAAGTTTGTCATAAGATGAGATTGGTGTAGGTTTGGGTATAGGATGTCTGAGGGCACATCAATGAACTTGCCTTCCCTGATATCATCTAACATTTGGTCCATGTCATTAATATATTCGTGTTCATGACTGACCTCCACGTCGTCATGAAATCATGCACATTCAATGTTTCCTCCTCCCAATGAGATATTTGGTGAGTGAAATTTGGATCAATCCCTATTATGAACAAGTGGGTTTCTATCTCGAGTATAGGTAGGAAGATATATATTATTACAACATATACGACATGAACACAGAATGCGGTCACTTCTCAATGCGTGGCTTCATGCTAGTGTGAGGAGCTATTTAACCCCTTCAGCATTTTCAGTTGAATTAAGTCTATCAATTCATCCAACTTTTGTCCATGTAAATAGAATAGAAGTCATTATTAGTACGACATATAGAACGGGTAAGTTAGACCATTACACACTGGTGCATGTATAGTATGTATAAACACCATGCATGTGGAAATTGTAAACAGAAGGATTAGGATTACATAGGTCACATAAGGATCTTTGCATGGATGTAAAATTCTCACATCCAAGGAGGGCTGACATAGGATGTGGTGAAGTGAAAAATGACAAAAATTAATTTTATCAAATTGCTAAGTCCATCCATGAAGCGTGATAATAATATAAATTTAGTTCCATAAAGTTCATACCCTACACAAAAGATCATAACTTGGAACATATTCAATACAAGAAATAATGGCTATTGCGGCGATTTTTCGTTTGTCGAAAATAAAATCCCGCAATAAGGCATTAATCTCGATGATTTGTGTGTCGATGCAACCTCCAAACCGAAACTTTTGGGAAATACATTTTGCACCGATTTTAACTAAAGTTGCGGAAACAAATTGCTGCAAAAGTCATAAAACTTGTACCAACGAACAATTTGGTTGGAATTGCATTTTTAATCCTGATTTCACCTTCTTTCCCAACTTCTTCTTCTCCATTTTCTCTCAACCTGCACATTGAGCAAACCTTCTTCCCAACTTCTTCTTCTCCATTTTCTCTCTACCTACACATTAAGCAAAACCCACTCAAAATATCTTTGCTACATGGCTGTCCCTTCCACCAAAATCCACCCTATAACAGCAGAGCTACTCCACCCCAGTAGATTTTCGCAGAAGCAAAATCCACTCATCGTCGTCTTCACTCGCTCTTTTGAGGCTATACCAATTCAAAAAGTGCAATTTTTGAGACACCCTAAGCTATCGTTCATCATCATCGTCTGCCCTTTTCCTGTAGTAGTGGGTTATCCAACTCATTTCCATCCCATCGTCTCCTCCACTCTGTTGGAGTCGATTTCCCAAGGTAAAATACTCATTTTTTTTACTCTATATTCTTAATGAAACCATTTAGGTCAAGTAGAAACAGGGGTGGTGTGCTCTTTCAATTTGTGCATAAATTGCCTATGTGTTTGTGTATGTTTAATGTAACTGTGGAATTCTTATACTTTGTTTTAAAATTAATACAAACAATCCTATGTTAGATAGACTAATAAACTTATACCTACAACACTTAGTTGCTTTCTTAATTAGTACTTGTGCTTTGTGTACTCAAAGCATTCTCATTGGATTAACCATCTTAAAAGTCAAAATTTGGTTAATATGTCAACTTTTTACTTTTAGCTTTTGGCTAATCACTCAAAACTTAAACTCTATATTGGATTAACTATCTCACTCTCTATAATAATAAAACATTTTTATTTTTTATTTTTATCTATTTTCTATTTTTTTTGTTTGTTTAAATACAGTTTTATTTTCATTTTCATGATCTCCTATAATTATTTTCATTTTGATTTTCACAATCAATCAATCTATGCAATTAGCATCTCTAGTTTAGAAACAAATTGTGGTACTTTCTACTTGCACAGAAGTTGTAACTTGCAACTTCCTCCAAAATTTCTTAGTTGACTTCCTTTTTTTTTTTTTTTTTTTTTTTTTTTAAGATTCAAGGTCACATGTTCAAAAGTAATCCTGGCCTACATTTATTCAAAAACATAATCTCACTTATGGCGGAAGAATACCATAGCAACATCCAGGCTTCACAAGATTTACAAATATTCAAACGCAACCCATCCCATGAGTCAAAAACCCAAAAACACAGAAAAATAACCAATACCCAAACTAAAAAAAGAATCTGTATAATGACTCACGAAAGACAGGCCACCGTGAACCATTTCCCAGACCAACGTGAAACCAATGCCAGACGTACGTAAATGCGCAACGCCAATGCCAACGTCAAACTTGAGCATCAACTCCAATAGACTGCTCAATGTTCTGTTCAGACTCATACAATTCAGCAATTTCCAGCAATTGCCAGCAGTCCAGACTCATATAACAGCATGACTATAAAACGATATAACAGCACATTCACGAGATTCGAGCATATACGGTCCCATGTATGCATTCCCACTATCACCACATTATCACAAAATATAACATAAACATTTATGCAGTCCCAAATTTCACCCAACACAATACATTACCCTCTCCATAGACACAGATTGAACCAGCTCCTAAGAATAAAACGATGTCATTAGTCATTTCTGAAACAGAAGATCAGTAGTAAGAGGAAATGATGTTTAGTAGCATGTGATGCAAAAAAAATCGTCATTGTAATGCTAGGTTGTAATTCTAATTGACAATCTTCCATGTTAAACCACTTTTTATTGTAAGAATTGTTGCCTTTTATTCTGCACCACTTATGAAACTGATGTAGATACAAGGATACCTGTGGTTATGCTTCCACAAGATGCAGTTGCGAAATTGGAAACTAATATATCTGCATGTGTTCATCCAACTTAATTTGATTGCTGGCTTTGCCTCTACAAGACTTGGAATATATTATCCTATGAATAATTTAGTTGCTTGGTAATTCCTGATCTAGTCTTTTGGTTTCTTTTGTCTGCATCTGCATATATGGTTGCCTTTCCACAATATCTGTGCAGCTATACTCTCCTCTATGTCCACTGCTTGACATTGCAGAGCTGTTTTATGGCTTATGGCTGTTGGTACCAACTTATGTGCTTTGTATTGGTTTGTGTGGAGTGCCAGAGAAGCTGTTATTGAGCAAGACAAGCAATTAAAGGTTATCTTCTGGTTTTCCATATCTTCTTTTGGTATTTTTAACATAGGATTTTCTTATGCTTGGCCATGGTAATTTCTGAATTAGTCACTAATATATCAACTGAAATGGATTGGTGCTATGATTGCAGGATGGTTCAGATGAAATTCTAAGCTTGCAAGGTGTTGGTTCTAGTGTTTTTGCGGACATCAATAAAACAGCAGCAATTCTCTTTGTTGTGATTGCTTCATGCTTCCTACTTATGCTTTACCCATCGTCCAAACATTTTACAACATCTTAAAAGTAAACCTGACAGTACAAAGAGAAATACTTTGAAACCAAACACGGGCCAGAGGAAACAATGTAAAACTAAAACCACCACTCAAGAAAAATCTTCAATTACGAAAGTGATGCAGAGGATCCGAGTCAGATGATGCTGAGTTGTCAGATTGCATATTGATGTGATGAAATAACTTAAGGTGGCAGATCAACACAAATATGGCAGGAAACAATGATCTTTCCCTGATTTGGGTTAGTTATGGGCACGTTCCGATATTTTGGCCATAACTTTGACTACAGGTATCAGAATCGCACATATGATGCCAATTTGGAAAGCTCTTTTCGGCACGCACATCATGAACACCAAGCTACATTCCCATTTCGACGCCAAAATCCATTGTGTTCCCCTCCGAATTCCCATTTTAGATATTTTTTACTTTTCATGGTAATATTTTATTTATCATTTAGGAAGTGATTTTGAATCAGATTTGAGCCAAATTTTGACAGATTACTTCTTTAGTTGTGTATTTATTTCTGGTGTGATTGTCAAGATTTTGCTATTTTGGGCAAAATTATGATATTTTCAATTTTCAATTACTTTAGTCCGGCTTGTAGGCAAATTTTAGTCATTCTTGAGATTGATTACTTTCTATTAGATATTAGAGCCGTTTTCTATGAGTTTTTGGGTGATTCTCTTGTCATTTCTCTGTGAAGTATCTGTTGAAACTAACCTTTTAAATAATCTCTATTTTGTCCAGCGTCAAAAACTGTATTAATAATCTACACTAGAATTTGAAAAACAAAACAGAAAATAGCTACAAAACAGAGCATCCATGAGTGTTACCTGAAACCTCAATAGATCAACAACGGAAAAATAACCCAGATCACAAAAGCTTCACACTACAGAAGAAACCCGTAAACGAAAACTAATTGTTCAGTTGTTTCGGGCAAGAACAAAAGGCAAAAACCAAAACAAGAAAGAATGGAAAGGAAGAGCAAACCCAGAAATGAATTTTTTCTAACATGACTATAACGAACCTTGCAATAATCTATGAGAGATATAAGGAAGGCATAGTGTAAGCCGAATATGTGAGAGAGAAATAGCCAGAGAGTTAGAGCACGAAACCTTTGAGAAAGAGAGGGAGATAACATCCGGGAAAGGAAATACCACTGGGGAAGAGGAAATACCAGGTCACTGAAGGGGCTTTAGTTTCGAGTTTATTTTACAACCGACAGAGGAGCTGGCGACGGAAGAGCAGCTGGCGTTTGAGGAAGTAGAACCAGGAGAGAAGAAGAAAAAAATAAGAAGAAGAGCAGAGGTGGAGAGAAACCGAAAAAGGGAGAGAAAAATAAGGAGAACAAGATGATTGTGGGTGCGGGAAAGAAGAAGAAGAAGAAGAAGAAGACGGCGGCTTGGAAGATGATTGCGGTAAAGAAATCGAAAAGGCCAGAGAAAAGTAGAGTTTTGGCCTTGCTACAGTAGAGTTATCTTCGATTTGGGTAGGGGAGAAAAGAAGGTGTGAAGAATCAGGAGAGAACGAATGAAAATAGGAGCCCGAGGATAAGTTTATGATTTTTAGTGGCAGACTAGGAAAATCCGCCGTCAAAAACATTCATTAACGGGAAATGAGCCATTGCTTAAAACAAATGTTATTTACGGCGGACAAACCACCGTAGTAGTTTAAAAACTTTGCCGTAAAAAACATTTTCTGTTCACTCGTGAAATTGTAGTTAGTTCGCAATAGAATTCAACGGTGACATAAATAACTATTCGTCGCAATTAATACTTGTTCACGGTAATTTCTTTTGCGGCGGAAAAAAATTCGCCCATTTTTCTTATAGTTTTTTTTTTTTATTATTATTATTTTTTTAATAAGAAATAAAGTATTTCATTCAAGATGACAATTAGATACGTTTATCAAACCAAATAGTTTGAGAAATAAAATCTGGAATATAATCCATTTATCAGCCATAACTCTAGGAGAGATCACCACTTTCAAAATTTTTTCCACTACATTTGGATTGAAGAGAGGTCTAATTTTATCCAAATTCTACCGTCGAGTAGAATCATCAATAATAGAGACTACTAAGTCACTTATGTACTGATCTGAGTAACCAATTTCCTACTCCAATGACTTATAACCTGGGATCCATTTTTCAATCCACAAATGAGCAGGTTGACCATTCCTAATCCTCCATCGATACCCTTCTCTTAACCATCTCTTAGCCTCCCATATCCCCGTCCATGTATATGAAAGACACTTTCCCAACTTAGCTTCAAAGAAATTTGTAGTAGAAAAATATATTGCCTTTAAGAACTTAGTTTCTTATAGTGTCTATACTTTATACAAGGGGTGGAAAATGATTTGCGCAAGTTCCAGCTCATAAAGCTATCCTTTGAAAATCCATTTGAAAACATACTTTTTTTTTTTTCTCCAATGACTTGCATGACATTAATTTGTACACCCTGAATTTATATTTAACACTACTTAAAAGCTAACAAAATTAGAAAAGCTAACAAAATTAGAAACAAGAAGCTGCTGCCGAGCTAGCTACCAATGTTTTCTTTTCTTTTCTTTTTATAAGAATTCTTTGATACGCCATCTAGAGTCAATATTAAGAAATCTTAGAATGAATCGCGCGGAAATGTAGACAAAAACATCTATGATAGTTAAGTAGTTGAAATATGTATGAGAAAATGCCCTAGAGACAAAAGCCCAAATGCAAAATTTATTAGCTTCAACAAAATACTATGTTGCGATCAAACTGCAAGATTAGTACTGTAAGAGTTTTATTAAAACTCTATATCCCACACATCCATATCATAATGCGTTTAGACTAGCTAGTTCAAATATTATCATTTAAATAATGAGTCACAGTGGGATAAGAATACCTTTAGATTTAGTTATAGTGGGACACGAATGTCTTTAGATTTCATGATGGCCAGAAATCAAATAACACTAAGAGGTTAAGAGTTCTCACTTACAACATAATTGTACCTCTAGTCATTCGGAGACACTAAAAGGCAAAGTTGTTAGGGTGATCATTCTCTCATAGTCAGATCAGATTTTCATCAAACTCAAATGGAGAGTGATACATTTTTTTACTTGTTATTATTTTATTCTTACATAGTCAGATCATAGAAAATTAAAAATCTAATTATTAATATTCGTGTTAAAATATTTAACAAGTACCACACCAATATCAAATAAGTTATTTGTTACTTTTTACTTATCTGACAACCATTTAATGTTCAGAAAATGATGAAAAGATGGATGATGCTTAAAAAGCTTTTTAATATAATGAGAAGCTAGGGATCGGAGGTGAGAGTCTACTTATCTCATATCATCTAATTATTATAATTTTTTCAAATTTCTACATAAAATAAAATAAATAATTTAATTTTTTTAAATTTTAAAATAAAAATAATATTAAAAAAATATATTTTAACAATATTTTATTCAACTTTCATTTTAATTCATCTCATTTCCATCAAGATTGTGCTATCTATGTTTCATATGTACTTGTAAGATTTGACACAAAAGATGCTGCATGCATGCTGGGCCTTTACAGGGTCGCGGTTGATAGCTCAGGCAGTGACTGACTATATATGGTCGTCGCAGAGGCCAGTTACTGCATGCATGCATACATATCCAGCCCAAGGTTCGTTTTATACATTCCATTTATTGGAGCTAGCTTATTTAAGCAGGAGTGGTACTATTACTACTTAATTTCCATATTAGTTTGAGTTGGGAGATTGTTATTATTTTGGAGTAGTACTTTGATTGTAGATAGGAGTTCGATCATATTGAGTAGAAAATTAACTAGGAGTTTAAGTAATTAGAGGCTTAAGAGGATTGCATTAGTTAAATCGATCGGTAATTAGTACTATTTGTAAAAATAAAATAAAGCCCACGATTATTTTAGAATTAGGACGTGAACTTGTTCATGTAATGTACAAGCATTATATCAACTTGAGTTATCCTGCAACAAATTTAAAGTTTAATTGAGTAATAATGCATGCTAGCACATTGACATTCAGAATTTGGTTGAGCCGTAGTACTTCAGGTACTTATTCACTGTGTTAGTGACGAGAGATCTCACACATTTTTCATGGGTTGAGAGAGGTTAAGAAACTTTTATATAGTGCACCAAATCTGAAATACATCGATTTGTTCTTGTAACCCTAAAATATCATCAAATCTGAAATACATTGATTTTCATTCAATTTTTTAGACCAAGACAAAAACTCTAAATTCTTAAGACCTTAAAACCAACTGCAATTTAAAAACTCTAACTATTTTTTTTCAGACAGATTTTTTAGACTATTTTAAGGGAAGTCGAAGCCCACTAAAAATCAAATAATTTTCTAGAAAAGGACAGGCTCAACGTAAGAAACCAACCCACTAAAATATAACTTTAAAAAAACCATCATGCTTTGGTTTAAAAATCTGAGGGCAAAGTTATAATTTTCAACAAAAACAAGTCTTTCCCCCATAAGAAGCTTTATGTAAAAATGCAAAATAGACTTTAGTTTGTAAAATGCTCACTAGCAAAAGAGAGAGCTAGGGCAGTGAGACGGAGACTCACCATGAGAAGCGGGAGCTGCGGCAGGTGGCTGGGCGCGATCGACGGTGGTGAGCTCGGTGGCTGGGCAGTGATGAGAGAGAGAGAGAAACATGTTGAGAGAGAGCAAAACATGAGGGAAAGAGATGAAACTTACCGTGAGGCGCGACGGACTAGGGATGCCAGAAAGTCTTTGGCAGTGGTTTCTGTGAGGTCTCGACAGTGGAGCTTGGAGGCAACAGTGAGATGCAACACCCAGTGAGAGGCCAACGGAGGGGAGCACGATGGACAGCTTGAGCAAGAACTTGCTCTGTTTCGGGGAGGTAAAACAGGGGTGTGTGTGGACGTGCCACGATGGCTAACGGTGGTTGCTTCCTGGACGTGCACTTGGGCTACGATGTGGTTCTACTAGGGTTGGGTAGGGTGGTTCTGTATGGAGAGGACGCACGGGAGTTGGTTTTTCTGATGCAGGAACGCCACGAAAATTGACACCAAGTTGTGTCTCAGGCTGGCTCGTTCGCGACAGTGGAGTGGCAGTTGAAGAGGGTAGTAGCGGCTGGAACTTGGTGGAGGGTTTGACGGAGGCTGAGCCGCAGTGTGTCAAAGGTTGTGGTCAAGTGCAGTGTAAGCATGCTTCAAACGTACGTGCGTGGGTGGAGGCGTTGGGCAGATTTTCAGACTGTGAAGAAACTGAGCTACGGTCTACGGCTTGATGTTTTGCAGGAAATATATATATATATATATATATATATGATTGAACATAAAAAGAAACCCCCTAGAGGAGGAGACGTGCATGGCAATTGGCATGGGGCAGTGCTTGACGTGGGGCCTATTTTTGGTTCTCATGGACTTGGGTCTGATAAAAATACTGGACTATTTCAAATATTTAGCCCATATTTTGTAGTGAAAAAAAATTAAGCTACTAATAAATGGATTGCTCTCTGAGTTTTGAGTCTCGACTTATTTTAAAATATATATATATATATATATACTTATTTCATAAATTTCTCAGTCCATAAAAGGATTTTCCATTCAACTCAAAAAAAGAATATTTAAAAAAATTACTAAAATAGCAAGCCTATTTAAGAAAAAAAAAAAATTGGATATCCACCAAGATATAAATTGGACCCACAATTAGTATATAAAAAAAATAATACTCGAAAATTAACTGGGTTATTTCTACGTATAAATTAAAAAATAAAAATTTTAAAAAACGTCTTGTTGCTGGACTCGGGTGTTACAATATCTATAAACTAAGTCACAATTATGAAAGCTTTTAACTTTTACTAACATTTGATATCCATTATATATCATGAGTCCATTGACTACGAAAGTAAAAAAATTAATTATTAGATACATACATGAGCACATTTACTTTGCATCCATATTCCACATGAATCTTAAACTACCTAAAAGGTAAGCCAATCACCTTAAATTCCTCACAATAGAAGGTGCGGAGCCATATTCATGGTCTTTATATTCCATCGTTTAATTCATTGTTCAAGTAATCTGAGCATAGGATTTGGATCTTTATAGCAGAGGACTGGGTTATAAAGTTAAGTTTCAGTTTTGTTGTGTTGAGATTGTGAATTTGGCTTATTGAATTACTAAGTTTGGTTCATTGCAGAGTGCAGTACTGTTGTCTCTGCAAATTATACCATAAATCCCTTCATTCCAAACTACTTATAACCATCTGACAAAACTTTTTCCATTTTTCAAATTATATATCACTCTTCATACATTAATTAGTACTACAAAATAATGTTGAATATTATATATAAAACAACACACACTCTCTCTCTCTCTTTCTCTCTTTGATCTCTCTCTCTCTCTCTCTCTCTGGTTTGTTGTACCCAAAAGAAGACAATCTGGCCATACTCTACTGAAGATCATTCACACGCACATGGCTTAATAGTTATTTGAAAAGGATTTAAAACTAAAATTCCAACCAAGATTCAGTGCGCTAGCAAATACCAAATGCACAAAATGTGATTCTGAGCAACTGAAAATTGAATAAGAAGCAAGTAGCTGGGCATGCGGCTGAAAATAGAGAGATTTTAGTTTTGGAAAGATAATTGATTTCAGCCCCAAAGAATAATGGTAGCTTACATCCTATTAAGATTTTAGTGGATACGTATCGTTAAAAATGAATAGATAAGATACAAAATTGATTAAAAAAAAAAGAAATGAATAGATAAGATACAGGAAAAAGAACAAAAAACAAAAAAGAAAGAGTGAAAAGAGTGAACTTAATTGCAGATATATCATTTCTTTCATGTAAATAAACAGATTCAGTACATGTATTCCAGCTTTGTGGCTGCTAAACTACTCGTGCAAATTCTAGTCTAGCTTGCTATTGACAAAAATTTCATATTTGAATAAATGCAAATTACAAACGAACATAAGTATGACTAAACTTTACAAAGTAAAACATGATTAAAAACTACAAAGTATGACTAAACTTTGGCAATCCATGTTAAATGATCTAATTTGAATTATGTCCATGCTAATCTAGGCAAAAGAGAGGTAGCTTGAAAGAAAGCTATGGAACAAGTTTAGTGGTAATTTGGCTAGTGGTAAAGATTTTGGGAGGAAAAGTTTATTATTCTAAATTTTTTTTTAAAAAAAGAAGCATAAGAAGTAAAATTTTGAAATTTTTTTCAGCTAGAGGCAGAGGGATGCCTAGCTAGGCTTAATATGGAATATTGGAAATAAATTAAAGAGAGACAGTAGTAGTCAGTTAAGCCAAGGCGGCCTGCATGCATAATGCTTAATTTGGATCATCCGCTAGATAGCAATCAATTTGTAGACATGAATTTAATGTGAAACTAACAGTATTACTTTGAAACTTCATGCAAGCATGCAGCTGCAAGCATGCAGTCATGATCATCAATCATCCTTGGCTATGGAACCCACAACTGCATGCCACATGAGCACACAAATTAAAGCTGATCTTTAATCTGATCCAATGTAGTACAGTGCAAGAAAAAAAAAATATGAATGTCCACAAAAATCTGAATGTAGTACTGTGCAAATGAAGAATGTAACCATGGTCCTGCAGTATACTCTTGACATATGCAGTAAGTACCTGCAGTGATAGAATCAGAAACAACTTCTAAGTTCACATGTTCACATCTAAAATTATCAACATAAATGATGTTTAAAAAGCCTTTAAAAGGGGAAGCTGAAATTGACCGTTCCAGGGGATGGTAGGTAAATCACCACAAGAACATAATAACAAGACGAACAATAAAATGAAATAACTACACGAAACAAAGATCACACGCAATAAAACCCCTAAAATCAAGATTACTCTCCAACAAAATGCAATAAAAAATAAAAAAATAACCTAAAATTATCAACGAGACACCAGACAACACTACAATCCACTGGTAAAAACCCTAATCCTCTAATTTCATGAAACCCTAATAGAAAAAATCTCCCAAACATGCTAAAATCGATAGACATTGTATAAAATCAAACTGATAATACAGTATTCACGAAAAACAAACTTAAAAGGATAACTAGACAGAGAGAGAGAAGAATAGAGAGAGAGAGAAAGAGAGAGACACTCACCTGCTAGGCGAGGCAGCAACGGCAACGGCACGGTAGCCACATAACGTGGTAAGGGGCGGCAGTGCACAGACTCGGGGAAGAAGGTCGAAGTGGAGGGTATTGTGATGAAGACTGGGTAAGGCTCGGGGGGAAGGGGAATCAAATGTTTAGTGGGTTTTGGTGCCTAAGGCTCAATCCCATCAATTTGATTCCGTAGTGACTAGTTTTTTAAACTTACGTCGAATGTTTTTGCCATTCAAAGGCAAACAATCGCAGCAAATACATGACTTTGTAGCCCACTATGTTTAAATTGTAAAAAGGCTGTGACGATTTTATTTTCGCTGCAAAAGCTTACTTATTGCGGTGAGTTTATTGACAGCAAATTTAAAATAATTAGTTGTAAAAGGCCTTTTCTCTTATAGTGGTTGAGCCGTAGTACTTCATTTACTTATTCACTTTATGTTAGTGACGAGAGATCTCACACATTTTTCATGGGTTGAGAGAGGTCAAGAAACTTTTATATATGTAGTGCAACAAAATAACTCTATATCTATAAATTGAGTCACAATTATGAAAGCTTTTAGCTTTTACTAACATTTTATATACATTACATATCATGAGTCTATTGACTACGAAAGTTAAAAAAATTAATTATTAGATATATACTTCTAAAGCATGAACATGTGGTGCTTCTTACCTTATCATAAGATGTTATGTGAATTAAAATTGATTATTAGATAATCAGTTTTAATTATATGGCATGTTGTAATAGGGTGAGAGTATCTAATGACTTTTCTAATAAAAAATCATGAAACCAGTAGACATCTTATTAGGAAGATTAAAGATTATTTCTTAACATTGGGTTATCCAACATAAAGAGGAAAAGATAGCGTGGATGAAAGGAGTTAAAGCTCCCGTTGATATTGCTTCCAAATTATATATTGTAAAATATTTTACCGTTCACTTAGGAGGCTTATAAATTCTTTTGAAGAGCTATAAAAGTTCTTGTTCATTTATTTGCCTAGTTTTTCTTCAAGCCTCGAAATCAATGCATACTATAAAATCACTTGGTAAAAACCGAAAAAATAATATCTTTCAAGAACATGACCTATACTGATCATGGTTGTAAATAAAATAGCCTACAGTTTGTATGGCCTTTGCATTGATTTATATAGTGTTTACAGGAATCAAAAGTTGACATTTACACCTCTGCTTCTAGTTGTACATAAAGCATAAAAGGAAATATACAGCTGTTATGTAACGGATACAATGTTTACATATAAAACTATAATCATGTATTTACCGTAATCCCGAAGAGATATTTTAGCAACAAATCATGGTCTTGTCTCTTCATCCCCCCTCAAGTTCAAGGTGGAATTGGTCCAAGGTAGAGGGTGCAACGATTAGGAATAAATTTCAGACTGCAAAAGGGGCTTTGTGAATATATCTGCCATCTGATCTTGGCAAGAAATATGTGCGAGACAGATAACACCCGTTACAACTTCTTCACAGAAAAAATGCACATCTATCTAGATGTGTTTGGTATGATGATGAAAGACAGTTTTTGGCCATGTTAAAGGCATTGATATTGTCAAAGTACAATGTTGGCGAAGGAAGCTCTTAACCAAGGTTCTTCAGCAAGTGAATATAACCACATCAACTCTGCTATGTGAGAGCACGATATTCGGCTTTAGCTGTAGAACGAGACACAGTCGTTTGTTTCTTTGCACCCCAGGACAAGAGATTGGCAAGCATAAAAATTGCAAAACCAGTGGTTGATCTTCTGTCATCTATAGAACCTGCCCAGTCGGCGTTGCAAAAACCAATAAGAGCAGAAAGTGGTTGTTTAATAAAACGAAGTCCAAGATTAATGGTACCCTTGAGATAGCAAAATATTCTCTTGATGGCAATAAGATGAGGAGCACGAGGGCTTTGCAAGAATTGGGAAACAATGTGAACAACATAGGAAATGTCGGGACATGTCAGAATAAGTTATTGAGGAGAACCAACCATCTATCGATACACCGTCAGATCAGCTAGAGGATCTCCCTTTATGGTAGAAATGGATACACTTTAATCTCTTGGAGTGGAGACAAGTTTAACACCATCGAGAATAAAGTTAAAATCTTCTTACGATAGGCCACTACCTCCTTCTTATCCTTCACATTGTCATTCTTCAACCCCAAAACCATACACGGTATTGAGAACATTACCACAATTGTTCGATCATCTTACAACTCATTCTCACCATTAGCCTCTCCAAAATTACTAACATATTCAAAAGTTGTTTCTCCACCTTCTTCTACTCCTCAAATTTTAGTCCTCCACTCTTATCTCAACCTTCTGCATCCTCTATTATCATTAAGACTCATTGACATCCAGTCTTTCCCATTGAGTCTGAATCTAGCATATGTCTGATCCCCAAAAATTACTTGATATCTTTCTCTTGCCAGATTGGCATTATGTTCCACAAAATATTAAGAAAACTTAGAATTTTTATGAATTCATATTAGTGGATACATATTCAATTATTCTCTCTAGATCTCTTGTTCTCTTCAAACTCAACATTCTCCACCTGCATCCCAAATGATTATTTTTCATAAAGTTACCATTAAACAAGTCCTTACCTTGGAACAATGGGAAAAAAATCCCTATTTGACAAGGAAATTTTCTCATCCTTATGACTCCAAATTATGATTATTACGATTACCAACAGGCATGGACGAAAATATTTTTAAAACAAAACAAAAATCTGCGTCATTCCTGGTTCCTCCACTTTGACAAATTACAAGAGATCAAGAAACTCCCGCAATGGTTTCTACTATGTTAGGATTATTATGAATCTAAACATCTTCTCCTTCCTCTCCCTCTCTAAGAAAATTTTAAAATTTTCTCATCACAAAATGATTATCCACTAGCATTAAAGCATTGTCCGCCACTTCTTCTTTTTTTCCTCAAAACAAAATTAAATTGGATTATGAAATGAGAATATGTTATCAAACCCCATCTCTCTTTCAATACCATTATGTTCTTAGCCTGCCAAATCTCTCTTAAGTTGTGGGAAAAATATAATTATGAAAATGTTTTTAAAAATTACCGAAGCCCCTAAAGTTCTAGCCCAACGAAGTAAATTTCAAGCTCAATTCGCATCCATTACAAGCAAGAAAGACTTGAAGAAATTAGCTGAAACAATGTCACGAGTCTCAAATAGCGATGATGAAGAAGAACCACTACATCAAGTCAGATTATCTCCATCCCAACAAGCTACATCATCACCAGTTCAGTAGACCTCTCATTCTCAAGCTCAACAGACCTCTCATTCTCAGGCTAATTCACTTTACCATCCAACACATCTAATAGACTCTCAAGATCCATTTGATCTGGAACTTGCAGATTATTATATGATTTGAAGAAATTATTGATTTCCCAATTATTCAACATGGACGATTACTTTAAGCAAAAGCACTATTGATTACTATCAGAGCATTCTCTCTTCAGATCAAATGACGCATAAAGACAATCAACTTTAGATATTATCAGATTACTGTTCAATTCCACTCAGCAATATTATTGGTTCCACTATCTGCCGACGCGTGAAGACAAAACCTTTAGGTGTCCATTATTAATTATTGCGTAAAAAGTTACTCTTCTAGTGTTTCTTAAAAGGAGTTTGTAAACAAATGAAGACATTCAAAAAATCTAGTATGAAGCCCTTCCTTTCTCACAATCCTCACTTTCGAAATACTCTCATTGTAAAACTTCTTTCATGGGTTTTGCTTCCAATCATTCTGAGAATTAATCTCCTTGTAATTATTATACTTTTAATGAAGTCAAGTTTATCAGATATGATTCCTATCTTCTATGTCTATATAATTATTAATTCATGCATATGGCTTATTATTATATTATAAATTAATTATATTTTATCCTAGGATACGATATTACTATATAGTATATATTTTAATATATAGTAATAGTATGTAGTATATATAGTAATATATAGTATAGTAATAGTATATAGTATATATATAGTAATAGTATATATAGTAATATATATAGTATAATATAGTATAATTTATAATTTCCCTTTTTTTTTATAAAGAGTGGGCAGCCACCTGTCCAATAGTGACGCCCGCCCGAATTTATTTATAAAGCCCTTACTTATGACAGAGGAAAACCGTGAAAACAAACAAGGCCCTTGAGAAATAACCTCAAACAATCCAAGCCCAAAAAAGACCCTAGACAAGCCTATGAACATACTCAAGAACATGAAAACCAAAGACAATAATAAAATTATCAACATCTTAAGGAGGGAAGACCAGATAAATCCAAACGGAGCAAACCTCTAAGGGCCAGAGGCAGTATAGAATTATTTGTGTAGACAAACGCAACACCATTGGCACCATCCTTGGCCAACCAATCTGCCACCTTATTTCCTTTGCGTAATACATGCTGAAAACAACAATTAATAGATTGAGTCAAACCGAAAATCTCTTCCCAAACTCCACACCGCCCTCTATTCCACCAAGAAATAATCACCATCGAGTCAACCTCAACAAGCACATTGAAAATATGAAGTGAATTGCACAGCCACAAGGCATTAAGGAGCGCAAGAAGCTCTGCTTTATTATTTGAACCAAAACAAATAGGAAAGGCAAACGCTTGAACAAGCCATCCTAGATCATTGCGAATAACTCCACCAATACCACTAGAACCCGGGTTACCAAGGTTGCTACCATCCGTATTCAATTTAAAACACCCAGATGGAGGTTTATGTCACTTGACTACTTCGCACCGCCTTTCTTTTAAAGGAGCAGGTTTGATCCGTAAGGCCTCAAGAATCATGCCATCAAACTGGGACAAGCTATAAGAATTATCAATCGTCTGACAAAGAGAACCAATCCAAACACAAATAGATTTGACAACAGCATCATGCGATTCCAATGTGCCCTCCATTCAAGTTAGACATCTTCTCCAAAGTCTCCAAGTAACTATGACAGGCATAAGGCCAATTATAATACCCACCTGAGAATAGGACTTAGCACGCTAGAAAGAGGAGACTTGATGTTTCCAATTGCTACCAAGCGGGAGTCCAAAAAGGTCGCCAAAAAATGACTAGACTTTTTTAGGAAAAAATCTGCCTCAAAGAGAACATGATTGATGTCTTCATAATGACTTGCAATACAACAATAATATTTGGAAACAATTGGAATGCCAATACAGTGCAATCTATCATACACACTCAAAGCCTTGTGCCAAGCCTTCCAAAACTAAATAGACATTTTTAAGGAAAGACTTTTATGCCAAATCCAAGAATGACAATCAAGAGAGGAACTTCTAACTCTAATACAATGCCATGCAGATTTAGTAGAAAACATACCTATCTCTATATGGGTCCAGACAAGAACATCCTTACCCGAATTATGCCCAGATAAAGAGACTAAAATATCATCAACATTCTCCAAGCCAACCAAGTTCTCTAGAAGATTCACATCCCAACTGTCTGACAGCCGACACTCATTAATTTTCAACAAAGGTTGACCCACGACTGGCAAGTCATTAATCAAGGGGTCATTATCCCCTCATTTGTCATACCAGAAAAAAAAATCTCTTTATCTAACTCTCCATTTAGAATTATTCAACATTAAAGGAATACAATGAGCAACCATTCTCCAAAATCTCGAGCCTTTATCAACATCTATTAGGAATCAAGGTTTCGATCCCACATATTTAGTCTTAAAAAAATTTGCCCAGAGAGAGTTACCTTGTAAAAGATTTCAAGCAAACCTCATGTGCAAGGCTGTCTGAGTGTCTTGGAGATGCCTCAACCCGAGTCCTCCTTCAGCCACAAGCCTACAAATACATTTCCAAGCCACCAATTTCTTTTTATCTTTCCCATTAGACTCGCCCCAAAACAAGGAGCTCACCAGCTGGTGGATCTTACTGATTATTGCTTGAGGGACCTGTAAAACAGTAAAAAGGTGAAGGGCCATACTAGAAATGACATGACGTAACAAAACCAAATTGCCTCCAAAAGACAGGAGCCTCATTTTCCAACCATTGAGTTTTTGTCACTTCAAGATCTAATTGCTTAAGACGACCCAGGATAATGGGCACTCCAAGGTATTGAAACCGAAAGTGCCCTTCCATGAAACCCGTGCTATGGAGAATACTCCACTTATGAGTAGGGGAGATTTTATTCGAACAATACAATGCAAACTTTTGTTTATAAATTGTCTGGCCCGACCATCTTTCATATTGGCCCAGAATACTTAGAAGCACCCGAACCGACCTTTAGCTCGTATTAGAAAAATAACCACATCATCAGCATACATTAAATGAGAAATAATAGGTGTACCTTGGGCCTGATGAAAGTTTCCAAATCTATTCTCAACCACACTCTAGTGAATCATCCTGGAAAGGATCTCTTTCTGAATAATAAACAAATAAGGAGATAGATGATCACCTTTTTGAAGGCCACGGCCTCCTGGGAAGAGGCTTTTTATTGTCTCATTCATCATAACCAAATACCAGGGACTAGAAATACAAAAGACGATCAAGGCATAGAATTGAGGCGAGAAACCAAAACTCAGCATGACCTTTATTAAAAAATTACAATCCACGCGATTATATGCTTTTGCCATATCTACTTTTAACATAATGTTGCCGCCATGATTCCTTTTATTAATAGAATGAACCATTTCCTGAATGAGGTTAATATTCTCAAAAATACTTCGACCCGAAATAAAGTCTCCTTGCTCCAAAGAAACCAGACAGGGCAAAAGACTAGTTAAGCAATTCCCAATTATCATGGAGCAAAGTTTATTAAAAACCGAGCAAAGGCTGATGGGACAGAACTTATCAAATCCTATTGGAAAATCCACCTTTGGAATTAAAACCAAATAAGAAACTGTAAAAAACTTTGGAAGAGACTTGGATGCAAATAATTCCAACACTGCATTTCACAAATCATTTTTAACCACCTCTCAACAACTCTTATAAAATCCAGAGCCAAAACCATCAGGACTAGGAGCACTATTAACTGGAATTGAGGACAAAGCAGCAAATACTTCCTCCAATGAAGGAGCACTAACAAGGGAGGCAGTCTCCTCCACAGAAATAACTGGATCTATAAGAACCTCAAGATTTGGTTGTTCAACCGATGGATCACCGTGGAGAAAAGATGGAAAATAATCTACTGCACCTTGGTGAATGATCTCCGGAGACTCAAACATCACATCATTTGAACACATATCTAGCACCCGCTTACACTTTTTAATGGCTAAGCAAGCTTGAAAAAATTTGGAATTCCGGTCACCATCCACCGCCCAATTTAGCTTTGCCATTTGAGCCAATCGAATTTCTTCCCGACGCCTCCAAGTTGCCAAATCCGAATTAGCCACCTGTAGCTCTCTATCCAGATCTTCTTCCCAGTTTAATTGAAGCTGTAGTTCAAGCTTCTCAACCTGATTTTCAAGAGCAGCAATCCGGCCCATCGTATGGCCGAAAACCCTTTTTATTCCAATCCCGCAAGGCTACCTTAGTCTATTTTAACTTCATAACCAAATTTTGATTGGCTGAACCACCCTCTCGAGTTGACCAAGCATGCCGAACACAATACAGAAAATTATGGTGATCCACCCACATCTGTTGGAAACGAAAAGGGGTTGGACCATAAGAGAAATGGTCTTTCTTGAACTCAATAAACATAGGAGCATGATCCGAAGTAGATCATGGCAAGTACGAAAAAATAGCATTAGGAAATACCGAAAGAAAAGAGGCATCTATCAGAACACGGCCCAATCGTGCCCAAGAACGAGCAAGGCCATATTGCCGATTGCACCAAGAAAAAACACTCCCCTTCGATGCCATTTCAATCAAACCCCCCTGTTGAATCCAGATAATAAAATCCTCCGTAGCTCTAAGAGGTCGATGCCTACCTCTTTGTCTCTCTGAATCAGTCCGGATAATATTAAAATCACCAACAAAAATACACAGGTCTAAGCCTAGGTCTAGGTACTAAGATCATCCCACAATATGCGTCGTTCAACCATTGTATATTTTGCATAAATAATTGTAAGCAAAAACTTCTCAGCACCTTCGCCTACTTTGAGACAAATATATTGCCCTCCCATTTGAACCAAACTCACCTCCAGAGTAATATCCCAAAAGATTCAAATTCCCCCCCCCCCCCCAAACCCTCATTTGAAATGAGTTTATTAAATTTCAAAACACGTGCCAATCTCCTATCAACATCAAGATTTTGAAAAGGTTCCAAAAGAGCAACATTTTTTTGTCTCAACTTACCAAACAGCTTTTTTAATCTACCTTTTGAGGTCCCAACTCCCCTAATGTTCCATACAAGAATGGGATTAATCATTGAGAAGGGTTAGAGAATCGAGCAAGAACCTGAGAAGAACTTCTCATCTTAACAAACATCTTTTTCTTAAACTTTCTTTTACCTTCATTGGCCTAAGATTTTATCAAATAATCTTTATCTTGTGGAAAAACTTCAAGATGTAAATCTAGCTCTGGTTCGGAAACAATGACATAAGAAACGGCTGCTCCTCAGCTGGTTCATCTTCCGGTTCCGTGGCATCTAATTCAGTCTCCTGGACTACAAATGGGACAGTAGGCATAGACTCCTTCTAAAAGACCATCAGCACTGATTCACAAACAACCACAGGAGGTTGTCCCAGCACTAATTCATCTTCCGTGACCGAATTCACAGCACTATCCGTAACTCGTGGTTCAACATCATTCTCTCTAGCAACCTCAATTTCAGGAATTATCGGAACCTCCCCAACATCTACCTGCACCATAGACAAGATAGACGCCAAAACATCTTCTTTCTATGAATTACCCCCCACTGGATCAGACAAAGGAAGGTCGACTGGTGGTAGCACCATCTCAGGATGGGCTGTGGGACAGCACCCACCAGATCGGCAAAGGAAGGTCGACTGGTGCCACCATGGCAGCCAATCATGGAGGTCCACACAAGAAGCAAACGAGAACCCTAAAACTCAAGTAGAGAGAAAAAAGGGCAAAAACGTCATCAATTCCAGTAAAGTGCCATGAATGGAATTTATAATTTCCTTATTATTTTTTTAATGAAGTCAAGTTTATCAATTATGATTTCTGTATATCTTATATATATATATATAATTAATAATTCATGTATATAGTCGATTATTCCACTTCCCTATATTGTATCATGCATACGGCTGCTTATACTGCCTATTATTATATTACAAATTAATTACTTATACATTATATATATATATATATATATATATATATATATATATATACTACCAGGAATACGTTATTGGTATCAGAGCCATTGACTGTTGATATTGGTATTTATTATATATTGTTGTTATGATATCTATTATTTTTATGGAATATTATTTTGCTCATAGTGCTGGTTATCGTGATTTATATGATTTAAGATGTTTAGATTATAATACAAGACTTGAATTAAAAATAATGATGGATGGAATTAATGATCTTAGTAAAAAATAAAAATTAATGAAACAAGATAACGAAGATCTGTTGAAAATCTGTTGATTAGCCTACTTATGCTAGAGAGCTTTAAGGGTGGTCCCGGTGGTGTTCTCACAAGATCTTAATATAGAAAATCCTTGCTTAAAAAAATTTCTCAATGAATTCTTTATTCAAATCTGAATCCTCTGCTAGTATACTTATAGAGCCTGATTACATAATCAATAAGATTATAATATATTAAACATTGAAAGGAATTTACTTTATATTAAACAAGAAGATTGGACAATTCCTAATGTTCCAAAAATAAAATCTATAAATAATCTACTTTTTCTTCAAAATTATCATTTCTTATTAATTATACTATTAAACAGTAGAAGAAACTATTAGTTTAAACAATGGTTATGAAACATTATAATTATTAACCAAATGTGCTATTAAATAGTATAAGGAACAGAAATATTCTTTTATACATATTTGATTAGTACAAGTTGTTATAAAACCACCAACTAAAAATGGATTAAATGTCTCAGTACTACTGTGGCACCCCCGACCCCCATGTACGGAAACTCATAAATCGAGACGCCCTGATTATGACAGCACGGTCACGCATCCCAACAATAGTGCCAAGTGTGTGTACATACAACAGTATACAATAAACAACGCAGCGAATAATTTAAGTAAGTAAACTAAGTACCAGAATTTTTAATACAAATTTTACATACGTAAAATAACGAGTGATCTCATATCACTCCTCGGGCGGAGCCAAATCCTTAGCCTCACCCTCAGCATCATCTGCATCAAAATCTGCATTACAATAAAACGGTACCGCAGATAAGTAATAATCCAAACAACTTTTGAGAATAAAAATGCATTAATACAATCAACAATTATGCATGCATATGATGAAATATGCATTAGTCCGAAAACCTCATTTTTCCCGAAAATGAATATTTTTCAACGCACGCCAAAATCCCATTGGGCCCAAAATATTTCCATAAAAACATTTTCCCGTCATTTTTCCAGAAAATGGCCGAAATCAATAATCCTCCATTTTCCTAGAAAATGGCCCAAACAAATAATCCATTTTAACCGTATGCACCATGATCTCTCCTAGGAATCATCTGCACACCCTGACTCCCCTCGTCACACCGCGGGTAACAACCGTGCAAGTGACTTCTTAACGAGCGATGCCCAGTTCCGCGTCCAGCGTGTTCGTGGCCAAGCATCCTCTAACCCTCGCCAGCAGAGGGGCCACGAAGTCGCCACGAGAGCGTTACCATCCCGTCCTATCCCGTTGTCGCTCAGCGACAACCCAGGGGATGTCACTCAGTATATTCCACTCCCGAGTGATCAGAGGAGCTCCACTGAGATAATGTCTCATCTCGCCTTGGGGTCGTGATACACACGCACCCAAAAACTATTTCTCACATGAAAACCCAGTTTTCAAATGTACACATGAACATGTATGCAATTATGCAAAAACCCAACTTTCATTTACAAACATGAACATGTGTGCAAGTATGTAATGTACATGAAACAACACAATATCCAACTACTAACAAATCACAACATAATCCAATCACACAAACAACTCCATCCTCCAATCCATTCGATCCCTTTACTCCTCGGACTCAGTCCAGCACAACCAACCAAATCACAATAAAAATGAGTTAGTGCAAAAATATATTTAAATCACGAAATTTCTTTGAAAAAATACTTACAGTGTATAATATAATTTTTGAAGGATTACAAAGGTGCTAAAAGTGGCGGCACAATAACGTAATAGTGCAAAATGCACTATGGCTATAGGTCTCAAAATGCTAGATTTTGAACGGAGACAAACAAAGACTTGAGATTACTAGAGAAGGGCTTAGGGATGTTGGTGAAGCTAATAGTGGTGGTGGTTGGCCGTGGGTGGCGGCGTAAAGGGCTGTTGAAGTCCAAAAAGTCCAAAACAGAAATGGAGTTGGATGGATTTCACCGGTAGCGGATCGGAGCTGAGGATTGGTGGGTTAGGTAGCCGGGGGGTAGTCGGTGATGTAGTGAAGAAATAGTAACCAATGGCGGTGTGACGGCGAAGCATGAACACAAGAGGTGTCACGGCTTGAACCCGTGCGTGGAGACTCACGACGGCACGAGAGGGGCTGGGAACGAAGGGGGGTGGTCGCCGATCAGAGGGGAAGAAAATGGGAGGGGCAGTGATGCACACAGACGGTGCATGGCAGCGCAGTGGTGGACGGCGCACGAATGGGGAGAGAGAAAGGGACTCACGCGCGGGAGAAGAGAGAGAGAGGAGAAAAAGAAAATGAGGAGAAAAAGAAAGAAGAAGAAAAGAAAAAGAGGAAAAGAAAAAAGGAAAAAGAAAAAGTGAGGGAAAGAAATGAGGTCTAATCCTCACATCTTAGGTCATAAAAATGATCCAACGAAAAATATTTCAAAATAGCAAGCAAATAAAATAGTTTAAACATAGTGATTAATGAAAATAAAATAATTAAATTTAACAATAAATTAATTTAAAATAAAGAGCAATTTAAATGCATAACAATAATTAATATTAAGAAAGCATATCAAAATAATTTTCACAATTTAAAAATTATAAAATTAAACCAACAAAAAATCTAATAAACTTAAAACAAAAGAACTAATATTTAAATTAATAAAAATAACCATTCAATTAAAAATACACTAAAATACGGGGTGTTACAACTACTCTGTCTAATAGACGGAAGATATTATAAATTTTGTGACTCATTATTTGGTATGATAGAATCTAGCCTGTTCTAAGGCCCTATTTATTTCAATTGTTATACTAATTATTCCCTTTCATTATTTGATACTAGTATTCTACGTGCTTTAACATTAAATATTAAACAAGTGGTTATCATATGATGAAAGGATCAAACCCATTAACCATCATATATAGGATCTATTATAAACTTATGAAAACAATACTAAAGCCACAAGCTCTTATTACCAGTCCAAAAGGTTATACATTATTATTGCAATTTAGCACACTAAACTCTAGTATACAAATTCCTAAACAGATTCATTAGAATCAAATTGCTCTTCCTAATGAATGGAAGTTAGATAATATAACTCCATTATCTAAAATAGAAAACAATGCCATAGAAGATTTAGAATACATAGACCAAAAGAAGGACAGATCAGTCCAAATAACTTTTCAACCTTTTAGAAGATCGTTTTCACATTATTTTTCACAAGCACCCTCTAGTTACCACACATCCAGATTTTTTCTTACTTCAACTTATCAGAATAGATCCCAAAACTTAGACACCAAATCCCAAAATCTGGACAGCCAGATTCGGAGAGTTATTCCTGGAAATATTATTGACACACCTGTATATATTATTAATACTAGTATAGCATCTACCTCTTATAATCTTGAGCAAGTAAAAGAATCCTCTTCTCCAACATATTCACAAGTAGTTGGAGATGATGCTCAAATATACACACTTAGTAAGGAAGATTTTAAGATTAATAAAGAATATGTTAAATAAGATTATATGAAAAAAGAAAATAAGCAAAAGATATTAATATTCTTCTCAACTTTTACAAAAATGGAACGAGATTATATTCGAGAGAAATATTAATAGTACTTAGAAGATATACAAACTAATATATCTTTCTTTAAATGGTTTTATATCCATAAATCAAACCAATTATCAACCATAAATTGGGCTACTAATCAATGGATTGAGGAAGAGAGTGATCAAATTGTTTATGAAGAATATCCCAATTTTGAAGCCATTAAGTATAACCAAAGAGGTACTCAAATCTTAGCATCACCAATAAAGAAATATAATTCTAAAACAAAAATTAAAACTACGGATAATGTAATCCAATAAAACAATTATACTAATTTATTTTTTAAAAACTATGAGTGAAAAATTAGAGAGAATTGAGACTCAATTATCTTTTATTAATCCTACGTTATAGAAGCAAAGGAACCCCTTTATTTGTTCTCCATGAGATTTTATCTCATTTAAAAACAATTTTTTTCTAAAAATAAAAATGATTAATTAGAAAAAATCTTTAATAAATTAGAAAAATTAAATATTACTAATAGTGCCTCTACTTCAAAACAACTTCATATTAATGCATTAAGTAAAACAGAATCACCTATTATATCTGACTCTAAAATTAACAACATCGAAAATCAGTTTAAGGATATGGATATACAAATAAGCAAGATTAGAGGAGACAATGTTAATGAGTATTCATATAGGGATTCAAAAAAACACATTTCTATTACTCACAACTGGTATCCAAGGCTAACCCCACCTGATATGCAATTTGAAGAAAAAGAACATATAGTAAGATTTGTTTTTTCACTAAACGTACTATATGAATGGAATATAGATAGATTTTCTGAATATGAAATATTAAATCACTTTCAAGAAATTATTATGGTTGCTAATGTCTATAAAGGTAATGGAAAAACAATTTATCAGGTACCTCACATTATTGTTACAAGTTTCACTAGCCAATTGAAAGGTTAGTGCGAATCATTATCTTTCAAGTGAACAAAGAAGTAGAATATTATCTCAATATAAACATATAATTATGATCATATCATAAAAATATTTTCAAAACTTACCAAAGCTCCTGAAGTTCTAGTCCAGTGGAGTAGATTTCAGGCTCAATTAGCATCTATTACAAGCAAGAAAGACTTGAAAAAATTAGCCAAGACAATGTCACAAGTCTCAGACAGCGATGATGAAGAAGACCCATTGCATTAGGTTAGATTATCTCCATCAAAACAAGCCACATCATCACCAGTTCCGCAGGCCCTTCATTCTCAAGCCAAATAGGCCTCTCCTTCTCAAGTTCAACAGGTCTCTTCTTATTATGACAACTCATCTTACCATCCAGTACATCTAATGGATTCTCAATATCTATTTGATCTGGAACTTGAAGATTATATGACCCTTAGATTATCATGTGATTCAAGAAGACAAAAATCAGAAGCACTATTGATTATTGTCAGAAGCATTATCTCTTCAGATCCATGATTGCATAAAAGCAAACAACTTTGAACATTATCATATTACTGTTCAATTCCACTCATCTAGCAGCATTATTGGTTTCATTATCCACCGATGCGTGAAGACAAAATTTTAAGGCGTCCATTATTGATTATTGTGTAAAAAGTTACCATTCTAGTATCTATAAAAGGGAGTTTGTAAAAAAGGAATGCATTCAGAAAAATCTTTTCTACAACCCTTCCCTTCTCTCAGTCCTCACTTTCGAAATACTCTCTTTGTAAAATTTCCTTCATATCTTTTACTTCCAATCGTTCTTGAGAATTGATCTCCTTGTAAGTATTATGTTCTTAATGAAGTCTCAATCATAATTTTTATATTTTATATATATATATATATATAATTAATTATTCATGCATATGGTCAGTTATACCACCTATTAAATATATATTACCTGGGATATGTTCTTGGTATCAAAGTCATTGGTTGTTGATAGTATATATATATTTTATGAGTATATATTAATACTAATATAGTATAATACTATAATATATATACTATCATATTATATATTATAATACATATACTAATCAATATATTATAATATATACACTATCATATATCGTGATACATATATATATACATATATATATACTAAATATCATATACTATATAAATGATATATACTGATATTATACATGGATATCATATATATAGTGATGATATCTATATATATATACATATAGTATATATCATATCACACTATATATGTATGATGATATAGTCATATGAAATAAAAATATATATTATAGTGATGATATAGTATTATCTATATATATATATATATAACAAGTTATAGTATTATATATAACATGTTATATAGTGTATGGTATTATATACAAGCATATACTATATAATTGAACTAACATATAGAAGAGAAGAATATTCATCACATTGATAGGACAACATTATATTCTATATAATATCACATAGATCATATCAAGATTTTATAAAATGATTTATATTGCAATAAGCATATATCAATATTTAAGGAAGAGAAACTTACAGTGGTTCAGGAAATATTACAAAACTATCTTGCCAAATATCAAAAGAATACAATAGTTGGCTAAAGTCTCGTGTTAATAATGTATTGTAAAATTAAAGATATATAGCAAGAAAATTGGAAGATAGCAATGTAAACATAGCTCGTTAGGAGTTGAATGTTATTCTCTTTGAATTTTTTATGTTATACAAATGATTCTCATGACATTATTTTATAGGCATAAGAGGATGAGGAATATGAAAGAATGAAATATAAATTAATGAGATACTTGATGAATTTAGGAATTCCAAGAATTGGTACATGAATAGAAATTTTAAGAGTTGGTACATGAGGTGAAAACCAAATGATTATCCACCAAATTCATGTAGCCTGACAATTTTTCATCATTTTTAAATATATTAGAATTTTCTAATTATATAATTTTTGGAGTTTTCAATAATTTTTTATATTCTTATTTTATTTTATAAAAGGCGGCTAATCAATTTTTTGCCAAGTTTACTTAGTTATTCACTATAATCTATAATCTATAATAACACGACAGTTTTAGTGAAAAATTAAGTATGTGTAAGCTAAATTGTAACGTTAATGATTGACTAGCTTTGTCAAATTTTTTGATTCCATCTAACTTAATAAATATTGTACGATTATTTTATGAGATTTAAAACGAAAAAAAAAAAAAAAAAACGTGACCATGAAAATCCAAATAGAAACACCCACCTGCCATTAAATCATGCGCACGTTTATGTTGCTGTTCAAAATAGGAACACCCACCTACGTACTTCAGCCATCGTTTAATTAAGGTAGCTATCTTGTACATCAAATGAATTTCCTGCTCTTTAGTCACATCTTTCAGACAGAAGTACGTGTCTGACATGACGTGTAAACAGAATTTCCTGGTTTTATTTTTTATTTCAGTTTTTTTTTAATAGAGTAGAGAAAATTTTAAAACGCGTGGTACTTGTATTTAGACACGTGTCTTTTATTAACTAGAATGGAATAATTTTTTAGAGTTGAATGGATATATATTGATTTTGAAAATTTAAACGTTGATATCCAACTTATTCATTATTAACATTGAAATTTTTTATTTTTTTAATTTCGGTTCAGTCCGATCTGATGTAGTTATAATAATATGATGTTTATATATATATTAAATTATTAGTCTATATATATTGTAGTATAAGTATATTATTTTATAATAATTAACATATACTAGTATATATAATATTGGAAGTTCTAGACTTTTATACGAGAATATATGATCAAATGTATAAAAATGTATTTACAAAAAGAATATATATAATATATATTATAATTTATTATGTTAAAAATGTATTTTCAAAAGTAAGTTTATATTACTAACTTAATATTAATGTTTATGTTAAATATTAGAATTTTTTGTTATATTAATTTTATATTATATCAAATGTTATATTAAAAATTATAAGAGTAATTTTATGTTAGATCACATGTTATATTAACTTTATGTTATAAGTTTAATAAACTTGAATAATAAGATTAGAATGTTATGTTATAAATATATAATATAATATAAAAAATTATAAATATATATACCAATCCAATTCGCTTAAACCGGTTTGTAAAATATGAAAATCAGCACCACAATGGTTTATGATCGGTTTCGGTTATTATGAATGAATATCGTACCAAACCGCTTATAAACTGGACTGAACCTACCAGTTCTGTCCTGTTCACCCGGTTTTCCAACACCTTTTTACACCTCTAAAATGGCTAACTCAAAACTTTTCATATATTGCATGAGTCTATGTTAAGCCTTAATACAATACACAAGAGCTAAATCTCAAACAAGGAAAAGTATAGAGGGCTATTAATCAAATTTTTCTAAATATGCCGTTGATATAGAAATGTTCTACATCTACTATTTTTAAAAAGAGTACTGTTGTATTCTATACCCTCATCCTATTTTGATTCAACTATCAACACCTCCTGATTTACAGTTTGAAGAAAGAATGTTTCAAATCCAGTCCTCTTATTCTACTGACAAAATTTACGAATGGAATATTGACGGATTATATTAACAAGAGATCCTCAATACCATGAGTAAAATGTCTATGGTTGCAAATGCTTATATTAACAAAGATCTCAGACAACCTGAGATTATCACTATTTTAACTGTCGATTTTTCTGGAATGTTTCGACACTGGTGGGATAAATATCTCATAGCAGAAGTAAGAAAAGTCATTTAGAATGCTATTAAGCATGATGAAGAAGGGTTGCCAATTTTTTATTAAACCATGGGAATGAGAATTCCTTATGGTTTTAATACTTTGATTTACACTATTGTTAAACATTTTGTTGAAACTTCCTCCAACATTACTAACCGTATTAGTGATTATTTGAATAATTTGAGATGTCGTCAAATGTCTGATTATAGATGGAATCAAGATGTTTTCATGTCCAAAGTAATGTTTAAAGAAGATAGTCATAAGCCTGACTGGAAAGAAAAATTTATTTATGTATTACCTCATTTATTTGCTCACAAAGTTAAGGATGAACTTATTGATATCTCAGAACTCCTTAATTATGATTATTACACCTATGGTGATATCTTCAGTAAAATTAAGAAGTTTGGTATTAGTATGTATAATGATCAAAGAATGATTCGTCAACAGTTGAAAAATAGTAAGAAAACCAAATATGAAATGAGAAATTTCTGTGAACAATTTAACCTTCCTCCTATTGCTCTATCTAGACAAAACAAAAATATTAGAGTAAATTTACCAAACCTTTCGGTGAGAAAAGGAGAAGGAACCATACTAATTTTTACAAAAAAATTTTCAAAAAACCTTTTAGTAAAAAAAAAGAGTTTTCAAACTCCTTCAAAAGGGAGATTATTTTTTTTATTTTTTATTTTTGTAGGCAAGTTTCATTGATGAAAATGAGGCTAGTACAGAGTTCTGATAGTAATTAGACAAAAGAGAGATGTTTTAATTGTGGTAAACCTGGACATTTTGCTGATAAATATACCAAGAAGCCCAATAAATTTAAAAACAAGCTTAACCAATTGAATATTAATGACAATGATTAAGAAGATCTGTTTCGTCTCCTAAATACAAAATCTTCCTCATCATATGACATTAATGAATTCAGTTCTAGTCATTCTAAGTATCACTCAGAAACTGGATCATCTGATTCTCCCAATATTAAGCTTGGTTGTAATGATTCATGTTGCAAATCTTTGGATAAAACAATCAATATTTTAACCAAGGCAGAAGAATAATAAAACCTTTTGTTAGCTTTGATTTCCCAAATTACTAATCCTGAGTTTAACGAAAAATATCTTCAGAATCTCATAAAGACAATGGTTTGTCAGGGACCTGAGACTTCTAAACAAAAAATTAATTTTCATGAAACTTTGGGAAGATTTGAAAAGAAAAAACCCAAAGATATTTCTACAAATTATTTGCAACGTGGAATTGTTTTCATTAAAAAAGAAATTATTGAACTAAAAACTTAGATCAATAATTTCAAATCTAAAAATGATTCTTTTAAACAAGAATTATTGTGTTTAAAAATTGATAAGCAATTTGATTAAGAAATTCCTTCAAATAATGAGCAAACAAATGATTTTGATTCTAGTAAAAAAGAAGAGAAATCTTTTGAGAATCAAAATCTATTTAATTCATCATACGATTCCTCCTAAATGGTTTTCTAGAGTTTCTATTAATGTTTTCCATGAATTTTAATTTTCTATGGTTGCTATGATTGATTCCGGCTCTGATATAAATTGTATGCATGAGGAATAATTCCTAGTAAATATTATGAGAAATCTATTGAGAGATTATTTTCAGCAAATGGATATCAGATGAAGATCAAGTATGAGCTTAATACTGCTCCTGTTTGCCAAGAAAATGTCTGTTTTAAAATTCATTATGTACTTGTTAAAAATATGACTGATAAAGTCATATTAGGAATTCCTTTTATTTCTTCTTTGTATCCATTGCTTTTTTGAAAATGATTGTATTACTACTGATCCTTTTGGACAAAAAGTTAAGTTTAAATTTGCTTCAAAATTTGAAATTGATACAGACAAAAGTTTGAAACATTTTTGTTTTGCAAAAACAAAGCATTTGAATTTCCTACAATAGGAAATCAAATTCAAAAAGATTTCAGAACAACTCTCTAATACTTTGCTTCAGTAAAAAATTAGTGATTTTTTAAAAAAACTGGTTAATAATGTTTGTTATGATCTTCCAAATGTTTTTTGGCATAGGAAGAAACATGGTTTTTTTTAGCTTATATTAAGAATTTTTGCGAAAAAAACATTCAAACTAAAGCTCCGCCTATTAAAATGAATAGTGAGATTTTAGAATTTTGCAAAAATGAAAACAACAATTTGCTTGCTAAACAAATTATTAGGCCTAGCAAGTCTCCATGGTCTTGTGTTGCTTTCTATATCCAAAAAAATACAGAAATTGAGAGAGGAACACCCTGACTAGTTATTAATTACAAACATTGGAACAAAGTTTAGAGTGGATTATGTATCCTATCTCCAACAAAAATTATTTAATTCATAGGTTATGTGATTCAGTTGTCTTCTCAAAGTTTGACCTAAAGTCAGGATTTTAGCAAATTCAGATTTCTGAGTCCGATAGGTATAAAACTTTTACTTCCTTATTTGGACACTACGAGTGGAATGTGATGCCTTTTGATTTAGAAAATACCCCTAGTAAATTCTAAAATATTATAAATGACATCTTCCATTCATTCACCCATTTCACCATTGTTTATATTGATGATATTCTCATATTTTTCAAATCTATTGATGAACATTGGAAACATTTACAATCGTTTCTAGATATCATTAGCTTGAATGGTCTTCTTGTCTCTGCTAAAAAAATTAAATTGTTTCAAGCCAAGATCAGATTCCTTGGTTATGATATTTCTGAAAGTAAAATTAGACCAATCAACAGGACTATTGAATTTTATGACAAATTTTTTGATGTTATTCTTAATAAAACTCAGTTATAGAGATTCCTTGGTTTTCTCAACTATGTTGCTGAATTCTACCAAAATATGAGGTAACAATGTTGCCAACTTTTTGAAAGGCTACAAAACAATCCTCCTTCTCGGTCAGAAATCCAAACTACTATTGTTAAACAAATCAAACCACATGTCAAGACTCTTCCATGTCTTGATATCCATACTTCTGATTCTTTTAAAATCGTTTAAACAGATGCCTCTGACATTGGTTATGGTAGCATTTTGAAACAAATTGTTTCACCAGGCTCATCTGAACAAATTGTTCGATTCCATTCTAGAGTCTGGAACAGTGCACAACTTAATTATAGTACTATTAAGAAAGAAATTTTATCTATAGTACTATACATTTCAAAATTTCAAAGTGATTTGTTAAACAAAAAATTCTTACTACACATTGATTGCAAAAGTGATAAATATGTTTTAGAAAAAGATGTTGGAAATATTGCATCAAAACATATTTTTTCTAGATGGCAAACTATATTAAGTATTTTTTACTTTGATATTGAATATATTAAGGGTTTTGATAATTTCATTCCTGATTTCCTTACTCGTGAATTCTTGCAGCAACCATGAGTAAGAAGAGAGATGAAGGAAAAAAGATTGCTTCACCTCCACCAATTCCTGATTCCAAGCTCATAATAAATGACCCTGCTTCCCCACTAGAAATTGCTAATCGGTTTACTATCCTTGGGAGTATCCCTGATGTTAAACCTGCTTCATTTGCTTCTACTATTGCTACCCCTTATGACCCATATGCTAAACCAATTTCTTCTGTTAAACCCACTTAGTATTCCACTACTTCAAAAATTGAGTATATTAAAAACTTTTTTTCCCAAAATCTGTTCCATATTGAATCTAATCGATCAATATATACAGATCCCTTCAAAATAGTTTCAAGCTATTTTCCTCCAAGTTTTCACTGGATTCCTTAGAATTCGGCCAAAAACCTCCAATATTATTCTGGTATTCTGCTCCAAACAGAATCCATTGTTATTAAATCCATTTATGATAAAACTGATAAATCAAAATTGATTTATCATAGTGCTTACATTCTGAACATCATTACCGAAGAAAACTGAGGTACTCACACCTTTACTTCAAAAAAGACTTTCTAATTCTGAAATTGTTTATTGCTATTATGATTACATTGATGCCTGGTCCAAATTCATATTATTTCAGACTCTAGATATGAGTCACTTCTAATTTCTTAATTTTGACAAAAAATTCAAAGGCAAGTTTCCCATTTGGTTCTTAATATGGTGGAACCAGTTTGACCCCATTCTTGAAGTTTTTTCTGAACAACTTCAAAAAGCTATTAAAAATTTTGCTAATGCAATTGTTTCAAAATTGGATCAACATGATGCCAAATTTCCCTACTCCCTCCATTTCTGTAAAAGGTACAAGGTCCCTTGGGTTTTAAAATGGAGTTATAAGAGAAATGATGACTTGTGGGTTCGACACTACTTTGTCAAGTGAGATAGATATCCCCATACATAAGACATTGATCACATTATCAGAGATTTCTCCCAGATTGCTCCAGATCTGAAAAATACTAAGGAATTCCCTACTATTGTTCATCAATCAACATCGCTTGGATACCCACTGATCCAAGCGACCACTATTACTGAGAATACTAAACAGAGGGAAAAGCTGCTTCCTCTTCTGCAACTATTAAATCTAACAAATTCTCAAAGTCTAAAAGGAAGAATTTTCTTGGAGGGTTTAATAAAAAGGATTTGATTTATTTGTTGAAGAAGTCCCTTGAAAATAATAATTCTGATGAATCCGATAACTAGTCAGAAGCATCTTTTGAAACTTCAATTGTTGACCCATACAACAGCATATTTGGATATGATTCAGAAGATACCTCAAGGTTATCTAAAGATGAATGATCATTCGGCACAAACCGACAAAAACTGTTGAAGGCTACCGTCCTAAAAACTAATTGGCCTTCTCACTTGATTTGACATTGGCAGAAGACAGACTATCGTCCTCCCAAGACTGACTAGTCTCCAACTGCCAAATTCCTAATTTCACTATTTGCTTCAGTACTACTCCTGCAACTGCCAGATTCCTGATTTCACTATTTGCTTTAATAATTGTAATAGGTACCCCCTTCACCTATAAAATGGGAACCTTGCTTTAGAGGAAGGCATTACTTTGGTTTTAGGAAAACCTTTCCTCTCTCATTTTGTTAAAATTATATTTGTAAGTTATTTAATCATGAATAAATATTGGTTCAGTTACTAAGTGTTTTCAATTTATTTTCATTATCTCCAAGTTCCAGTTATCTGGTCAGTCTTACTTTTAGTTTAATTTCATTATTTAGTTTAATTTTATTATCACCAGTTCCAGTTATCTAGTCTTGCATTACTTTCATTGCCATTACATCCAGTTATCTGGTCCTATCCAGTAATCTGATCCCTATAATTATTTGTACTTCTCCTTCCCGCCTCTCATTGGTATTATAGATGGTATCAACATATCCTTGGATGATTCTTTATCATCCAATGATAATAAATATTCTATATCTTACATAGTAGAATAAGAGTAGAATAATAGCACTACAATACAATTGGTCTTTAGTGACGGTTGGAAAATTGTGACAGTCCCCAAACCGTCACTAAAAGGTCTTTTCTGAGACGGTTTCTGGAAACCATCACTAAAGACAGATGAGATTTTTTTAATGTTCGAACGTATTGGAAATTTACGTTCGAACGTCAAATTTACGATTGAACATTCTGGCAACTTACGTGCGAACGTGAAATGTTTTGGTGCCAATGTTCGGACGTTAGTAATTAACGTTCGAATGTTAAATGTTTTGCACCAATGTTCGACCGTTAATTAATAACGTTCGAACGTTGATTGGAAATTTAAATTAAATGACTCTAATTTAAAAATTATGTGAGTTTTATAGTGCATAATTTTTGAACAAGTCTAAAAAATTGACTTGTATATTTATATATACACAATTTGTAATATATAAATATATTTTTATGTTTATATATATTTGAAGTGCAGCGATTTAGTATTAAAGTTGGAAAAGATAACATTAAAGAAGATTGAGAATTGAATGATGAAAAACCATAGAAAGATTAAATAACATTTTTCTTTATAAATAATAAAAGCAAAATACAAAATATGATCGAATTTCTTAAACAACACTCAGATGATAGCGTTGTTCGCGAAATTCGAACTCCGTACCTCCTCAGTCAAGGTATCAACCTTGTCGTTGAGGCTACCTACACGATGGGCGATCTCAGATACAGACGCCTCTATAGCCACGAGCGATCGATCGATCTTATGATCGATATGCGCAGTCAGCTGTGAGATCACCGCATTAACCCAAGCAGGCCGTGCATCTCCTGCAGATGTACTCGGCGGTTGCTGACTACTACTCCCCAGATGACCTGGTTCAGGCTACGTTGGAGGAACTAGATCCTCTACAAGGGGTGGCTGACGTCCCCTAGCCTGTCCAATGCTACGTCGATGCGTGGTCATGTCGAGGGGGCTCATCTGATCTTTCACCCGCTCCTCTGGCTGAGTTGGCACTCCTCGTGCAAGTAACAGCCGGCTGATCAGGACACCGTATGGGAGATTATCCGTGGAGACGATACTCGCCTCATAACGGATCCTCTCAAAGATGTGAAGTGGTAAATCTATGGGATATCCACGTGCCACTCGTATCAAAAACTGTGCCCAAAGCCGACTACATGTGGTTTTATGTGCCACAGGATCCACGTTTGTTATAACAATAAGGAGCAACATGCGGAAGAAAGGCAGCAGATGGTTCTGGTTGAATGTGTTCTTCCTCTCGATCTGCATGCGGTCCCTCCCGTTGAGGATGTAGAAATCCTCATCTCGGTCATCATCTTGAGCCTTGAGGCCAGTATCATCGGCCTCTAATCGGTCTGCATCTCTGGCTGATGCTAGCTCAAATAGGGGGCCAGTAGATGATGCAGAAGTGGCTACATCCTCACGGGATGTAGCGTGTGCAAATGTCTCAACTCCTCGATGAATCCCGAGGTGCTCGGCGATGACATCTGGTGAAATATCAATGGAAACACCGCGTACAATCACGGTGTGAGAGGATGTGTCCTGAGGCATGAGACACATCCCTATATAGAACTCCTGAACCATTGATGGGTATACCTTCCCCCTCAACGTGCAGATATTTCCCAGTCTCTACTGAGGAAAACATCTCTCAGGTTCGTCTGCATCCAAATGAGTTCGTCAAACTCATTAATCAGGACCTCTCGCTCTACCATAACAGTACGAGCCTCGATACAAGCAGTGTCCTGAGTGGCTCATTCCCTCTCTCGTTTCCTAGTATGCAGAGGATGAGCCATATCCTGAAAATAGAGAAAGAAAAAAAATTATTTACATTGAGGCATTTTTTGTGTTAATTTTAAGCTGCTCTACATTAACGTTCGAACATAGTAAAATCTACGTTCGAACGTTAAGATAAAACGTTCGGACGTGTATCCTTTACGTTCGCAAGCAAAACATATACGTCCGAACGTATAACATACATGTTCGAACATAAGCAGTAAATAAATATTGTCTGACGTATGTTCGGACGTTTATATGATACGTTCGAACGTATGTATTTTACGTCCGAACATAAATATGAACGTCCAAACGTCTTAGTGAAACGTTCGAACGTAAACAGCAAATAAATTTAAATGACATACATTCGAACGTGTATCTTATACGTTCATGGTATTGTTTTACGTGCGAACGTAAAGAATTTACGTTTGAACATTAAAGCTTAAATAAAGTTCAAAAAGTAGTACGTTCAGACGTATTCATTAAACGTTTGGATGTACAATTTATGAAAAATAACGTCCGAATGTAAAAAATTAACGTTCGAATGTATAAGCCTTAACGACTATGTAATTGAAACGTCATATGTTCGAACGTCTTGGTGAAACGTTCAAATGTTACGAGACAGAATGTCTGAATCGACTTAGCCATTATTAAAATCTCAAAAATAATCTACAACGTTCTAAATGCCGAAATGCCACCGTAGAAATGAAGTACACTTCAAGAAACATTTCTACGGTAACTATTTGGCCAATGGCAAGCCGTGGTGGCCGGAAAATGGAGTTGAAAATCCGGCCACCACTTATCATTTTTAAACAAAACTCAATACAAATCTCAAATAAAATACATGTTATTTGATTAAAAGATGAATGCTTACCTTTTAGTGAGTGTTGTGGCGGAGTTTGACGGCGGCGGCGACAGAGGCGAAGCGGCGTGCAACAATCAGACGATGATAACGGTGAGAATGACATAGATGCCATTCTATTTCCACCTTATATACGCAAAACATTCGAACGTAATTCTTAGTACGTTCAAACGTGTTTCGATTTATTTTCCTAAATATTAACTATAATATATTATATTATTAATATATGTTATATATTATAATGTTATATATAGCATTATAATATATAATATTATACTATAATATATATAGTATATTATAGTATATATATATACTGTGTATTATATATATAATGTATTATATAGTATATTATATATACTGTATTATATATATAGTACAGTATATATCTAATATTATATAATATAATATATAATATATTATATATATATGATCTATTATAAACTAATGAAATCAACATTAGAACCACATGCTCTTATTACTTGTTTAAAACAATATACTTTATTATTACAATCTAGTACTCAAAATTTTAGTGTACAATTTCCTAAATAATTTGATTGGAATCAAATTACTCTCCCTAATGAATGACAATTAGATTAATTGGTTTTTTTGAATTTGTGAGTGCTATTATATTTTTAAAGTTTAGCAATATGTTTATATATGTTATTGTGATTTTATGCTTACTCTTGAAATAATTGTGATTATTGTTTGTGAATTTTGTGAATAGTTTGAGTTTATGGTGTTCATTGATGAATTAATATGTGTATAAATATTGTTGTGAGAATATTGTGAATATGTTGTGATATGGATTTAAAATATTGTGATTATTGTTTTTGAATTTTTATTGAATATGTTTAACAAGAAAATTATAAGTTTATGATCTTAATTTAAGTAAAGATTAAAAACATTTAATATACAGATAATATGAAGTTTAATATTTAACATGGAGTAAGTATATGTAATATATTCATACTAATTTAGTTAGAATATGATTATTATTCAAATTATAAGTATAGTGTAAATTATGTCTTAAAAAAATTAAAAACATATATATATAACTTAACTATATATAAAGTATAATTCTTTTTTCATATAGAAAGAGATCAAACACGAGGCTGGCCATTGGATCAGTAAACAGCAAGGTGCATTTTTTTGGGGAGGATCGATCCATTTTGTTTTCAAAGTAACCTTCAAACATCCTCCATGATTGTGCATGTTACAAGTAATAAATATATAGAGGACCGACTAGCTAGCTAGCTTGGTGATCATGTTGTAGTTACGAACCTTCATTTGTTGCATTTGTGGCTATGAAGTGGGTCGTACGTATCTTCAGACATCGAGATAGGTGTCCATTAAGTGGTAGCCCCAGCCGTACTGCAACAGCTGATAGTCGTTGAAAGTCGGGAATATTTATGAACGGTATCGAACTGGGTTGGATGGAGTTGAAAGTCATATATTTGGATGCAGTTGAAAGTCATACAAATTATGACCCTCTGATAATGTGATTCAAGAAAATCATTACTATATAGTATTTATATAGTGCATTATATATATATAAGTTTTGTTGTTCATTTTATTAATTATATATTATTGATTTATATATATGGTATAGTATATATACTATATTATTATGTTTTCATCTAAAGTATTATGCTATCATACTATATATATATAATATAGTATATATACTACACTATAATATAGTATATAATGCAGAATTTATGGAGTAACAAAGAATATCTTGAACAATCAGGTTGTATGAAATAAGAAAATAATGTGAACAAGTTGGTATTTTTTTCAACTTTTAAAAAAAACAAATTATAATGATTAGAAATATTGTGAGTATCTAGAAAATAATAGGTATATATAACTATTATATTAAGGAATACTAACTATTGAATAAAAATTTACGCCCGACCATGATTTTTTAATGTTCGTACAAAAATTTATCCCTCGAAATATATATGAAGCAGGAACGAGTACAGATTATGAGAATAGTGGAGATAAAGATCATGACACTCCAATTGTAGAGGCATACCAGGAAGATGGAGAGGGTATTAATTTGTTTGTTGACCTCGGTGCACTCGAGTTGCTCCCCTTGTGTAGAGATGATGTCCCACCCATCCATCTCGACCCGTCTGTATTAAATGATCATTCAATTCAAGTAAGTGAGGAGGAAGAAGAAGAGGAAGAGTCAGAATATGAAGACGAATCAGAATCCGGACAGGAAGTGGATAAGGACAATGAAGAAGAGGTGCATGATGATGATGAAGATGTTATTGATGGAGATTCTGAAACAAGCATGAAAAATTCATCCGAAGATGAAGAATAAAAGTACTAAATATTTAATTCATATAGGTGACTATAAAATATCTTGAATTTTCATAATTTCTTCTAATCAATTTCCTTGATATAATTAATTATTTTCAAGAATGCCGCCAAAACGACAACGAAGAAATGTGCCTCCGCCATGTCCAAGTCCTGAACCCATTGAGGACTTCCCACTCGAGGATTCCGTTCCTGAAGATCAAGTTAACACAGAAGAGAACAACAGCTAGTCGACACCTACCAGTAAGGAAATATTTTCGTTGATAATTAATCATATAGTTAATACTTTTGTCTCAATAACTATATAATTTATAATTATACTATCTATTATCATGTAGTTGACGCATCTACACGTCGCGGTCATGGCTATACACGTGTCATCTCTCTTGAAAAAAATAGAAGGCACAGAAAACTGAAAATCACAATTCCTGATAATTCTACTGGAGGAGTGGATGATAGTGCAGCAGCGCTTTCCTCCTATATTGGCACAGTAGTTCGAGCTTATGCTCCATTTTATGTGCGCTCATGGCGAGATGTTCTGAATGAGATTAAGGAGCACATTCGAAGTCGTGTGCTGGTGAGTTTACTTTGAGAGTACATTTTTTTCACCTAGATTAGTATATCATATTTTTGACCTGATTTTCTTGTTAGGATGAATTCGACCTTGACTTTGGCTGTAGCGAGGATTTGAGAATCGTGAATGAGTTGATGGCTACACTATTCCGACGTCACAAACGACGATGTCATGACCACTTCAAGAAGTTTGAGACGTTGGAAGAGACTGCGCAGTCTCCTTTTCAGCAGATGAAGTTAGATGATTGGAGAAAGTGTTGTGATCTTTTCGCATCTCCAGATTATCAGGTATTTTACATTTATATCTTTTAATTATTTACATTCATATTCGTTCCATATATTATATGTATACATATTACAATTAACATTCTTAAAATATTTTGTAGCACTTGAGTTCTACAAATGCACAGAGTAGAACCGCTCTGACTGTCCACCATCATGCCGGTTCAAGGTCATTCCACCGTATTGCTAAAAAAATGGTAATTAAAAAATTAGAGAATTCATTTATTTTCCTGATATTCTTTTATTTAAGTATTAACATTATATTTTTAAAATTTCTAATGTCGCTTTGTTAGAAACGCGATGATCCAGAAAACTTTTCCCTCATTCATGTTTATGCTACTGCTCACACTAATGAGCATAGTGAGTGGATGGATCCTGTCGCTGCAGATAATTATGTAAGCAGTGTTAATTTTGTTGAATAAATTATTTATGTAACATTTGAATAATTTATTTTTTATTTCTATTTCTTTTAATACGTTACTAATTATTTACGATCATTACCTTTCAAATTGCAGGCAAAAATGATGGAGATGCAGTCAACTTCTGGGGAATCCTCTCCTAGTGACATAGACATATTTACGCAAGTGCTCGGGCCGCAGTCTAGTATGGCAAGAGGTTTGGGATGATCTATCAAGCATAGATGTTCATCATCCTCAACCTCATCGGCTTCACAAATTAATAATCTTACGGCAGATTTAGAAGCTGCACGGCGTGAGAATGAGTATATGAGGTCGAGGCAGCAAGAGTTAGAGTCTCTCTTAGAACGACAGTCTCATTTAGAGACGCGTTTGTAGGACCAACAGAGAGACCGAGAGGAAAGAATAAGCAGTGAAGTGCAAGAGCAAGTGCAATGAGAGATGATGGTGCAAATGGAGCGTGTTATGTAGTTGCAACAGAATCACGGTGGACGAGGGAAAAAGAAGAAATAAATTTTATCAGTATTTGTGGCTAGTTTTAATATCTAATTTTGTCCTTTTATAAGACATTGTTACTTGTTAATTGATGGTATGTAATATGATACAATTGGTATTATGTTTTTAAATTTTATGAAATTAGTATTTCTGATATTTACGTTCGAATGTAAATTAAAATCGTTTGAACGTTGGTTCACATTCGAACCAACGTTCGAACATGAATTCATAAAATTCGATAGTAACATTTGAACATAGGCTTATACGTTCAAACGTACTCACACTCAAATGACCAAACCGTTCGAACGATTAAACGATTAACGCTCAAAAAAATCTCCAAACGTACCACTTGCATTCGAACGCTCCTTCGTTTACATTCGAAATAATGTCCGAACGTTAAGCACATTACGTTTGAACATTTCTGTTTACGTTTGAACAAAAATTTGAATGTTTGTTGTGATTAACGTTCAGATGAATAAACGTTCGAACGTAACTATGATGCGTTTGAGCTATAATCAACGAACGTCAAATTCCCTCATTCGAACTCCAATCGGTCGGGTTAACGTTCGAACGTTTATTTTGACGTCCGAACGCTACTTTCTGTGATAGTTTTCAACTGTCACAAAAAATGGAACGTTTGAACGTTATACCAAACGGAACACCTCCAACAATCACTAAAAATATTTTTTGTGACGGTTGAACAGTAAACCGTCACCAAATATATTCTGTAACGCACTTTAGGTGACGGTTGTGGTGACGGTTTTAAACCGTCACCATATATATTTAGTGACGGTTTACTATTTTTTTGTGACGGTTTCCTCTATCACAAAAGACATATTCTGTTGTAGTGGTAGTATAGTGTATAAAATTTTTCTTTTAAAAATAATCGGTAGTTTAGTTTTTGTTTTGAGTTGAATGAGTCTCACAGCAAGCATCACTCTGTTAATTACACTCCACCCTGTGTGCAACGAAACTTGTAAATAAAATAATCCTTACACGTCAACTTATGTTTATTGGAGGAATTTATTAAATTGGGAGCTGAGAAATCAATGGCATGGGCCATATCTCTGACAAATCAAAATTGTGCCATTTCCCTCGTACAACCACGCGCACCCCACATTTAGTACCGGATAAAGACATTTGCGAAAATAAATAAATATGAGTACTATATATAGATACAAAAAAATTATGTAAAAATAAATTAATAAATTAACGTGACAGCTTCGTGAATAAATAAATCAAATAAAAAATTAAGTACTTCAACTAAAACGTTTTTTTTTTTTTCCAGTGAATAAAGCAGATAGATAACGTACGCTAGCTGGCAAGACTACTCATACGAGTAGTTAAGAAACGCATGCATGTAAGTTTCCTTCAGATTTTGAAGCGAAAGTCTATAAAAATACGTCCTTTAGATTTTCAAAACGCATACTTCGACAGAACTAATTAATGATATTAGATTCAGGATGTGCAAGTAGTTCGTACGTAGATGGTAGATGAAAATGATTTAAGGAGTGACAAAGACCACTAAATATAACACGTCTCTTAGTCTTACACATCTTTGAAGGACGTACGTACACGTCTGTTAGTCTTGGCAAATTAATTGATCGATTGGATTTGAAGAATTTGCTCGAATGCCGTTTTGGCCAAAACCTTGTATTTTTGAAGGTCGGGAACCTCTTCAAGGCATGATCCTTTGGATTCATCTGTACAGAATAAATCTCGATCACGTGCACAATACTCTAAAAAATTTTCCTATATAAACTTGATTAAATCGCTGACTTTGTATTTTGGCCAAAACTTCTTTCAATTATATCTCCTTTTCAATGTGAGCAAAGGTGGGCATGCAACTAGAATATTAAGTGGTTGATATATAAGCCTTGTTGGCAATGTAAGTGACACGTGATAATCCTGACATGTAGTATCACATGTGTTTCACGAGCCTTATGATCAGTAAAACAAAGATTATACTATTTCTGGAGAGAGTGGCTGTCATATCTACCACTATAAATAGGGTACCTCTACGCCAACACAATAAGCACAAACTCACTCAGCTACCAAATCACAAAAAGAGAGAGTAGGAGAGATGGAAATCATGAATGCAGGAATGGGAGAAACAAGTTATGCAAAGAACTCCAAAGTTCAGGTGAACCTAGCTATCCCTCCCAATACACAAACATGAGGCATCCACACACACACCATTTCCTATATGCATGAGTGTGTACGCGCACACGCGTATCATGCATATGTATTTGTATACTACTAATTCAAAATATGTTTTTCATTTCATTGTCAAAATAATTGATTGATGAGAATTAGTTATCTACCGGCCAACTTATGGGCATTATGCTTGTTGATTAACTCATCGAAATTCTTTTTTTGGATTTTCGACAGCTGAAGGTGATATCTATGACGATGCCCATCATAAAGGAAGCTATAACCAATCTCTACTACAACACTTCACCAAGAAGCCTAGTGATTGCAGACTTGGGTTGTTCTTCTGGACCTAATACTTTGTTCGCAGTTTCTGAACTTATCAAGGTAGTGGAAAAGCTTCGCCGACAACAGGACCAGCCTGAATACCAAGTGTTCTTGAATGACCTTCTTTAATGTCATATTCAACTTATTGCCAAGCTTCCATAAAAATTTCAGTTCTCAACTTGGGGTGGATGCTGGTCCATGTTTCATCTCGGGAGTTCCAGGTTCCTTTTACGGCAGGCTTTTTCTCAAAAAGAGTCTCCATTTTACCTTTTCTTCTTATAGCCTCCATTGGTTATCTCAGGTAACTTTTTTTGTCAAGCAAAAATATAGAATGTAAATATGAATGTGATGTTTGCATTATATATGTTGATCACTATGAGCTAAAATATTTTCAAAAAGAAATGAATAAACAAGAGTATTGATTTTAAGGAAAATAAACAAACATGTCACTGAAAATTAGTTCCTAAGCCAACTAGGGATACAAGTGGACAAAGTGGAGTACTTTCAAACTCTTGACCTAATGGGATTGCATGCAGTTAGGGCTGTAAATGAACCAGTTTGTTCGATAACCCGCTCGGTACTCGCTCGGTTAAACTCGAATCGAACTCGACTCGTGAAAAAAAAAACTCGTTTGTAAAGCAGATACCCGTTTGATTTGTAAATCATACATACTGAACAAAACTCAACTCGACTAAGGCTCGTTAAGGCCCACTCATTTATGCTGTAGTCGACTAGATTAAAACTCATTCATATATTGATAAATATATACATACACCTATGTATATATATGAACATATATATATGTATGTATTAGCTAATAATATAAGTATACCACTTTTATAATTAAATATATAATATGTAATCTAATTACTTATGTCTATATAATGAGTATACTTCATAGGTATATTTTATAATTTGTATAATAATTAGTCGATACAATTTAATCATTTTATATACTAGTATGTGGGAACCATATATGAAATAGATATATGCTATCATATTAAGTGTATGTATTAATAATATATGTAGGTATATAATATATATTGTTATTTTGGATAAATATCAATTAGTTAGATATTAATTACTTATAAATTTTTTAAAATTTTATAATTCAATAGAGGTTCTATTTGTTAGTTGTATAAATTCAATATTAGATCTTTATTTTTTAATTTATTTAATTTTTTAATTATTAAATCTTATTCAAAAAATAAAAAAATAAACAATTCGAGCTTGAGCTCGAGCTCGACTCGAGTGCTCAAGTATTTTGAGTCGAGCCGAGCTCGACAAGCCAAAGACTGACTCAGCTTTGGCTTGCCGAGCTCGACTCGGCTCGATTACAGCCCTACATGTAGTGTAAGTAGAGTTTCAAACCTTGGACACGGTGCTGAATTAAGGATTTTTGTTTAAGTAGAGTCTCCAAGTACTCTCGACCTACCCCAGTCAAGATCTACATCAAGCCTCAGCTTGCCTTTTGAGCTCCTCCCATAATTTCTTTATTCTAGATAAAAAGTTTCTAATAATTTGAATATGTGGATTGGAGTACGTACTCAATACCATTGTTTCTAATAAGCATACTTAAAACTACGAAATACATAATGAATACTATTGTTTCTGTTCATAATTAGGTTCCTGAACACTTGGAGAATAACAAAAGGAGCATTTACATCTCAAGCACAAGCCCTCCAAATGTGGCAAAGGCTTACTATGCGCAGTTTCAAAAAGATTTCTCAATGTTTTTGAAGTCTCGTGCAGAGGAGTTGGTGGTAGGTGGGCGAATGGTTTTAACGTTTATGGGGAGAAAAAGCGAGGATCCATCCAGCAAAGAGTGTTGTTACATTTGGAAGGTTTTAGCTATCGCACTCAGTGACATGGTCGATAAGGTATGCAATCATCTCAATTGTATATGCGAAATGAGTTGTACAAGATCAAAATAGACAAGTCATATACAAGTCATTGTAAAAAAGTAGACTCTACCTAAAAGAAGTGTAAAAAAAAACCTATTATTTATTTGTAGAATCTACTTTTTTACAAAATACTTGTATAAGACTTGTATATTTGAATTTTTTTACCTAGCATTACTCGACGATGGATAAAACATATGTCGTTCATCTTTATATGATATATATAGGGACTTATTGAAGAAGAAAAACTAGACTCCTTCAACCTACCTCACTATGCGCCATCTGCGTCAGAAGTGAAATCTGTAGTTTTGATGGAGAATTCTCTCTCTATTGATCGCTTGGAGGTTACTGAACTCAAATGGAGTACTATGTTTGGTGAACGCAACTTGTCTGAGGCACTTGCCGATAGTGCAATGTGCGTAAGAGCTGTGGCCGAACCTTTTCTTGTTAGTCATTTTGGAGTTGCAATCATAGAGGAGGTTTTCCGCAAGTACAAAGAAATTCTTGCTGGAAGCATTTCCAAAGAGAGCAGCAGCATCATGAATGTGACTATTTCTCTGACAAAAAAAGGATAATCGTTATCTGGGTGTTTACATATATATGGCCTTTTCTGGACCAAATAAGTAATAATTTGGCCTTCTCAGCTTTTCTAATAATGCTCCAGCCAGTTTCTGGACCAAATAAGTAATAATATGTACGTTGTATTTCTCAGCTTTTCTAATTATGCTCCAGATCATAATCAGGCCTAGCTATATCTTTTTATGTACTGTGGGATCTTGAATGAAATAATTTGTCTTCAGAATATTATTATCCCCTACTTATTTCCAGCCAGTTCAAAGGTAGATTAATCACTTCCTTGGGACCTTTAGCCCTGGATGACAGCACAAAATCCAAATTAAAAAAAAAAAAAAAGGGTACAAAATGGAATCAAATAAATTAAGCAAGATGGTAGTTAATTTTGATGAGCGCGGTGGGTATGTTTTAAGAAAAAATTAATGTTCAAAACAAATGAAATTATTTAATTCCTTGCTTTCTTCTCTCGACGGATATATGATCGATCCATACTAAACCACACACGGTTTCAATAATGGTAGATACAAAATTTATTGAAGATCATTGAGTTTTGAGAATCTTCGATCGGAGTGTCTTGGATGAATACTATTTTTTTTTTTTTTTATGTCGTAAATCTTTACATCAATAATGTGTTTTGTGTATCAATAAATTGACTTAAAAATAAGTTTAAAAAAAAAAAACTAAACAAGAGTTTTTTATACTTATACATTAATTGGTCCAAGAAGGCCGTCAAGTGGCTTGGCTTGGTTTTCACGTGTGGCAGAAATTTAATTAGTATTATAAAAAAAATCCACTAATATTTTCAGAGTTTACTAGGCCCAAAGAGCATGCATATGGGATTGTGACAATGTATATCAACCAAAAGGCTCAAACTCTTCTTATTTTAATGAGTTATTTAACACTTCTCTCAATGGCTTCAATTAATGGAACAAGGGAAGACAAAAGGTTCACAAGTATTAAACAGGCTAAAAAGAATCTCACACCCCCTACACAACAAGAAATATGGTTTTTTTTTTACGAATTGTTTTTCCAAGATATATTATCTTGGCAAATAATTAGCTAGTGACACGAAAGTTGTTCGTGGGAAAAAAAACAAAAGGAGTGAGAGAACCCAACGGTGAGGTGGGTAACCAATTAAAAATATAAACTTATGAAAGGCACTATCCCAATGAGATTTTGACACGAATGAGTGAGATAGGAGAGAAAGACCACTTTCAACGATATGACATTGTTTGCGTTCTACGGGCTCATTTTGTTGGAAGGTATGAGAACATGTATGCGATGTCTAATGCTGTATTGGCCAAAGAATGTGCAGAGAGATCGAAACTCACCCCCCAATCGGTTTGAAAACATTTTATCTTTCAGTTGAGTAGTCTTTTAACATGTTTTTGAAAAGGGATAAAAATTGACAAAACCAATGATTTGGTAGGGATTGGAAAAATCCATCTAAATTTGCTGAAATGATCAACAAATGAAACATAATATTTATTTCTATTTTCAAACATTACAGGAGAATGATCCCATACATTCAAGAATATTAAATCTAAAGGACTAGTATAAACTCTATTCGAAGGTTTAAAAGGAAGCTTATGAATTTTACCCGGTTGACATGAATTATAGACAACTAGTTGTTTATTTGAGGAGACACAAAGTAAAGCAGTAGAGGCAAGATGCTTGACTGTCTTGTATGACGCATGGGCAAGACCAGAATGCCATATATCGAAAGGAACACACTGACAAGAGAGAGCTTGGAGAGATGAACAAGATGATGGTGGACATGTGAGGTGGAAAGGGTAGAGGCCAGCTTTTAGTTTTCCTTGGAACAGGAGCTTTTGCTTGCATTTGTCCTTCACAAAAAAATACTCGGCATGAAATTCAATGACAACTTTTTTTGTCAGCTTTGAACTAACTTACATAAATAAGATTTTTCTTGATATGAGGTACATGTAAAACTAAATTTAATTTAAAATTAGAATAGGGTAGAGAGAAGCGGCTTGAATAGTGTCCATCCAGTGAAATGGTTTTGCACCAAGATCCAAATTTTAGAAATCATTAGTGAGGTGATTAGTGGCTCCGGTATCTGTGTACCAATTGAGATCACTTTGAGATTGAGGTTGAGCAATAAAGGCTTGCACGTTTGGTTGTGAGCCTTGGTAGGAGAGATCAAGGCAATGATAACACTGAATGGCAGTCTGGCCAGTTTTGCTACATACTTGACAAACTGGACGGGAACAGAAGGGTTGAGAGTGAGAGCCACGTCCACGTCTGCGATGACCACGACCATGATCATATGGTGAGGAACGATGGTTGGGACCTCTCCCATGGCCATGATTTTGATCATTCCGAGTAGCCTATGGAGATATCAATTGCCGCATTTTGCAGCTCAAGGCGACGTTTAAAGCAAAAGCATTATCTAGAGAGAACTGATCCACTCGAGTGGAGATAAAGGTGACTATGGCATTGTAGGAGTAGTCTAGCCCAGTCAACAGAGAGGTGAGAATCTCAGAATCCCGTAATGGTTCACTGTTTGTAGCAAAAGTATTGGCATCACTCTTTACTTTTTGATAGTAATCCGACAAGGACATGTTGCCTTTCTTTAAAGTAGACGATTGAAGTTGGATGGTCAGGACACAGGATGGGGCATGATTGGAGTTTATGCGCTTGAGGGCACACCATACCTCTTTAGAGGTCTCAAGTTCGACCATGTGTGTGATGATAGGCTTTAAGAGTGATGACATGAGAGCCCCAAGGATCATTTGATCTTAATTTTTCCATTGCAGTTATGCTGGATTGAGGGTTGGTGTAAGATCACCTTCTTTAGTTAGGAGACAGGGAGGGCTAGAAATGGTGCCATCCACATAGTTGAAGAGTTGTTGGCCATGTAGGTAAGGCAGAATCTAGGCACGCCAAAGAAGGTAATTATCTTTTGTAAGTTTGATAGTTACCAAACTCTGCAGGTTGAGGGGTGCTGTTTTGGAGGAAGAGCTTGATGATACAGAGGAGGTGGTGGAGGCCATTGGAAAAAGAAAGACATTCGTCTTAGAGTGGTTGTGATACCATAAACGAGAATGTAAAATGAAGTAATTCTAGGCAATTTCACTCAATTAGTGAGATTGGGAGAGGTAGAAAGTGAAATGGGGATAGTGAGCAATATGAAAAGAGAAAAAAAGGAAAACAGAGATGGAAACTCAATCTAACGATTGTTAAAAAATTTATTGATCAAAATAAGTGGAATCTATGCCAGTCCTATGAGCAAGTCTATTGATTATTTATCTTCTTTTATTATATTATGAATTAATCTTACTAACTATTTACTATTGATTTTTTTTGGATTTAGGACTAATTATGGAAATATTAATTGTTTTTGTGATATTAATTATTTTTCTCAAAATATTTGTCTCATTACAACATATTTGTCCATTTTCCACAAGTTTATTTTCCAAGATCTACTATGGCGGCAAATACTTAGCTGATGTCACAATGAAGAAGATAAGTATGGTCGCATATAGGATTGCATTGGTTCCACCGAAAGAGCGCTTGTTCTAGAAAACGTAGTAGACAGGAATAGCTGGACGCACCCGAGTAAAATCAAGTCCTCACATAGTACTCGAACATCCAAACTCGTCTTGAAATGATTGAACAAAATCAACCCTTACGACTATGTTCTTAGAATTACCATCTTGTTAACTAAGGTCGAGGTTTTGTACCTGTGATGTTGTTTGCATCGTGAGTCTGGCATCTTCATCGTCTTACCCTGGAGTTAGGGTGTACACTCTAGCTTGTACGAACTATATTTGTTCTCCACGCCCTCCAATAGAATCGATCCTCTATATTTGAATTGCCTAAAGGTAGTCTATAGTGTAATGTCTAGCTCGTCCAACTATAGCATGAGAGCGAGGCTTGATGACACTTTCCTTCTTGAGACTTGTGACAATGACTGCACACTATTGCCCTACCTCCTATATGTACCCAGAGAGTAGTTTGATTTCTCTCAATTTTAATATAATTCTTCCAAATAATCATGTGATTAACCTCCAAAAAAATTATTGAGCGTAAACATTTGATTTCTCTTGATTTTCATCATCAAACATGTCACTATAAAATAATATGCCCTAAAATAATTTTTTGGCATCCAAAAATCTATTTTCTATTAGTTTTATTATAGGAACACATCATAATAATAAATCCTATTGTAACGCTTGCCTTTATGCTATCTAGGAGAGGGAGAGAGAGACTAACCTAGAGGGGATCAGACTGGAATTTGTCTAAGTAATAGTGTGGAAAACCTAGGAACAACTCGAACTAAATGGGGAAGCCCTATGTGATGGTGCCAAAACTTCTTCCAATTATCTCTTTTTCAATGTGAGCAAAATTGGGCATGCAACTAGAACATTAAATGGTTAATATATAAGCCTTGTCGGCAATGTAAGTGAACCATAAATGATCCTGAAGTACCACATGTGTTTCACGAGCCTTATGATCATTAAAACAAAGATTATACGTCTAGTTCTTGAGAAAGTGGTCATATATACCACTATAAATAGGGTACCAGATCTACGCCAACACAATAAGCACAAACTCACTCATCAGCTACCAATCACAAATAGAAAGAGTGGGAGAGATGGAAATCATGAATGCAAGAATGGGAGAAAGAGCACCTATTAACTCAGCCTCACAACATATATTTTAATGCTCATCTCCTTACTTCAACCTAACCCAGAATCGATAACATCCGTCAAAATCCTAACAAGCTGGAGAAGAGAGAGATGGAGAGAAACAAATGGTAGAGGAGAGATGGCTCATTGAACACAAGCAAAAATGAAAACTCTGGACAAAAGGCGATGGCGTGATGCGTCCAATAGAAACATAGAATTCATAGAACAAAGTGAGAGTGAGAGTGTGTGTGTGTGTGAGAGAGAGAGAGAGAGATAGAGAGAGAGAGAGAGCTCGTGGGAGGGAAGAGAGAGATGGTCGAAAAAGCATGGACCTATTGTCTCTGGTAAGGACACAACAGGGCATCAACAGTGGACGACAGGTTGGAGCAATATGGGGGCAACAAGGATTTAGAGAGAGAGAAGGGGGGGGAGAGAGAGCGGGCAGAGGGTGAGTCCCTGTTGTAGAAGCCCTCAGGGCTTAGCACGTCAGCCTAAGGCCTTGGAGAAGCCCAGCCCTTTTCTCATACCCGCCCCCCCCCCCCCCCAATCCCCTAAAAAAATGACATCGTATTGGCAATAGGCGAAACCTTAAATCCCCCTCCCCTTATCTTTCTCTTCTCCCTCTTTCTCTTTCTCTCTCTCCCTTCCTCCTGTGTCGTCCCCTTCGCACCTGTGACTACCTTGCCCAAACTCGTGAGCTCTGCACGCCATGCCTCATTGAGCTCAACCCCTCCTGTGCTGCCTTGACCTCCACACCTCTCACAAATCCTAGTCCACTCTTAAGCTCTAGTAGGCTCACTCTCTCAAACTATCTCGGCCTTTTCCACCTCTCCAAACTCTTTGTTTCTCTCTCTATGCCCCTCGTCCTTTGCTTCCCTCAGTTAGAGTCTTTATTGCCACCCTCTGCCACCTAGGCACATGCACACACCGCCATAGATCCCCACCTCTAGCTTGCCCTCTGACCGCCACTCACATGCCTACACTCTCTCTTTGCCACCTTCAGGCTCACTTCCCCCTCAGTTCTCCCTCGTCCCTTTCTCACTCTCTCTTTCTCTCCCTTTAAGCCTCTTAGTTGTCGTGACTCCATTCTCTCCAGCCATCACCACCACCTCCCTCTTGGCTCCTCCCTCACTCACTCTCTCTCTCTCTTACCCTCTATCCCAGCGATGCACGCACGCGCGCGCGCGCGCGCACACACACACATACTATCTCTCGCTGTCTGAAACACCCAGATGACCTCTCGATGGACCAATGCTTCGTTGTTGAAGTTAGCACTCACCACCAACCATTATGCTCGGGACACTTCGATCCTAAAAAATTTTACGTACGCACTATCAATCTGGTTGTGAATGTGTGGTGGTTGTGGGCCCTTGTGAAGTGCTGGGCATGAGATTATAGTTGGTTGTGAAACTATATGGTGGTCGAGGATCCTTGTGAAGTGTTGGGATAGAATTATAGTTTGGTTGTCATGTTGGGATTGGATGTGTTGTTGAAATATTGTGTTTATCATAATAAATATTGCATATTTTGTGTCACTCATGTATTTACTACTGGATTTTTTGTTGCATTATAATTGATACCTGATGTTGATAATTTTGTCATTAAACTTTGATTTTGCGTGTGTAAGCCGTAGTTTGTAAGACCATTGGTTTTTGTGTCAAAAGCTTTTGTGGGTGCATGCGTATCATGCAATGTTTTGAATGTAGTTTCAGTCAAGACACTGGAATGAAATATTTTTGTACGGGTACCGTTTCGTGTATCGTTCCGAAATACTCTATACATGAATAAATTATATATATATATATATATAGATACACAAAAACATAAACTATATTCCAAAATAACAATAAAATAAGTCATAAACTCGAGAATGCTTCTCAAATTTTATATAAATCTTTTTGTAAAAATCTGAACTATAAAAGAAAAGCGATTTTTTATATTTTCACTAAATAAAATTTACTTGTATATTTCTCATGTCTCATAGTTTGAGGGAGAGCAGTCATGTTGGGTGTGGGCATCGTCACACGAGAAGCATAAGAGTGTGCCCCACGTGTTGCGTATCTCAAATCTAGATTTTGTCAGACAAACCACAACCTTGCTAGAAAGATAACTTTGACTACACTTTTACGAAAATGTCTTGCATTTTTAGTTAAATTATAAAAATGCCATAAATTATTCAACTCCTATAAACATACCGGGCGAAATGTATATTTCAGTCAAAATCCAGAAACTGGCTAGTACTAGCCAAAACAACCTGGTACGGCTGGTACTTGATCCAAAACGAAACGTAACCCTCTCTTGTATCGGCTACAGCTCTGGTATGGTATGGAATTCAAAACTTTGGTATCATGACCCTAGGTTGAGATGGGGCATTAACTCGGTGGATCTCCATTGGTAACTAGGAAGTGCATAAAACTGAGTGATATCTCCTGGGTTGTTGCCTGACAACAACGACCTTGAGTGAGACGGTAACGCTCTCGGGTCAAAGTTGTTGACTCTGCTAGTGGAGGCTAGAGGATGCTTGGCTACAAATTCATCGTGCCTGGAACTGGGCATTGCTTGTTATGAACTTACATGCATAGTTGTTAACGAAAGGAGACCATGGTAGATACCTTCATAAAATGGAAGTTTTGCAAAACAAAAATGTTATTTTTGGGTGTACAATATCACGGGTGAAAGAATAGGTGTATACATGACTTTAATAAATTGTAAACAAAAAATATCAAACTTTTTGTATTTTCTCTTTGCATAGTCTCTCTTTTTCCTCTTGCATGTATTTTGGGTGTTAGACTTAATTTCACGTATTGAGTTTTTGCGAAATGTCACCGTGGTGGTCCCACCTGTGGTTTCACTTCTGGAACCGTAGATTTTGATGCAGAGTATGGATATATGTATGGAGGTCCAGCTTTGCTTGAGGAGTGAAGATTAGGATTATTTTCCCATATGTATTTTATTGTTATTTTTGGCTTTGAATTCATTATGGATGAATGTAATATTCTTTTATCTATGGTTTGGAGACTTGTGCCTTATGGATATTTTGGTCCTGATGAGTTTAAATTTCTCTGGTATTTTTAGTTGGATTTTTTTTTATGAATGCCTTTTTTATTTTCCATTACGATTTAATTGTACATATTATTTAAATATGTGAGCAAGCACACTTGTCACAAAAAGTGAGCGGTACGTGACACAAGTGGTTTACATTTCAGTGTCTCAGCTACCTGCAAAACACAAGTGGGGTTGAGGGCGTCACAGGTGGTATCGGTGATATATGGCTCTAGATAAATCCATAAGTCACCTAGGCACGTTACGAGAGTTCTAGATTTCAATCTTGAGGTATTAAGCTTGAAATTTGAAGGTGAAGAAAATGTTTAGAGGTAATGAGGTTGGACTTTTGGCAAGTAAGACAATGGTACAACCAAGACTTTTTCGAGACAAACCCTATAACCAAGCCCTTGAAGATGACCTGCCACAAGGTGATGGAATTATGCCGTCGGGTCAACTCTCCATCGGGTCAGAAGATAAAGACCTACACCAGAGAGGGTAGCAGTTCAAGGTCACCACAAAAGTTCATGACGAGTTCACATGAGGGGTGGAGCCCCAATCTGTAACATGTGTACTAGGTCCCACAAGTGAGATTCTCGTCAAGGTGGGGTCAACTATTTCAAATGTAGCTAGATGTGTCATTACTAGGAAATGCCCCAATGCTGCTCAAGGAAGAGCTTTGGAAGGTGATCTGATAGTGTTCAACCTTCTTGGGTTTGACATTATCTTGGGAATAGATTGATTATTCCAACAATACTCGAGCATCAACTGTCGAGGTTGAGTTTTAACAACCTATAGGGTAAATAGGGAGTTTGCAGGCAATAAACTTAAAGCAAGTTCGACTCTAACATCAAATTCAAGTGAAGAGAGACTTGGCCAATAGGGCAAAAATGTATCTGGTTCAAGTGGTGACGAAGACAATGGGAAAGAAGTCGGTGATGGGAATTTCAGTTGTTGAGGAGCTTCCAAATATTGTTATGGATAATCTTCCAAGACTACCACTTGTTCGGAAAATCAAGTTTGCAATTCACTTGGAACTATGAGTAGCTCCTATGCAGAAGGCTCTCTACCGAATGGCACCATTAGAACTGAAGGAGTTGAAGGTGCAACATTAAGAATTTATGGATAAGGGGTTTATTAGACCAAGTTCATCACTATGGGGAGTGCCTGTGTTATTCTTTAAGAAGAAGGATGGGACACTCAAAACTTGTATAGATTATCGGGAGCCGAACAATGTGACTATAAAGAACAAGTACCCCTTGTCCAGAATTAATGATTAGTTCGATCAATTTCAGGGAGCCGTAGTATTTTCTAAGATCGACTTGACATCAGGGAATTTATTACCCAGTAAGCGTAAGGGATAAGGATGTGCCCAAGACCACTTTTAGATTGAGATACGAGCACTTTGAGTTTAGAGTAATGCCTTTTAGTTTGGCCAATGCACTTACATCATTTATGGCCTTTTTCATATTCTTTCATGGTGGTTTTCATCAATGAAATTTTAGTGTATACTCGAGACCTAGAGGAACATATGAACCACCTATGACTAGTACTAGGGAACTTGCAGGAGCACCAATTGTATGCAAAACTCAAACTTACAGAGTTTTGGCTTAGTGAAGTCAAGTTTCTCGTGCATGTAATCTCCCAGGATGGGGTGGCTTTAGACCCTAGCAAGATTGAGACGATAATAGACTGGCTATGTCCCACAATGGTGCACAAGGGCATAAGCTTGTTGGACTTGCAGATTATTGTTGGAGGTTGGTGGAAGGATTCTCCAAACTTTCTAGGGCACTCACAACCTTAACTAGAAAAAATGCCAATTTTATTTAGACTGAGAAGTGTGAGAAAAGCTTCCATGAACTGAAGAGATGACTAACCACGACCCCTGTGTTGGCATTAATAGCCACGCAAACCGATGGTCATTTTTAGCAATGTGTCCAGTTTGGATTGGGATGTATCTTTATGCAAGAGGGTAAGTTGTGGCATATGCATTGCACCAACTAAAGGTTCATGAAAGAAACTACCCGACACATGACTTGGAGCTAGTTACAGTATTCTTTACCCTAAAATTCTTGGACCACTATCTCTACAGGGTAGCATGTGAGATCTACACGGACCATATGAGCCTAAAGGATCTCTTCACTCAGACACTCAGAAGAATCTCAACATGCAACAAAGAAGGAGGATGGAGGTAATCAGCAACTATAAGTGTGATTGTTGATGCATAGAGTCGAAACAATCAGATAGTGTATGAAGTGGAGTCATCAGGATTAGATTCCCTCCTCTTTGAGATGAGGAGATTGTTGGTGAAAAGTTCTCAACAGGAAAAGTTTCATTGCCTTCATGCAGATAGTGAAAGTCATAGACCTTGATGAATTGAAGACCCAAAAGAGAAAAGACCCGAAAATGTTGGATATTTGGCGAAGTGTTAGGAAATTGATAAGTCTCATGCATTACAGTCTCAGTAGTGATGGTACTTTATTGTACAAGAATCAAAGAGTGATCCCAAAGGATCCAAAGTTCAAGGAGAAGATACTTGTAGAGGCCCATGTTGCACCCTACTTGGTACATCTAGGAAGTACGAAAATGTACCGAGATCTAAAGAAAGGTTTCTAGTGGGAGGAATGAAGAGAGATATAGCCATGTCTATCGAAAGGTGACCTACTTGTCAACAAGAAAAAGTAGAGCACTAGAAACCAACTGGAAACTTGTAGCCTCTAACGATACAGGAATGAAAATGGAACGACATCTCTATGGACTTCATAGTTGGCTTGCCAAGAACTCCGAGTTGGAAAAATTTAGTATGGGTGCTTATAGATCATTTGACCAAGAGTGCCCATATTTTGCCTGTCATTAATACAGATACATTGGGTAAGTTGACCCAGTTATATGCGAAAGAGATAGTAAGACTACACAAGATATCCAAGACCGTTGTATCCAATTGGGATCCAAGTTTACATCACATTTTTGGAAGAGCTTACAAGCTACAATGGGCACAAAATTAAAGTTCAGTAGCGCATATCACCCTCAGAAAGACTGTTAATCAAAGCAGACTATCCTGAACCTATAAGATATGTTAAGGTCTTGCATCCTGGAACTTAAGGTTAGCTAGGAGTATCACCTACCTCTCATAGAGTTTGCTTAAAACAATAGTTTCCAAGCTTCTATTTAGATGGCACCTTACAAAGCACTTTATGGGAGGATGTATAGGTCACATCTATACTGAGATGAAGTTGGTGAAAGTAAACTCGTTGGACAGAAACTAATCTAGGAAATGAAGGAGCAAGTCAGAGTCATACAAGACAAGATGGATATAACATAGAGCAGTCAAAAGAGTTATGTCAATACAAGGAGGAGGGACTTGGCCTTTGAGGAAGGTGAATGGGTGTATCTCAAGGTATCACCTATGAAGGGGGTTAAACATTTTGGGAAGAAAGGGAAGCTCAGTTCGAGATATGTTGGACCCTTTCAAATAATGGAGAAGATCAGCAAGGTGGCTTACAAGATTGCATTATTGGGATATTTTGGAGACGTGCACAACGTGTTCAACATCTCCTCCTTAAGGAATAGCTTCAAACAGCAAGAACCCCGAATGGTCAATCCCGATAGTATCCAACTTCAGCCTAACCTTATGTATTAGGAAGCTCCAACATATATTTTGGATGGGAAGGAAGAGAAGTTAAAGTCCAACACAATACCTCTGGCGAAGGTTTCGTAGAGAGATTCAATAGCTTGAGATTTTACCTGGGAGTGAGAAGTAGATATGTGAGAGCAATACCCATACTTGTTTGGGTGTTGTAAGCATGTATATTATACTAAACAAGTGTCAAGTCACATCTTTTAAGTTGGAGTTTTTAAGTTCTTAATGGATGAAACTTAGCAATTTCGGGGGAGGATGTGAGGCCCTGATGTAAAAGCCCTCAAGGGCCAACCCGTTGGCCCAAGGTCTTGGAGATGCTCAATCCATTTCTCATAAGCCCCCCCTTCCCCCCCCCCCCCCCCAAAAGAAAAAAATGACGTCGTTTTGGCTTTAAGGAAAACCCTAAATCCCATCCCATCCCCTTCTCTCTCTCTCTCTCTCTCTCTCTCTCTCTCTCTCCCCCCTTCCCCCTTCCTCCCGCACCATCCTCATCCCACTCATGACTCCCTTGCCATAGCTTGGAGCTCTGCGATTGCTGGGCACCCAACAACTCTACCCTTTCTCTACTACATTTGACCATCTTACCTCTAGCCAATCCGAATTAGTAGTGTATAACCCGTGATGGGGTGTCCGACCCCCACCCCTTCTTCACCTCCAACGGTCTCACCGTCACTGACCCTTTTGACCACTGCCACCTTTCTTAGCTCTCTCTCTCTCTCTCTCTACCCTTCATACTCTGTTTCCTTAAGATAGGGTTTCTGCCACTGTCATCTCGACACACACACATCGTTGTAGATCCCCATTTCTAGCTCACCTTTCGACTGCCACTCACATGCCTATACTCTCTCTTTTCCATCCTCGTAAGGGCTAGATCATTTTGGGTTCAAAAACCCAAGCCGCTGCCGCCACTCTACCATGTTGCACCACCCACAGTGAGCTCCCTTCACCCTCGGCCTCACTTCCCCATCAGTTCTCCCTCCTCCCTTTCTCGCGCTCACTTTCTCTCCCTTTAACCCTATAAGTTGCTACTCTGCCGCAGGCACTGCCATCGCGTCCACCTGACCACACAATCACGTCACCGGGGTTCTTCCACCCCTCCCCCATCATTCCCATGCCTCAAACCACCGCCATCTCTCTCTCCCCCTCGGTGAGTCACTGTCATGAACCCCAAGTCGAGCCACCACCACCACCACCTCAATAGAGCACCCAGCCACCTCCCTCTCGACTTCTTATTAACTATCTCACCACCAGCTACTAAGCTCAGGATGCTTCGATCCTCTAGAAGTTTACCTATGCACTATAGGTGATCCTCGGACTAACCCTTAAGATAACCACAGATCTGTGTGGTGACCGAGGGCCCTTATGAAGCGTTGGGTGTGAAATTGTAGTTGGTTGTCAAACTGTGTAGTGGTCGTGGGCTCCTATGAAGCATTGCGGCTGAAATTGTAGTTTGCTTGCCAAGTTAAAATTGGATGTGTTGTTGAAATGCTGTTCCTGTCATAATAAATATTGCATTTATTGTGCCACTTATGTATTAACTGCTACATTTTTTGCTACATTATAATTGGTACCAAATGTTGATAATTTTGTGATTAAACTTTGATTTTTGGTTTGTATGCTATAATATGTAAAACTGTTGGTTTTTGTGTCAAAGCTTTTTGCCGATGTATGCATATTATGACCCCAAGCCGAGATGAGACATTATTTTGATGGAGCTCTTTTGGTCAATCGAGAGCACATAAAACTGAGTGACATCCATTGGGTTGTCGCTAGCCAATAACGAGCTCAAGTAAGATGGTAACACTCTCGTGTTGATGTCGTTGCCTCTCTACTAGTGGAGGCTAGAGGATGTTTGGCCACGAACTCGCCGAACGTGGGACTTGTCATTGCTTGTTATGAAATCACACGCACAATCATTACCTGTAGAGTGAAAAAATGAGCCAGAGTGTGTGAATAGTCCATAGGAGATACCATGGTACATACCTTAATAAAACAGATGTTTTCAAAACAAAAAACATGATTTTTTGGGTGTGTAATATCTCGAGCAAAAGAATGGGTGTATACATGAGTTTGTTAAATTGCAAATGCCAAATATTATATTTTTTTTTATATTTTTTGTATTTTCTCTTTGTATAATATCTCATTTTTTTACTTGCATGTATTTTGGGTGATATACTTAGTTTCACTTATTGAAAGTTTGCGAAATCTCACCATAGTGGTCCTCTCTACGGAAGCGTAGATTTTGATGTAGGGGATGGGCATGTGTATGGAGGTTTGGCTTCACCTAAAGAGTGAAGACTGAGATTATTTGAGTGTTATTTTCACCTTTGAATTAATTTTGGAAGATTGTAATATTCTTTTGTCTATAGTTTGAAAATGTTTGGCTTATGGATATTTGGATTGTGACGAGTTTAAATTTCTCTGGTACTATTAGTTAATTTTTTTTATCATTACCCTTTTAATTTTCTGTTGCTATAAAATTGTACACATTATTTAAATATGTGAGCATTCACACTTGTCACAATAACTGAAGGGTGAGTGACCTGAGTGGTCTACATCCTAGTGTCACGACTATCGCCAAAACATAATTTGGGCTGCAAGCTCCATAGGGAGGGGGGGGAGAGAGAGAGAGAGAGAGAGAGAGAGAGAGATATGGGAAGAAAGATACCGGGGGGTGGTATTGCCGCAGAGAGGCGTTGGGATGTTGGAAGAAGAAAGGGAAGAAAAACATTAAGAAGGAAAGCAAGGGTCTTTTAGGGCTTGGGCTTTCATGGGCCGGGTTATTACATAGAGAAAAGAGGTTGCACGAATCATTCCACCAATATTGTACACCATAATAATATATTGCTCATTGCAAATGATCCTAAGAACATAGGCTCTTATTTCAAAGTACTGATTATGATCTGTCTTACATTCAATACAAGAAATTCATGGATCAATATCTTGATCGATCATGATCATCCGTTTTTTGTTACAGAAATGATGATACTGATAAAGTTATTGGTCTCTTTAGAAAGGCAATTAGAAAGAATTTCTCTGTATCTGCAGAAAACCTCCTCAATAATTGCATCTCCAAAATGACTAATAAGCAAAGGCTCAACGGTAGCTCTAATGCACTTTGCAACATTGTATCCATCATCAAAAAACGCATCGGGCGAGTTCATCATGAGTTTGCTATCACGTGCAATCCAATTCACTTCAAAAGTCTCAAGATGATCAATGGAGAAAGATCCTTCTTTTAAAACTTCAGATTTCACTTCTGATAGGGATGGTGAGTATTGAGGAATATTGAAGGAATTCATTGTTTCTTCTTCAATGAGTCCCTACATATAATAACACATGATATTTTTTAGAATGATAGATTTTAAGCAAATTTAGAAAAGTCCTTACTTCCCAGTTCATAACATTTTTCAATTTGTCAAAGGCCTATGCCCTGACTGACATAAACCCCCAGCCTCCAAATGGAGGTCTTGAGTTTGAAATCCCAGCTCCCCAAATGTATCAAAAAATAAAATAAAACATTTTTCTATTCATATTAATACATGTTCCGCATATTTCTGCTGGTCTACATGATCAAAAACAAAAAAAAGAAAAAAATGTCAACATGCATTAATGGACCGACAACATCAATAGCATGCAATGAGGTAAATTTCTAGTATGACTAAATTAAAAAATTATTAAGAAAAATCCATGAAAATTCAGGTCATGTTATGCCAATAATGCATCATAATGGACTACTTTGGAGACCAAGTCATTGAGTGCCAAAGCCAAAAGTTCCCAAATATAACAACACTCTTTGCTGGAGGGATCTTCACTTCTTCTGCCCAGAAACGATAAGACCATTCGCCCTCCAACCACCAATTCCTCTGCGCGACACCTTAAAAACATTGAAAAATCTTTTTGAAATTGCGCGTGGTAGGCCCTAAGTACAATTGGCGGGCTTGTACATGCCACGCAAATGTTCCCTTCGTTATTCTCCAATTGCTCAGGAACCTAGTCATGAACGGTAAGGTTAGTTTTTATTAATGTATTTCTTAATACAGTGTCATGTAAAAACATAGTAGATTTTGGCTTAACACCAACTGTTTTTATTTCTACATTTGAAATCAACAAAATGCTTAGCATATCATCTAATTATGGCCTCATATCATATGATTGTGGATATAATATAATTAAGGTCAAATTAATATTGGTTTAATTTTGTATTTTTGTTTAAGAAAGTTCATTACCTGAGATAACCAGTGGAGGCTATAAGAAGAATGGGCAAAATGCAGACTCTTGCTCGGGAAAAGTCTGCCATAGAAAGAACCGGGTACTCCTGAAATAAAAATAGGACAAACTCCAACACCCAGTTGATTACTCATTTTTTTCTGGAAGCTTGGCAATGACTTGAAAATGGTATTAAAATCATTCCCAGGAAGGTCGTTCAAGAGTACTTGATATTCAAGTGATGGATGTCCTAGCTTTTGTCGAAGCTCATCCACGACCTTGATAAGTTCAGAAATCACAAACAAAGAGTTTGGTACAGAAGAACAACCCAAGTCTGCGATGACTAGACTCTTTGGCGAGATGCTGGAATAGAGATTGGTTATAGCATCATCTGTGATAGGCTTGGTCATAGATATCCCTTTTTTCTGTCCAAATTCCAAACAAAGATTTTGATTCAGTTCTTTTGGATATTTAGCAAAAACACGGAATCAACTCTCTATATGTAAAATGATTTGTAATAGTCTAGGATGTCAAAAATCACTTTTTTTCAAAGAAGTGAGATATACCCATGAAAAAACTATTTTTTCAAAGTGGGCTTGCACAAGAGTACTTGTATATCCTAAGACTGCAATATCTACTATTACTCTAATGTAAATTACCACAATCAATGATAACACAAAGCGTACCTCATGTAAAGCTTCCTCTTCTATACATGTGAACCAAGCAATAACCTTATAATTCTATATATAAAATCATAACAAATTCAATTGGGAAAATTCATTCCAAAAGGTGATCTGTCGTAATCCTACAGATTATTGGCCTGAGAACTCGATCTTGAGGGGGGAGGATTTCTGAACTCACCTGACATAGGGAGTTACTTGCGTAGCTTGTGTCTCCCGTTCCTCCATTCATGAGGGGCACTTGATCAACAACTTCCATCTCTCTCAATCTCACTCACTCGTGTTTCTGGATGGCTATGAGTTTGTTCTCACTGTGTTGAGTGAGAGGTACCCTATTTATAATAGTGGTGGTAGATACCAACCCTTTTCTCAAGAACTAGTGGTCACTCTTATTTCTGTTCTATTTATAATAATGATATATTTATAACTGTAACGCCCCGTTCCCTAGGGTCCGGAGAGTTAACTCATGTCACCTAAAATCAACTCCAATTATGCGTTTAAAATAAACCAGAGTCTCCATAACATATTAAGCTATTTGTTCAACACAAATATCCATGTTCCTACGTAAGGGCACATCAATGGTGTCTCATCGTTATACATAACTTTTTCACAAAACTAGAAATATTCATTGCTCAACATACCAAAGTCACATAAAATATCAATACTACCAAAAAGTCATTCTCCAAAAGTCATTGCACCCTAAGGCACTTAGTCTTCTATGATCCACAAAACTTGCAAATACTCCCTATTCCTGATTCTCAGCTGTAGCATCAAAATTATCTGAAACATATTATGAAGACAGGAGTGAGTTATCAACAACTCAGTAAGCAGAGAACATATACTAGTATGTAAACATGAGCCTTTTCAGAAAGTTCAGTATGCAGAAACAAAGACATTTTATTTTTATATGCAGATCTCATAAAAACATGTTATCAGAAACTCAGATCGACTTTTCAATCTTTTCATACTCAAAATCAACAATTCAATTTCATATTCAAAAACACTTTGGCATAACATAACTGAACATTTTCATCTTATCATATCATATCATATACCATGTTTAACCCCCGTGGTAGGGTTGTGCTATCCCCGGTGGCCAAACCAGGCAGTATCATGTGGTGAACTTCCCCTTTTTCAATCTCGGAGCCCCGAGTGTGCACACAGGAAAGAACACGTAAAAAGACCACTTTGATTCCAAAGTGGGTGCACTCATATCATATAATGGTGGTACCAACCATATCACGTGAACAGTATCATCATATCAGATCCATATTCAGAACAGATAAGTATGCCAAAGTTTTATCATATCCATATCATATCAAAATACGTGCGAAACATATTCATATCATTTCTATTTGATAAAAAATAGATCCAAATCATTTCATATCACATGCATAAAAATTTCAATGATATCATATTCGCTCTTTTGCATATTTCAGAAACATGTCAAATATTGCTCATGTCTACACATTTCATGTCAAAAACATTTCTTTTCTCTTTCATACGTATCTCATGAGGGAATGCGAAATATATTATGAGGTTGTTTTTCATTTTTTTCTTTTTAAAACATGCACATTTTTACAAACCAACCTCAGATCATTTCTTTTTATGCAAATCTAGCATAGGAACCCCGTTTACCTGGACTTCTTAGCTTTTCGAAAATTTCCTCAACAATGCCGAACAAAAATTAATCGTCACCTATAAGATAATCACGTAAATTTCCATAAGTCTCTAATAAATCTCGTATTTCGATATTCAAGCCTACAACTTCTAAAATAGCCTATTTTTAATTCCTCAAACTCGAAATTCTCATTATTCTCACCATACCAACATCACTTTCTAAACTCATCAATATCCGGCTTCGACTAAACATTTAATTCTAACTTATTTACGAAAGAGATCTTACTATAATTTATAATACAAAGTAACATAACTATAATAAATTCATTATAATTAGAAATTCATACTTTTGTTTAAATAATAATAAATCAAAGGTATTCTTTTAAAAGGATATGTTAAAATATTCTTTTTAAGTGTTACTTATCAATCTACTCATTAACTATTCCAATAGAATATAAGCCCTAGTAAAAAAATACCCATTTACAAAATAAATTCATGCGTCTACGCCTAAATAAAACATACTTTACAACCCACGCAATATACTCATGATTTCAAATCCGAAGTACATAACATAAACTTAATTAAGCTAACATCCTAACACTAACCTTGGAGGCGTACTATACGAGGACAGAAAATAAAAACAAAACAATATTATTTCCTACTATTAAGTTAACATAATTTATGTATACATCCGTATATATATATACATATATATATATATTTACACCAGAAAAATTGATTACATCCGCATATATATACACACATATATATATATATATATTTACACCAGAAAAATGAATTTACGTATACATCTACCTATATATATATATATATATGTAAGTACACAAAAAAAAAAAAATTTATTACTTCACACAGTGCGGCGGAAGCACTTACGGAGAGGTGGAGGAGCACGACGGGGTGGAGCTGGGGCTGGCTACGGCGGACGAGGGTGGCGCTTGGTCACTAGCTGCGAGGGCAAGAGAAAGAAATGAGAGAGAGACACACGGTGAGAGGACGAGGGAGAGAACGAAAGGCAAGGGCCACCACTGGAAGTGGTGCGAGCTCACCGTGGGATGAGGCAGTGTGCGGCGGATCGGAGTGAAGGAATGTCCTCACCGGCGGTTTCTGTGGGGGCACGGCACGGTGTAGCTCCCGATGGAGCGTGGCTGCAGCGGCTTGGATGCTGCTCTGTTTTAGGCAACTAAAACAGAGTATTCCGAGGCTTCTAAGGGAGGCTACGGGGCGTTGGGTGGCGGCGACAGGGCTGAGATTCCGCGTGGGTTAGGTCCGAGGGAAAGGTGGCGACTCGTTGGCTGGCTGTTGCTCTGCTTTTCGGTGATGCACTGGGATAGGGCTTACACGATGAGGATGGTGGTGCACGGCTTGAGGAGTGTATTTCGTGTGACTGTGGAGGTGATGACCGAACGGTTTGGGAGGCTGCGGCGCGAAAAGAACAAAGGAAGAGTAATTAGGGTTGAGAAAAACTTAATCTATATATTGGCTATAATTAGAAAACAGAATACTTAAAACCAAGGGAAGGAAACGTGCATGAAGAAAAAGGAAAGATGGTGTTATTTGTGTGACGGAAATGAGAGGCGTGAAACACGTACGTGAGTGAAGCAAAGAGCCGGGTTTTACAATAACTGTCGTAAAATATTAGTTGGTTGGAAAATATTGTAAGAGCGTTATTATTCTTTCTAGAGAACAAAATTAGATAGTGATAATAGATATGTGGAGTAGGGATTATAAGCAGAACAACTCAATTAGTTTAGCAGAATGATGAATAACAAATCTCAAAAATATTTCAATCATTTTTCTTGTAAGACAATAGGAGTAATTAATAACTGCCGGCAATGGGTAATTGCCAGGTACGTGGAAATTAAGAAAACTTAGCGTTTAGGGTTCTTCATCCACACAAAAACAAATTACCTGAACAAAATTATGTGGAATATATATAGTCACAAAAAAACATGGATTATGACAATATATCGATATGATAGATGATCAATTATATCAAGAGATAATATACCAATATTAAAAGCATACGCATAACGTCCTCTCTTTCTTGATCTACGCATACGCATAAATGAATTATCTTTCGGTCTTTTATTCTTGGCGAATCGTTTTCTTTATTCTGTTAATTTTCCGAACTTCTCAAAACCAGCATGTTATTTATGTGTCAAATGATTGGTATATCGTACTGCCATCTGATCCGTATGTGTGGCTAATTTCGTGCATCGATCGATCTGGATATGCACTCAACTAGCTAGCTAGCTAGATCATCTCTTTCTCGGAATGTACGCGGTAATTACTTTTCTGGCTCCAACCATTTCAGTACTTACCTATATATGCTTTTCGATCTCTTTCAAGTCTCAATCCCGTATCCAATGCATGCATGGTCCCTGCATGGAGTGTCCAACAATGAAAGAAAGCTAGCTAGCTAGTTCATGTCGGCTTTTTAATTACGTGCCTCATCAGCCAGGCGCTAGAGATTTGGCTTTATTTTTTTTTAATGGGCAACCAACAATTGATAAATTTTGGCAAATAGGGAAATTGGCCGGGTTCGAGATATTAAACTTTCAAGTCGGTATGTACGGTTTATCATTCACATTATTTATATGATAAGATTTAATTTTAAAAATTAAAATTTCAAAATTTTTCTTTTAAATCAAATTATAATAATATGTAAGCACTTACTTTTTTTTTTTTTCTTTAGATGGAGGTCATGCCTCATTATTATTCATCCTCATCAAGACTGAGGAGAAACCGCGTTAACAAATAAAGAACATGAAACCTTCCAACCAATACCCACAAAAATAGAAAATGATATAAACCAAGTAAAACAGAGAAACCGCTATACAAAATCCTTAGGACCAAATGCAGAAACATCCCCCCTTTTCCAATTGAAAAAGACCTTTGAGATTTGAAGGGAATTCAAATCTTTGATGCCAAACCTTACAGACCCTTGAAGCACTGAGTCGTGCACAAACATTTGCCAAGGAATTACACTCTCTGTATATATGCCGAACCCGTAAGCAGAGACCATCCATCAGATTACGTAATTCCTCCCAATAATCCTCCAAGTACTAGAGGCCACATCTCTTCTTCCTTAGCCATTCAATCACCAACATAGAGTTCATCTCAGTTTCTACCTTTTTAAGACCCAAAATCTCACAGTTCGGAGACCGTGCAGCAAAGCTATAAATTTTGCAACATTATTAGACTGCATACTAGTTGACATAGAGAAACCAGAAATCAAATTTCCACTATATATGATTCCAAGATACTCCACCAGCACCTGAAGGCCCTAGATTCCCTAAGGAGCTTCCATTCACATTGAGTTTAACCTAATCCTTGAGAGGAAGAGACCATTTTATAATCTGAATAGGCTTCGACTTTTTATGCTTAAATGACAAATTTAAAACCTTCAAAATCTCTTCATCTCTACAGCTGAAATTGGAGGACTCTTTTAATCTTTTAATGTAAACACTTACTTATAAGTGTGCTCTACACGACATGGGCATGAGAATATAATTTTTCAAAGAGTTGATTTGGTATCACATTGTTTCATTAAATTTTACAATGTCATTCAGGTATACGTACAAATTAATTAAAGTTAGCTGGAATTAATGAACAATTAAATATTTCTACAATAACATCTAGTTAGCTGGGGTACAAGTAATTTATACGTAATTTATCGATTTGATTAATTAAGTAAAGTCACAATCAAACTGCACTGCTCATGGTTTAACCTATCTAGCCGAAACCACTAACATAGCTTGCGTGACCACCATTCAAATCCATCTCTCCATGAGAACATGAGACTTTTCTTTGTACGTGAGACAATAGCCAGATTTGGAAACCTTCTTTTTCGATACATGAAATTGATATATTTAGAAACACATAATATATTTTTAAAAACACATAAATGCGTCCTTGACTATTATAAATGAAATTGATAGTATCCATTCGAATAGAAAAACTCGATAGGTTAAATGTGTGTAGAGTGAATCCATTATAAATTAATGTCAATTAGCGATATATATATCCATTATGCTAGCTATGAGGTGATTAAAAAACTGAGATATCAATGTCAATATGAATTCATTATGATGGATGATATCAATGTCAACACCATCCCTAATCCAATTTATATATATGTTCTATATATATATATATACATATAAATATATATGGATTATATCCCTAATGTCAATATCACTCGTAATTCGAATAGGTTATCCCTACATTACAACAAATAGTGGTTTTTGGGACATAATTTTTTCTCGCGAGTTTTATTTGGTAGCAAATGGTGACCTTTTGTGTAACACCCCGTATTTTAGTGTATTTTTATTGAAGGATTATTTTTAATAATTCAAAAATTTATTCTCTTGTTTTAAAATTATCGGATTTTTAGTGGGTTTATTTTTATGATTTTTAATATGTGAAAATTAAATTTGATAGGTTTCCTTAATACTAATTATTGTTATGTATTTAAATTGTCCTTTATTTTAAATTAATTGATTGTTGGATTTAATTATTTTATTTTCATTTTATCATTACGTTTAAATTATTTTAATTGACTTGCTGTTTTAAAATCTTTTTCATTGAATCATTTTTTGTGACCCAAGATGTGAGGATTGGACCTCATTTCTTTCCCTCCATTTTTCTTTTTCCCTTTTTCTTTTCTTTTTCTTCTTTTTTTTTTCTTTTCTTTCTTCCCTCTCTCTCTCTCTCTTCTCCTGCGCGGCCTCTCCCCCCTCCCTTCCGCCCGTTTTCTTCTCTTCCCCAACCCGCCGCAGCCACGCCACCGTGGCCGGCACCACCCCTTCCGTTCGCTTCCCCTCGCTCCGGGGACCACCTCCCTCCAGTTGCAGCCTCCCTCGCGCCGCCGCTAGCCACCACGAGCTCCTCAAAGTCGCGGCACTCTTTGAGTCCTAGCGCCGCCGTCGCACCACCTCCGGCCACCACCTCTTCACCATTTCATCCTCGACTTCCTAGCAACCTAACCCATCCATCCCCAGCTCCGATCCACCACCGGTGAAGCACATCCAACTCCATTTCCGTTTTGGGCATTTTTGGCCTAAAACCACCCTCTACGCCGCCACCCACGGCAAACCACCACCACCACTAGCTTCACCGACATCTCTAAGCTCTATCCTATCAATTTCAGGTCTTGGTCTGTCCCCATTCAAAAGTGAGTATTTGAGACCCACGGCCACAGTGCATTTTGCACTATTACGTTGCTGTGCCGCCACTTCTTGCAGCTCCGTGATCCTTCGAAAATTATATTATAGCACTGTAAGTATTTTTTCAAAGAACTTTCGTGATTTAAATGTATTTTTACACTAACTCATTTTTATCTGTGAACTGGTTGGTTATGCCGGACTGAGTCCGAGGAGTTCGAGGGTTGGATGGATTGTGGACGGAGTTATTGTGTGTTTGGTTTGCATTGTTGGTTGTTGTTGTAGTGTTGTCTCATGTATATGGCATATTTGCACGCATGCTCATGTTTGTAAATGAAAATTGGGTTTTCACATGATTGCATACATGTTCATGTGTTTATTTGAAAATTGAATTTTCATGTGAAATGATTTTGAGTGTGTTTGAAACGACTGGATTGACTGGTTTGAGAAAAAAGAAAAAGAGACTATAGAGATGGTGGTAAGCAGGGATGGTGGTAGAGTCCCGCCTGCGATTCCCGCCTACGGTGCATGCGGTAGGGATGGTGGTTGTGTCCCGCCTGTGATTCCCGCCTACGGTGCACACGATAGGGATGATGGTAAGTAGGGATGGTGGTATAGTCCCGCCTGTGATTTCCGCCTACAGTACTCTGATAAATATTTATTGTGTGGAAAGGAACTGTAGGGATGGTGGTAAACAGAGATGGTGGTAGAGTCCCACCTGTGATTCCCATCTACGGTGCACACGGTAGGGATGGTGGTAAGTATGGATGGTAGTTATGTCTCGCCTGTGATTCCCGCCTACGGTGCACGCGGTAGGGATGGTGGTAAGCAGGGATGGTGGTATAGTTCCGCCTGCGATTCCCGCCTACAGTGTCTGATAAATGGTTGATTTTGTATGAATCATTTTTTTGGGAAAATGACGGATTATATTTTTGGGCCAAATTGGGATTTTGGCGTGTGTTGAAATTTATTCATTTTCGAGGAAAATGAGGTTTTAGGATCTGTTTGTTGGTTGCATTAATGCGTTTTTATCCCGAGAGTTATTTGGATTATTACTTACATGTGGTATCATTTTATGGTATTGCAAATTTTGATGCAGATGAGGATGACGAGCCTTAAGCTTGGCTCTGTTGGAGGAGTGATCTAGGATTGCTCCCATATATCGAGATTTATTTTATCAATTATTTATGTATTTGTCTTGTAATATTTTGGGATGACTATATAACTTTTTAAAAATAATTTGTTTTGAATGTTTTTATTTAAGCTTCTGGTACTTAGATAATTTATATTATCCGCTACGATTTTTATTGTGCATTTTTACATGTTGCACACATTTGAGCACATTTCGTTGGGATGCGTGACCCGTGTTGTCATCATCCTGACGTCACGATTCCCGTGTTTTTGTACGTGGGAGTCGGGGCGTCACATTTTACGATAAATTATTTGCATTGAAAGATATTTTGTCGCAAAAAGTCAATTTTATGATTCATTTTGGACTAATAAGTGCCACTAATTCTTGCTTTTTACAGCAAAAATGATATATCTACAAATAGTTTTTGCAATAATAGTTATTTTTGGGACAAAAGTTTTTCTTGTGAGTTTTATTTGGTAGCAAATAGTAAGCTTTTGCGACGAATTATTTGCACCGAAAGAAACTGTCTCAAAAAGTTAATTTTTATGATTCATTTCCGACTAATAAGAATGCTAATTCTTACTCTTTGCAGCAAAAATGATATTGGCGCAAATAGTTTTGTGCTAAATCTTTTGAGTATATCTGATTGTTTGCGATGATTGTTGAGTTACTAGTGGCGAGATTCCATCGCCGAAAAAGGTCATTGAAACGAAAAAAGGGAGAAAATTCAGATTGTACTAAGTAATTTCCCTTTTTTACTTTCTTCTCCCCCGATACCTATATGCTCTAAAACCACCCCCACATCTCTCTCTCTCTCTCTCTCTCTCCCCAGCTTTTCTCTTTGTTCTCTCTCTGCCTTTGCGTCGTCGATAGTAGTTTCATCATGCCGGTAAGTCTTTGACCATCCATCGCACAATAGCAGACTCTTTGTCTCTCTCTCAATTTCTCCCTCTATTTTTTCTATCTCTCAGCCGTCACCCACGCGATCAACCACCACGAATATGCCAACCACCACCACACAACACCACATTAACCAAGCCCACACCACCCGCAAGCCACCATCACACGCCCCTTTCCTCACCGAAGCTTCCATCTCCTCCGTACCCAGCCGCTGTCTGTAGCACAGAAACACCTAGCTACGCCTAGGTACCCAAACGTCTCCTTCATCCACAAATCACAAAGCCGTGATCCCTCGTGGAGATGCCCCAAGGCTGAGCCCTTCCCTTCTAAAACTTGGACCCACCAGTGGAAGCCACCACTAGTCGCCGAATGCCACACCATTTCACCCCCTCTCTTCCATGGATGAGAGTCCCTCTTGTTTCGATAGCAACATTTTCTCTCCTTGCCCACGCAGCCTCTATTTCCACCTCTAGCCAACCCCTATATAATTTTGGTATAACTCTATTTTTCTATCTCTTAGATTAATAATTACACTTGATTAAATGATGTTGTATTTGAATGGTTGGAGATAGGCAAATTGTATATACTTGGTTAGAATTAATAAAGAGTAACAAAAAGATCAGATCATGGATCATGCATATATATTCAAAATATACCACAAAATGATATGGTTTGTCTAGGTATATGATATCGTACTGCCTTCTGATCCGTATGTGTGGCTAATTCCGTGCATCGATCGATCTAGATATGCACTCAACTAGCTAGCTAGATCATCTCTTTCTAGGAATGTACGCGGTAATTACTTTTCTGGCCTCCAACCATTTCAGTACTTACCTATATATGCTTTTCGATCTCTTTCAAGTCTCAATCCTGGACTCAATGCATGCATGGTCCCTGCATGGAGTGTCCAGCAATGAAAGAAAGCTAGCTAGGCTAGCTAGTTCATGTACTCGACTTTTTAATTACGTGCCTCATCAGCAAGGCGCTAGAGATTTGGCTTGATTTCTTTTTTAGAGTCGGGCTACCAGAGTAGCCCACTCAATTTTACCGCTGGTGTGTTAATTTTGAATTTTTTTTTTTATTTTTTTCATATTTTTTTAATATATTTAAATATTTTAACAAAATAAAAGAATCTCAATACACTTAAAAACACTTTTTTAATCATTAAGTAAAAAAAAAATTAGTGTAACGATCGAATGGAGCGGTACAAGTGGGAGGCAAAGTAGTATTTTCCTTTTTTTTTTTTTTTTTTACCGGCAACCACGCAATAATTGATGAATTTTTGGCAATTAGTGAAATTGGGTTCGAGATATTATACTTTCAAGTCGGTATGTACGGTTTATTATTCATATTATTTAAATGATAAGATTTAATTTAGAAGTTTAAAATTTTATAATTTTTCTTTTAAATCAAATTATAATAATATGTAAGCACTTACTTTTTCTTTTTTTTTTTAAATGGAGGTCAGGCCTCTTTATTATTCATCCTCATCAAGGCTGAGGAGAAACTGTGTTAACAAATAAAGAACATGAAACCTTCCGACCAATACCAACAAAAATAGAAAATGACATAAACCAAGTAAAAATAGAGAAAACACTACAAAATCCTTCGGACCGAATGCAAAAGCATCCCCCCTTATCCAATCAAAAAAGACCTTTGAGACTTGAAGGGAATTCAAATCTTTGATGCCAAACCCTACAGACCCTTGAAGCACCGAGTTGTGCACAACCATCTGAAGGAATTACACTCTGTATATATGCTGAACCCGTAAGCAGAGACCATCCATCAGATTAAGTAATTCCTCCCAATAATCCTCCAAGTACCAAAGGCCACATCTCTTCTTCCTTAGCCATTCAATCACTAACATAGAGTCCATCTCAATTTCTACCTTCTTAAGACCCAAAATCTCACAGTTTGGAGACCTTGTGGCAAAGCCCTAAATTCTGCAACATTATTAGATTGCACACCAGTTGACATAGAGAAACTAGAAATCAAATTGCTACTATCATTACAAGAAATTTGATTTTTAGGCACGAAATTTGTTAGGGATGAAATTTGTTAGGGACGAATTAAATTTTGTCCCTAAAAGTCATTTTTGGAGATGAAATTTAGAAAGGCCTGAGCAACTAAATTCATTCCAATGAATAAATATCCATTTGAACAAGAAATTTTGTGACGAACAAAATTGTCTCAAAAAAGAAAAACTGTTTCAATGGAACAAAATAGATTTGAACAAAATAGATTTGAACATCGAACAGTATATAATTTGTTTAAATAATAATATTGGAGGGAAATTAATTTATTTTTCTCAGGGAAAGTTAATAACCGTTCGAACTTAAATTTATTTGTTCCAATGGACATTTTTTCCATTAATTTGTTATCATTTTCAAAATATAAAAATGTTTATTTATTATATATTATGATCTGCGTGAGTTAAAATATTTATAAATTCGTAAATTAATTTTATGTAATTAATTTCAAAACTTTGTAGTGATTTATTTTATGTTTATATAAATTTAAAGATAGTATCATTTTTTATATTATCATGAATGACAAGTAAAATGAAGAAAAAATAAACAAGGTAACAAACGCGAAAAATATAAACCATACATTAATTACATCCCAAATATATAATGTTCAATACAACATAAAAAAGTAAAATAATAACTAAAACGATCGAGATCCCTAACCTCTTGTAACATTTTAATGCACCCATCCAGATCCCTAAACTTCTCCATGATGGGCTTAACAAACACCACAAACAGAGCTCATATCTGATCCAAAGTAGCCACAAGAGATTGTCTCTCAACCGCAGTAGTACTACTAGAAATTGGATAAGTGGCCGTGCCACTAGGCTATTTTGGCGCAGTCTTCCACAAGTGCTCATTGCTCTTGCTAAATGTGATCTTGTTAAGAGGCCTCATTTGTGGCGACCTTTGCTTAGTTGCAGATACTATAACCCCCGATCAGAGTAGGAGGTTAGATATTAACAATGCAAATGGTAGACTACCTCCACTGGAATAACGTGATTCCAATCGAATGCGGAAGAAGAAATACAATGCTAGATCAATGGGGTCCCCCGTGCTATCTGCAATAAAAATATGGCTCGATCAATCCCAAAATCAGTCTTGTGTTTTTTCGGATTGATGTTATAGCCAACAATCAAATTAAGCATTCGGAGAAATGCTATACACTCGGCCTGTTGGATTAGCTTGCTCCCATCATATGAAGGAGCCGAAGGGTCTCACACTAGCAGATGCACCTGATTGTCTATGAGACCATCATCGGGTAGATCTTCATCCTCACTGTCATTCGAACCAGCATCTGAATCTACATTCAGGACTAGCGTGGAGGATACAGCTGGTGTGTCGGAATCAGATAGTGCAGCCATTGGTCCCGATGTAGCCATTGTAGGATATGCGCCGCCCACGCATGGTATGTCAAGGAACTCAACAATAATGCAGGGAGAGAAGTAATACTTACTCCCTGGACCGATAAGGTATAAAACAGAGCATCAACGTTATCCTCTCCCATGGCACGATAAAACTCACTGACCATCTCTAGATATACAGTCCCCCACTTCTGACAGATTGGTGTCCATCCCCGCTTGGTGAAGTTGGACTGTATGCTCCATCCCTCCCATTAAAGATTGGAGAAGTCAGACAAAATGATCTCACACTCGACAAATATAGGCTTCGTCTCCTAAGCATGAGCTAGTCCACTACTTTGGCCGGACTGGTCTCTCGCACTTTTTTTCCGCTGGATGCCATTAGTATTGTAACAACCCACTACAAATTCACTGGTGGAATTCCTATTGATTTTAGGAACCTCGTGAAAACTCTATAAGTTTTTACGAATCGACCAATCGCGCAAGTTTTAGTCTGTCAACATAGTCAGTGTTATCACTCACTATGATGCTAGAAATATGAGTTTAATTATTTAAGGTAGTTAGAAGTGTCAGAATGTGTTTTGGTCTACACCATTAGATTCAGTTGATTATTCAGGATTTTATGGCGCAATAGCCAATTTTCATAATTTCGGATGAAGCGGTTGTTCAAAATTGTGAAATTATTTTTAGGGGCACTTGGGGGTTGAATTTCACTAAACGATTTTCACTACAGGTTAATATGAATATTTAGGATTTTTCAGTACTAAGTTTATTATGCATTTCTTCGAAGTGAATAGTAACCTCGATAAGCTCAACCAGTGCAGTGTTTTCAAAATCACAGTGTGAAATATCCAAATTAGGTTAGAGAAGTTTATTTGGACACTTGACAAGATCTTAGCCACACATAGTGAATAGTATTAGACACTTGGCACCGTGAGGAACCATTAGATGGATTTGTGAAGGAAGTCAAGGTGTGAGATCATGCCACCTAAGCAAAATTTTGTTTCATCTGATCAATTAAAGTGTGCCAGACCAAAGAGGGTTTCAACCCTAGCAAAAACTTAAATGGTTGGAATCCAATTGAAACCCCAAAAGTTTGATTGAAACCAAAACCCTAAATGGTTTCCCAAACCTGAAAGTTGGCCTTTAAACCCTTTCTAATCTAATTTCTAGCATTGTATTTGATCACTTGATTAAATCACTTCCACATGCTATTAATTAATCAAACCCTTGTTATGACATCATTATCCAACCTTTTAAAGCTTGGAAATTTGATTAGGCCAAAAAATTGGTTTTGGGCTTGTTAGCATCTCAAACCCTAACCAAACCCCCTTTAAATCCCAAATTGAAGCCCACTTAGTTGGGGCCTACCAAGACCCACAAATTTGGCCACTTTGGCAAAGTTTCTTGAAGAAGTTTCCTCCCCCACATGGCAGACCATCCACTGCCATTGGTTACAACCCATTAGTGCCTTGATGTGATGAGAAGTCCACTCCATCAACCTTCATCTCTCACAGCTACAGCCGCAGTCCTTTGCCCTCATTACTCTCCACTTTATGTCATACAAACAACTCCAATCAAGGGTCTTCTAAGCCCATAACTTCCCCCTCCAGGCGTCTAAAGTCGTGCAAGATACACTTCTATCCATTTTATCACTTCTTTCCCCCACGCTTAGAGAGAAACCCAAAGGCGCTCTCTCGGGCAGATTTCTGTGTCTTTTTACGTGGCCATTTTAGACCCTTTGTAAGTGTTTTATCATGATGACTCTTTCATAAAAGTTATTCTACTTTGAGTCTAGTTTCGGTGTATATCTTATTAGTCTCAATCCATGCTCATTTGATCAGTAAAAAGTATTTTTAACCATGGAAAGGTCATTCTGGGTGTGAAATTGGAGAGTATGATATATTTTGGAATTTTTGACCAAGCTAATGGACATATCTTGGTCCGAAAATTTTATGGAGTGTTTTTATGGAGTGTTGATGAATGTTCATTGAGGTTTTGTTGCATTAATAAAGCTTTTGATGATGGATTTTCTTAGCTTTAGAAACCTGAAAACTGGAAGTGAAAAAACAATTTTTGTTCTGTGAAAGTTTGAATATTTGGTGTTTAATCTTATTCCAAGGGCTTTGATATTTTTGTATGATGATCCTAAGGCTCATATATACATGTTAGGATATTATTTTGAAGATATTTAGTATTAGTTTTAAATGTATGATTTTCTTATGCAAGAGGATTTCGGTTAGACCTAAGATTTGATGTTTTTGGGGTTAGATCCATGTTTTATGGAGTTTTAGCCATGTGATTTTAAGTTTGATGGTTGAATCTTATTTAGGAAACATTTTTAAATTATGAGATGTTTTAGTTTGAAGATCACATGTGTTTAAGCCATGGATCAAGAGATTGATCAAAGTTAGTGGAGACAAAAGTTTCTGTTTGGACTAAGTTCAAAACCAAAAACTCCAAATGTTGTTTTGTGATTTTTGGTTGCTTTTGTTTGATGATTTAAAGCTTGGTTGATCTTAGGATGATGTTATGAATGTGTTAGAAGTAAGATTTGCTTTTTCTGGAATTCTTGGAGATGTTTTTATTAAGGTCAAAACTTGTGATTTAAGGGTTTACTTTTTTGTTAAAAAGTTTGGATCCTTTTACAAAAAGTTTGGTGTTGATGATTAGCTTTTCTTAATGGATATTTTAAGTTTATTTTTAAACTTAGGATAGGAAGATCCTTGTTACAAAATTTTGGTTTAATCATGGGTTTTGAAGATGGAAGAAATTGCAACCAAAATCAAGAGAAATGGCCTATAAATGTTTCGGCCATTGTGAGTTTTCCACAATTGTGAATGGTTTTAACTTTTTCTGAGTTGAAATTTGAGTCTAGGACAAAATTTACATGAGCAATGTAAATTTTGGTAATTTTTGGAGTTAGGATGTGAAATCCTTAAGTTATGAGTAAAAGGGTCATTTTCCCACATGTAAAGGGTAAAATGGTAATTTTACTCTAAGTTGTCTCTTTTCACATTTCTAATTGTTAGTAATTAAAGGTCTAAGTTTTAGAATACCCTCTTACAGTTTCTCATGTTTCGCGTTTTAATCTAGTAGAACGTGACGATCGAGGTAAGTTAGCTCTTAACTTACTATCAATTTACTGTGTATGTGTGATGGGTAAGAGAACTACAGTTTGTGTTCGTATGTTGTTATATATGCCATGTCATCACATGTTTATCTATTACACCAGTTATTCTGTCATGAAATACTTATCTGTTACATAATATATTATGTCTCATGTTACTATCTGTTGCAAGTATGTCACATTACATATGCCATCATGTTACATGTATGTCATGTCACGTAATATTCACTGTCACATGTTATGCCATATTATGAAATGTTGTCTGTTATGTTATGCCATGTTATGAAATGTTGTCTGTTACATGTATGCCATGCTATGAAATGTTGTCTGTTACATTTATGTCTTAAAGTATGTCATGTCTGACGTTTTACGTTCATGTCACATTACGCTATGCTAGGACTTCTATCTTTTATGTCACGTTTATGTCACGTCACGTTACGAGATGTCATGTATGCCAGTTAAGTTATTCATGTCAATCACGACCCTAATCACTAGGATGAGGTAATATCCTAGTGAAACTCACTTGTTCATGCTGGAATGTCTAAATAGGTGTGAAATTTTCTGGATTGACGAAGTACAGTCAACAGGTTGCGAATGGGACCTAACTAGCTGGTCACTGGAGCGCGCCAGATACTAATGCCTATGGAGCCACACTTTATGTTATGTGTGTCCACAACAAGTGTGGCACAAACAATTCATGGGGCCACAACAACTGTGAAGCATGAAGTATGGGGTCATAACAACTGTGGAGCATACACTACGTGAGACACAGCAATTGTGACACGTAGAATACGTGGGGCCACAACAACTGTGGAGTACGTATTAACGCACTCACAGTTGGTATAGATACTTGTGTTGTGATGCGGTAATCGGCAGGGACACACGGCTCAAGGGGACCCGTGTAGCATCTGTATGGTCACTATTATTAATTAAATCTATTGAATAAGATTCTACATTCATATATTTCACGTTCAAGTCATGTTTCACGTTATGTTATCTTCAAGTTTTAAGTTCATGTCAATCATGGTAACCCCATGAGACAAGAATATATTTCAAGTTCATGTTTATGTCATATCATGTTCAAGTTCATGTTATGTTCAAGTTTACGTTCATGTCAAGTTTCAAGTTCATGTTTATGTTATGTTATGTTTATATTCTTGTTATGTTCAAGTTCACATTCATGTTATGTCATGTTCATGTTCACGTTATGTTTCAAGTTCACGTTTATGTTATGTTCAAGTTCATGTTCAAATTATGTATGTTCACGTTCATGCTATGTTTTAAGTCCATGTTATGTTTTAAGTTTACGTACATGCCATGTCACGTCAAGCTAAGTTTCAGTTTCAGTTCAAGTTATGTCATTTATGCCATGTTGTATATCAAGTTATGCTATGCTTACTTATGACTTTAATTATGCATTCATGCTTTTACTGCCATGCATGCATCATAAACCTGTGTGGAAGTTTCCTGTTAACTTGCTGAGATTTGTAATCAAATCTCACCGTGGTAGTCCTAACTACCATTCCCCCCGAATGGTAGGCGATGTGTCAGGATCAGAGCAAGGAACATACACTGGCAGACTGGAGGAGGCTGACTAGAAGCCGTAGATGCAACACGGAGCTTACAGCTTCCATAGTTAGGTCTTTGGATAGTATTCCGGCATTGTTAGTCGAGTTACGCGAGTTACTCAATGAACTAGCCCAATAGGATATTTTGGCAATGTAATTATGGAGTCAGGTCTTCGTTGTTTTGAGATTACAATCTTCTGAGACCCTTGATGTAATTGTGGATGTTTTAAGTATGCATGGTTTATGTTTTAACTATTTGAGATACTATAAGTTTGGCGTATAGTATTACTCAAAAAAAATTATCCGCTGCGAATATTACATAATGCTAGATGCATGTTAGGAATATTACATCTTATATATCAGAAATGGGGGCAGGTAACCTTGTGTTGCATATCCCGACGCTTCAGATGTCCGTTTGATCCCAGGCAGAATCTGGGGGCATCAAAAGTATTATGTTTAACTACAAGTAAAGTAAGAATATAATTAACCATAATATTTAAATTATATTATTGAAGAATTATACTATATTGAACTGAATTGAAATAATTAGTTCGAGTGAAACATATTCTATTCGAACTAGTAAAATCTATTCGAATGGACTATTCTATTCATTCGAACCGACCAAACAACCATGGCCGAGTCGACTCTGTAACACCCTGTATTTTAGTATATTTTTAATTGAAGGGTTATTTTATTAATTTAAAAATTGATTCTCTTGTTTTAAGTTTATCAGATTTTTTGTTGGTTTATTTTTATGATTTTTAATTTGTGAAAATTATTTTGATATGCTTTCTTAATATTAATTATTATTATGCATTTAAATTTCTTTTTATTTTGAATTAATTTATTGTTGGATTTAATTATTTTATTTTCATTTAATAACTACGTTTAAATTATTTTATTTAACTTGCTGTTTTGAAATTTTTTTCGTTGGATCATTTTTGTGACCCAAGATGTGAGGATTGGAGCTCATTTATTTCCCTCACTTTTTCTTTTTCTTTTCCTATTTTTCGTTTCTTATTCTTTTCTTTTCTCCTCTTTCTCTTCCCGTCCGTGCGTTGTCCTCCAGCCAGGGCCGCCATGCGTCATTGTGGTCATCACCGCCCCTCCCACTCTCTTCCCCACTAGCCGGCAACCACCTCCCTCTATTTCCAACCCCTCTCAAGCCGCTGTGAGCTCCCACGCACAGCTTCAACCTACGGCACTCCTTGTGTTCGTGCGCTGCCGTTGCGCCGCCATTGACAACCATCTCTTCACCACATCACCGACTACCCTCTAGCTTCCTAACCCACCAATCTTCAGCTCCGATCCCCACCGATGAAGTCCATCCAACTCCATTTCCATTTTGGACTTTTTGGACTTCATCTGCCCTCTACACCGCCACCCACGGCCAACCACCACCATCATTAGCTTCACCAACATTGCTAAGCCCTTCCCTTGTAATCTCAAGTCTTCGTTTGTCCCCGTTCAAAATCTAGCATTTTGAGACTCACGACCATAGTGCATTTTGCACTGTTATGTTGTTGTACCGCCATTTCTAGCACTTCCGTGATTATTCAAAAATTATATTATAGCACTGTAAGTATTATCCCAAAGAACTTTCGTGATTTAAATATATTTTTGCACTAACTCATTTTTACTGTGATTTGGTTGGTTGTGCCAGACTGAGTTCGATGAATAAGGGGGTCGATTGGATATGAGAATGGAGTTGTTTGTGTGACTGGACTATGTTGTGATTTGTTGGTTGTTGGATATTGTGTCATTTCATGTACATTGCATATTTGCACGCATGTTCATGTTTGTAAATGAAAACTGGGTTTTTGTGTAATTGCATACATCTTCATGTGTATATTTGAAAACTGAGTTTTCATGTGAGAAATAGTTTTTGGGTGCGTGTGTATCATGACCCCAAGCCGAGATGAGACATTATCTCGGTGGAGCTCCTCTGGTCACTCGGGAGCGGAATATACTGAGTGATTTCCCCTGGGTTGTTTCTGGGCGACAACGGGATTGGACGGGCTAGTAACACCCTCGTGCTGACTCCGTGGCCCCTCTGCTGGTGGGAGCTAGAGGATGCTTGGCTACGAACCCGCTGGGAGCGGAACTGGGCATCGCTTGTTATGAAGTCACTTGTATGGTCTTTACCCGTGGTGTGACGAAGGGAGCCAAGGTGTGTGGATAATTCCTAGGGGAGATCATGGTGCATACGGCTAAAATGGATTATTTTTTTTGGACTATTTTCTGGAAAAATGGTGGATTATTGATTTGAGCCATTTTCTAGAAAAATGGCGGGAAAATGTTTTACGGAAATATTTTGGGCCAAATGGGATTTTGGCGTGTAATGGAAAATACTCATTTTCGGAAAAAATGTTATTTTGGGACTAATGCATATTTCATCATATGCATGCATAATTGTTGGTTGCATTAATGCATTTTTATTCTTGATTGTTGTTTGGATTATACTTACTTGCGGTACCATTTTATGGTAACGCAGATTTTGATGTAGATGATGTTGAGAGTGAGCCTGAGGATTCGGCTCCGCCAGAGGAGTGATATGGGATCACTTGTTTATGTATTTAGACCTTGTATTATATTTTTCGGGATAACTATATAACTCTTTTTTAAACGTTTTACTTATGTAAATTTGTATTAAAAATTCTGGAACTTAGTTGACTTACTTAAATTATCCACTACGTTGTTCATTGTACATTGTTGCATGTACACACACTTGGTATTATCGTAGGGATGCGTGACCTTATTTTCATCATTCGGGTGTCTCGATTCCCAAGTTTCCGTACATGGGGGTCAGGGGCTCCATAGGTGGTATCAAAGTGGTTCGGCTCTGGGTAAAATCACATGTCCCTTAGGTGAGGTACCAGAAATATTATTTTTAAAGTTGTAAATTGAAATTATTTATTTTAAAGTATGATATATTATGGGTTTACTTTTATTTTATTTTATGTTGTATTATTTCATTTTACCTTATTTTATTTTTTGGTGTTGCTTTTGGTTGTGTTTGATTTTGTCCAGAATTTTAAGCGGGGTTAAAGATTGCTCTATGACAGGAAGACGGTAAGACTAAGAAGGCCAACTAATGAGCCTGAGGATGAATTACCGAGAGGCGATAGGAATTACGCCACGGCAAGGGCGTTAAATCGAATGATAGAGTTCCTCCAACAAAATTTTCGACCGCCGTAACGAGATCTAAATAGAGCGGTCCAAGCCGGGTACACCTATGAGCGCTTCCTAGCGCATAGGACCCCTACCTTTACTGGTGAAGAGGATCCACTTCAGACTAGAAGGTGGATTGAAGACCTTGAAAGGACATTTGAAGTTTGTGGTTGCACGAAGGCCCAGATGGTATTGTATGGGAGTTACTTGCTGCAAGGCAAAGTAGAAAACTGGTGGCAGACTAAGTGGCAACTCCTAGAGATGGAGTTGGGATCTTTTGCAGCTATGTCTTGGCAACGTTTTAAGAAAGAGTTTGACGATCGTTTCTTCCCTATTTCTGTGTGACGGCAGAAGGCACGAGAATTCAATAACTTGGTTCGAGGAGATATGACTGTTGAGCAATATGCCAAAAAATTTATGGAGCTCGGGTGGATCGCTACCCATCTCATTGCCACTGAGGAGTTGCGAGCCGAGCGTTTTCAGGAGGGTCTGCGACATGAGATAGGCAGACAAGTAGCTTGTCACCAGATTTTAGATTTTCAGAGGTTGGTGGATATGGCCACTATTGCGGAACGTGAAAATAGTTTTGCGGTAGGCTCCCTTCTGGGTCAGTAGAGGCGGAGTTTTGTTAGTGAGGGGAGTAGTTCTGGGTCGCCACAAAAGTTTGTGCAGAGGACTGAGGCTCGTTTGCAGGCAGCCTCCGGTGTTCGTGCAGGAGGCCGAGCTCCAGTATATAATAGGTGTAATAGAGCCCACGAGGGGGACTGTGGTCAAAGGGGGGTCCATTGTTTTAGATGTGGCCAGCCGGGACACTTTGCTTGTGAGTGTCCCAACCAAGCTCAAGGAGGTCGAGGAGGTCGATGTGGTGGGAGGAACATCTAGAGACAGCTAGTGCAAGCTCGGGTCTATGCTGTGACTCCCAGAGATGTGGATTACGAGGCTCCAGAGACTCACGATGCCAAGGTGATTACTAGTATGCATTAAGTTTTATCTTTGGATTTGATGTTTGGTGTGGGTTGATTTTTTTGAATTTCACTGGTGTATGTGTTTGCCTTAGGTAGAGTTCATCTGTATGATTTTTATGCCTGTACCTTGTTTGACTCTGGGGCGTCTCAATCTTTTGTGTCTGCCATTTTTGCACGAATGTGCAATTTAGTCACGGAGCCTTTATCACAATCCATAGTAGTGACTCTTCCAAATGGTGAGATTGTGTGGTGCTCTAAAGTCGCTTTAGGCTGTCCTTTGGATTTTGATGGGAGGACACTTGAGGCAGATTTAATTGTATTCAAGTTGCTTGGGTTTGGCATAATTCTGGGAATGGATTGGTTGCATCGATATTCTACAAATATTAATTGTAGAAGTCGAGTAATTGGTTTTCAACTTTCGGATGGAGATTATTTTGGAATTCATGGGAAGCAAGTTGAAAGCAAGACCAGCAGTTATATCTAAATTTCAAGCAAAGAGAGATATAGCTGGTGGAGCAGATGCCTTTTTGGTTCAAGCGGTGTCTACGCCATCAGAGAAGAAGTCTTTAGTGGATATTCCAGTTGTGGAAGAATTCCCTGACGTGTTCGTGGATGAGTTGCCTGGGTTGCCTCTAGTTTGCGAGATGGAATTTGTTATCGATTTGGAACCTAGAGCGACTCCTGTGCATAAGGCTCCTTACCGAATGGCACCGGCTGAGTTAAAAGAGTTGAAAACTCAATTGCAATAACTGGTTGATAATGGATTTATTCAGCCTAGTACTTCACCTTGGGGAGCGCCTGTTTTATTTGTAAAGAAGAAGAACGGTACTCTCAGAATGTGTATAGACTATCAAGAACTTAACAAGGTGACTATCAAGAATAAGTACTCTTTTCCTAGGATTGATGATTTGTTTGACCAGCTTCAAGGAGCGGCTGTCTTCTCAAAAATTGACTTGAGATCAGGGTACTACCAATTGGGGATAAGAGATAAGGATGTGCCCAAGACTGCTTTTAGAACGAGGTATGGGCATTATGAGTTTAAAGTGATGTCTTTTGGGTTAGCTAATGCCCCTGCCACCTTTATGGATTTGATGAATCGGGTGTTTCGACTTTCTCTGGATTCATTTGTGGTGGTGTTCCTTGATGACATTCTGATTTATTCTTGAGATTTGGAAGAGCATGCTTGTCACCTTCGTCTGGCACTTGGGAAGTTAAGAGAGCATCAGTTGTATGCTAAGCGAAGTAAATGTGAATTTTGGTTGGAAGAAGTTAAGTTTCTTGGACATGTGATTTCCTAAGAGGAAGTGGTTGTAGAACCTAGCAAGGTGGAAGCTGTTTTGTCATGGTCTCGCCCTTCAACAGTGCATGAGATACGGAGTTTCTTGGGACTTGCCGGGTATTATCGAAGATTTGTGGAAAGATTTTCTCGACTCTTCGGACCTCTCATTGCTTTGACTAGGAAGCATATTGAGTTTGTATAGTCAAAGAGATGCGAGAGAAGTTTCCAAGAGATGAAGAGGAGATCGACAACAGCACTTGTTTTGGCACTCCCGGAGCCACACAAGCCATTTGTGATTTTTAGCGATGCATCCAAGTTTGGGTTAGGATGCATTCTTATGCAACAGAGACGAGTTGTTGCTTATGCATCTCATCAGTTGAAAATTCATGAGAGGAATTATCCCACACATGATTTGGAATTGGCAGTTATAGTTTTTGCACTTAAGATTTGGCGACATTTTTTGTATGGAGAAGTATGTGAAGTTTACACTGACCATAAGAGCTTGAAGCATCTGTTTTCTCAGAAGAATCTCAATATGAGATAGAGGCGGTGGTTAGAGTTGATTAGCGACTACCCATGTGAGATAAAATATCATCCAGGAAAGCGAATCTAGTCGCTGATGCTTTGAGTAAGAAGTCTCAACAGGTGGACGAGGTAGCGTCATCAGGTTTGGACTCTCTCCTTTGTGGGATGAGAAGATTTCTTATTGCGAGTTCACAGTAAGAAGAATTGTTATCTTCGGTTTTGGATGTCCGAGTAGTTGATTTTGAAGAATTGAAAATTCTCCAAAGAAGGGATCCAAAGTTGTTAGCCATCGGGAAGAGAGTCAGGAAGTCTAGAGGACCCTTGCATTATAGTTTGTCTAAAGATGGTATTCTTTTGTTTCGGAATCAAGAGTGATTCCCCAAGATTCAAAATTTAAAGAGCGAATTTTGGTAGAAGCTCATGAGGCTCCTTATTCAGTTCATCCTTGAAGCACCAAGATGTACCGAGATTTAAAGAGAAATTTCTGGTGGGAAGTGATGAAGATGGATATCGCGATGTTTATTGAAAAATGTACATGTGCCGTCAAGTTAAGGCTGAGCATCAAAGACCTGCTGGTAAACTTCAACCTCTCCCTATTCCTGAGTGGAAGTGGGATGATATTTCTATAGATTTTGTTGTGGGTTTGTCAAGGACCCTTAGTGGAAAGAACTCAGTTTGGGTGATTGTTGATCGGTGGATCAAGAGTGCTCATTTCTTGCCTATCAAGAATACCGACTCTTTGGGTAAGTTGACTCAGTTGTATGTCATAGAGATAGTGCATTTGCACAGAGTACCCAAGAGCATTGTGTCAGATAGGGACCCGTGGTTCACGTCCCTTTTTTGAAAAAGTTTGCATGCAACTTTAGGCACTAAGTTGAAGTTTAGTACTGCATATCACCCTCAAACTGACGGTTAATCAGAGCGCACTATTCAGACTGTTGAGGATATGTTGCGAACTTTTGTCATGGAATTTCAGGGGAGTTGGGAGAATCATCTGCCACTAATAGAGTTTGCTTATAATAACAGTTTTCATGCCTCCATTCAGATGGCCCAGTACGAAGCTTTGTATGGAAGGAAGTGTAGATCACTTATGTGTTCGGATGAAGTTGGTGAGAGTAAATTGATTGGGCCTGAGATAATTCAAGAAATGAAAGATCAAGTTCGGTTTATAAGGACTAAAATGGCGGAAGCATAAAGTCTTTAGAAAAGTTATACAGATACGAGGAGAAGAGACTTGTCCTTTGAGATAGGTGATTGGGTTTACCTCAAAGTCTCTCCTATGAAAGGCGTTAAGCGCTTTGGTAAGAAGGGAAAGCTTAGTCTGAGGTATGTTGGCCCTTTTTAGATTGTTGAGAAGGTTGGGCTTGTTGCTTATAGAGTCGCATTACCGGACTATTTTGGGGAAGTTCATTATGTGTTCCATGTGTCATCATTCAAGAAGAGTTTTGGATAGCAAGAGCCACATTTTGTTGACCCTGAACACATTCAACTTCAGCCTAACCTTACTTATAAAGTTGTCCGGACGCAGATTGTGGATTGGAAAGAGCAAAGGTTAAGGTCCAAGACGGTATTTTTGGTGAAAGTGTTATGGGGCGATCCGTTGGCTCAAGATTTCTCTTGGGAGAGGGAAGCCGACATGAGGGAGCAATATCCGTATTTGTTTGATTGACCCTAGTGGTATGTATCTTAAGTTTGCTTTGAGTCGAATCTTATTCCTGTCCTAATTTTAATGTTTGACCTTACTAATTTCGAGGATGAAATTTTATTTAAGGGGGGCGGGAGGATGTAACACACCGTATTTTAGTATATTTTTAATTGAATGGTTATTTTATTAATTTAAAAATTGATTCTCTTGTTTTAAGTTCATCGGACTTTTTGTTGGTATATTTTTATGATTTTTAATTTGTGAACATTATTTTGATATGCTTTCTTAATATTAGTTATTGTTGTGCATTTAAATTACTTTTTATTTTGAATTAATTTATTTTTAGATTTAATTATTTTATTTTCATTTAATCACTACGTTTAAATTATTTTATTTAACTTGTTGTTTTGAAATCTTTTTTGTTGGATCATTTTTGTGACCCAAGATGTGAGGATTGGACCTCTTTTCTTTCCCTCACTTTTTATTTTCCTTTTTTTATTTTCCTCTTTTTCTTTTATTCTTCTTTTCTTTTTCTCCTCTCTCTCTTTTCCCGTCCGTGCGTCGTCTTCCACCTAGTGCTGCCGTGCGCCGTCGTGGTCGTCACCGCCCCTTCCAATCTCTTCCCCACTAGCCCGCAACCACCCCCCTCCGTTTCCAGCCCCTCTCGTACCGGCATGAGCTCCCACACACGGCTTCGAGCCGTGGCACTCCTTATGTTCGCGCGCCGCCATTGGCCACCATCTCTTCACCACATCGCCGGCTACCCCCCAGTTACCTAACCCACCCATTCTTAGCTCCGATCCGCCACCAGTGAAGTCCATCCAACTCCATTTTCGTTTTGGGCTATTTGGACTTCAATCGCCCTCTACGCCGCCACCGACGGCCAACCACCACCACCATTAGCTTCACCTACATCCCTAAGACCTTCCCGTGTAATCTCAAGTCTTCATTTGTGCCCGTTCAAAATCTAGCATTTTGAGACCCACGGCCATAGTGCATTTTGCACTGTTACGGTGCAGTGTCGCCACTTCTAGCACCTCCGTGAGCTTTCAAAACTTATATTATAGTACTGTAATTATTTTTCCAAAGAAATTTCGTGATTTAAATGTATTTTTGCACTAACTCATTTTTACTGTGATTTAGTTGGTTGTGCCGGACTGAGTTCGAGGAGTAAGGGAGTCAGTTGGATTGGAGGATGCAGTTGTATGTGTGACTGGACTATGTTGTGATTTGTTGGTTGTTGGATATTGTATCGTTTCATATACATTGCATATTTTCACGCATGTTCATGTTTGTAAATGAAAACTGGGTTTTTGCATAATTGCATACATATTCATGTGTATATTTGAAAACTGGGTTTTCATATGAGAAATGATTTTTGGGTACGTGTGTATTATGACCCCAAGCCAAGATGGGGCATTATCTCGATGGAGCTCCACTGGTCACCCGGGAGCGGAATATACTGAGTGACGTCCCCTGGCTTATTGCTGGCCGACAACGGGATCGTACAGGATGGATTGCTCTTGTGCAGACTCTGTGGCCTTCTGTTGGCGGGGGCTAAAGGATGCTTGGCCACGAACGCGTTGGGTGCGAAACTGGGCATCGCTCATTATGAAATCACTCGCAGGGTCGTTCCCGTGGTGTGACGAAGGGAGCCAAGGTGTGCGGATGATCCCTAGGGGAGATCATGGTGCATACGGTTAAAACGAATTATTTGTTTTGGACCATTTTTTGGGAATTTGGTGGATTATTGAGTAGGGCCATTTTCTCATAAAATGGCAGGAAAATGTTTTAAGGAAATATTTTGGACCAAATGGGATTTTGGCATGCGTTGGAAAATACTCATTTTAAAAAAAAATGTTGTTTTGGGACTAATGTATATTTCATCATATGCATGCATAATTGTTGGTTGCATTAATACACCAAAATGGGAGAATTTTGGATTCAAAATCCAAACCCCCCAAACACACCCCATTGTAACATAAAACCAAATAATAGATGTGGAGACTTAACCCATACCTCTTAGAAGTTCAAATTTGGGGTTGCTACTGCGGTTGAGTGGCGGCTTTCACGGTGGAGATAAGGGGCGAAATCGATGCTTGCGACGGCTGCTGGTTTGAACTGGAGTGATTTGTTTCATTGTATTCAAACTGGGTATATAACGACCATGGCGTCTCGTTCGAAATGGATAAATATCCGTTCCAACGGTTATTATACTAATATATTATTAATTATATTACTAATAGTAATATATAATAATACTAATATTACAAAGTACAAAAGTATAAAAATAAAACTAATAATAGTATTCTAATACTTTTATTTAATTTATTTAGTATATTATTTTTAAATATACTTATTCTATTACCTATAACATACTAAGTACTTGGTATAATTACAATGGCTTAATTATATAGCTACTATATATAAGTTATGATAACTGTACAAGTTAATATAATTAATATATATTAGTAAGTTATATATATGATACTTATTAGTTATATAGCTACTATAGTTTAAGTAGTATATATAGACTATATAGCTATTGCTATTATAAGTTATGATAACTATACTAATATACGTTATATAATGTTATAACACTAACTATAGATATAGCTACTATTATATGTTATGATAAGTAGTATACAAGTAATTAATATAATTAATATATATTAATAAGTACTATATATAGTACTTAAATTATATAGCTACTATAGTGTAAGTATTATATATAGTTACTATATAGGTATAGCTATTATAAGTTATAATAAATGTACAAGTTAATATAATTAATATATATAGTACTTATTAGTTATATAGCTACTATGGTGTAAGTATTATATAGTTACTATGTGGCGCCCCCAATCCCCCTTATAAAAATACACAGGGATCGAGACGCCAGGATGGTGACAACACGGTCACACATCCCAACGAAGTGCCAGTGTGTGTACATGCAACAGTGTACAAATAAAATAACGCAGCGGATAATCAAATAAGTACCAGAATTTAAATACAAATATTTAAACAATTTATCTTAAAAAAAATAAATATACAGTCATCCCAAATATAATACAAAAGGTAAATACATAAACTGATAAAAATACATAACTCACTAAACAGGAGCAATCCCAGATCACTCCCCCAACGGAGCCAAGCTAAGGCTCGTCATCAACGTCTGCATCAAAATCTGCGATACCATAAAATGGTACCACAGGTAAGTATAAACCAAACAACTCTCGGGATAAAAATACATTAATGCAACCAACAATATAGCAAAATACAGTTAACCATAAAATACCATTTTTTCCCAGAAAAATGATTATTTCCAACACACGCCAAAAATCCCATTTTGGCCCAAAATATCCGTAACACATTTTCCCATAAAATGATTCACACAAACAATCCAGTTATCGGACACTGTAGGCGGGAATCGCAGGCGGGACTCTACCACCGTCCCTGCTTACCACCATCCCTACCGCGTGCACCGTAGGCGGGAATCACAGGCGGGACACAACCACCATCCCTGCTTACCACCATCCCTAACGCGTGCACCGTAGGCGGGAATCACAGGCGGGACTCTACCACCATCCCTGCTTACCACCATCCCTACCGCGTGCACCGTAGGCGGGAATCACAGGCGGGACACAACCACCATCCCTGCTTACCACCATCCCTAACGCGTGCACCGTAGGCGGGAATCACAGGCGGGACTCTACCACCATCCCTGCTTACCACCATCCCTACCGCGTGCACCGTAGGCGGGAATCACAGGCGGGACACAACCACCATCCCTGCTTACCACCATCCCTAACGCGTGCACCGTAGGCGGGAATCACAGGCGGGACTCTACCACCATCCCTGCTTACCACCATCCCTACAGTTCCTTTACACACAATAAATACTTAACAGAGCACTGTAGGCGGGAATCACAGGCGGGACACAACCACCATCCCTGCTTACCACCATCCCTACAGTCTCTTTTCCTTTTACTCACATGAAAATCCAAATCCAATAAATACATGAACATGTATGCAATCATGCGAAAACCCAGTTTTCTTTATAAACATGATCATGCATGCAATATGCAATGTACGTGAACAAGTCATAACCAACAACCAACAACCACAATGCAAACAAACACAACTCCGTCCACAATCCATCCGACCCCCGAAACTCCTCGGACTCAGTCCGGCGAAACAACCCAATTCACAGATAATATGCGTTAGTGTAAAAATATATTTAAATCACGAAAGTTCTTTAAGGAAAATACTTACAGTACAATATAATAATTTCCGGAGGATCTCGAAGTTGCAAGCGGTGATTTCTGAGCAACACCACAGTGTAAAATACACTGTGGCCGTGGGTCACAATTACCAACTTTTCAACGAGGACAAACGAAGACCCAAGATTGATAGGGTAGGGCCTAGGGAGGTCGGTGAAGCCAATGGTGGTGGTGGTTTGCCGTGGGTGGCGGCGGAATGGGCGGTAGAAGACCAAAATGCCCAAATCGGAAATGTAGTTGGTGGAGCTTCACCGGTGACGGATCGGAGGTGGGGTTGGGTCCAATGGGTTGCCAAGAGGTCGGGGATGAAGTGGTAGGAAGATGGTGGCCAATGGTGGTGCGACGGCGGCGCTACGGCGGAAGGAGTGCCGCGGCTTCGAAGAGCTACTGGTGGTTAACGGCGGCACGGATGGAGGTGAGATTGGTGGGGTGAGGTCGCCGGCGGCTGGGGAAGCTAATGGGCTGGGCGGTGAGGGCCACCGCCGGCTCACGGCGGCGCTGGCGTGAAGGTGGCCCGCGGCTTCGTGGGGGGCGTGTGGGCTACCGGCGGCGAGGTAGGGGCTGAGGTTTGGGAGGTGAGGTCGCCGGAGGGAGGGGAAGCTGGTCGGCTGGGCGGTGTCGCGCACGGCGGCGCGACGGCGGCGCTGGGAGGAGACGAAGGAAACGGGCGGAGGAGAGGAGAGAGAGAGGTCGCGCGGGAGAGGAGAGGAAATGGGGAAAAAAAGAAAAGAAAGAAAAGAAAAAGGAAGGAAAGAAAAAAGGAGGGAAAAGAAATGAGGTCCAATCCTCATAACTTGGGTCACAAAAATGATCCAACGGAGACGATTTTAAAACCACAAGTTAAATAAAATAATTTAAACGTAATGGTAAAGTCAAATTGAAATAATTAAATCCCACAGTAATTAATTTAAATATTAAAAGCAATTTAAATGCATAACAATAAATAAATATTTAGAAAGCACATAAAATTAATTTTCACCAAATTAAAATCATAGAAATAAACTTACTAAAAATTCAACCAATTTTAAAATAAGAGGATAAATTTTTGAACAATCAAAAATAATCCTTCAGTAAAAATACACTGAAATACGGGGTGTTACATCCTCCCCCCTTAAAATAAAATTTCGTCCTCGAAATTTGTAGGGCCAACCATCACTTTAAAGCAGGATACCAAGTACAACCAAAACACTCTTAAGAAAATCACACAACCTCCAACACCCAACGGGCATGGATACAACTTGCATAACTTTCCAAAACCCAAGAATAAACCACACATGGCATCCATTACGAAAGGTAAGATTAGACCCATACCTGCCGTAACTCCAGCGTCCTGAGTCCCTGGAATCTCGTCGCTAGCACTACCAGGAGTCACTGCATACACCCGAGCCTGAACTAGTTGCCTCTGATTAGTCCTACCACCGCGATGACCACCTTGATTTCCTTGGGTCCAATTAGGGCACTCACGAGCAAAGTGTCCTGTCTGACCACACTCAAAGCACTGGTTCCAACCCTGACGACACTCGCCCTCGTGGGCTCTATTACATCTACCACAAACTGGAGCTCGGCCCCCAATACGTATACCGGAAGCTGCCTGCGCTCTGGCCCCGATCCTTTGCACAAACTTCTGTGGCGACCCGGAGCTGCTCCCTTCACCATCAACGTTCAGTCGCTTCTTACCCGGAGGGGAATCTACCACAGCACCTCGCTCTCGCTCAGCAATTGAGGCCACATTGACCAACCTCTGAAAGTTCTGGATTTCCAAGCATGCGACCTGCCTGCGGATTTGAGGGCGCAACCCTTCTTGGAAACGTTCAGCCCGCATCTCTTCCGTAGCAATGAGGTGAGGAGCGAACCGTCCAAGCTCCATAAATTTCCTTGCATACTGCTCGACAGTCATGTCTCCTTGAACCAAATTATTGAAATCCCGAGCCAATTGCCGTCTCACCGAAACAGGAAAGAATCGATCATCAAATTCTTTCTTAAAACGCTGCCAAGACACAGCAGCCAAGGATCCCAACTCCATCTCTAAAAGTGACCGCTTGGTCTCCCACCAATTCGCCGCTTCACCTTGCAGCATATAGCTCCCATATAATACCCTCTGGGCCTCAGTGCATCCACAGACTTCAAACGTTCTTTCCAGATCTTGAATCCACCTTCTAGCCCGTAATGGATCCTCTTCACCAGAAAAAGCAGGGGTCCTATGCGCTAAGAAGCGCTCATAGGTGCACCCGGCCTGCATCGCCCTGAACTGCTCTCCTTGCTGTGGACGAAAATTCTGCTGAAGAAACTCCGTCATCCTATTCAACGCCCTCGCCATGGCATAATTTCCATCACCCCTCGGTAATTCATCCTCGGGCTCATTAGCTTGCCTTCTTGGTCGTACCATTTTCCTGCCATAGCGTAACCCTTAACCCCACTATCAGCTTAAAACAAACTAAAAAAATATAATTATAGTAAAATAAATTAAAATACAACCATATCACATAAAATAAAATAAAATAAAATAAAACCAACAAAATAAAATATCATAAGATAAAAGGAATAAAACAAATGAAATAGTACACAAGAAAATAATTGAAACAAGTAAAATTGCCTGCCAAATAATAAAATAACTAAATAAACTAAAATAACAAAAATAAGATAAATAACAAACAATTAACGTACAATTAAAATAAATAAATTAGATTAAAATAATGTACTCCCAACAAAATAATTTCAAATCAAAATTTTAAAATTTTCTGGTACTACACTTATGGGACATGTGGTTTTACCCAGAGCCGAACTGCTCTGATACCACCTGTGGCGCCCCCAATCCCCCTTATAAAAATACACAGGGATCGAGACGCCAGGATGGTGACAACACGGTCACACATCCCAACGAAGTGCCAGTGTGTGTACATGCAACAGTGTACAAATAAAATAACGCAGCGGATAATCAAATAAGTACCAGAATTTAAATACAAATATTTAAACAATTTATCTTAAAAAAAATAAATATACAGTCATCCCAAATATAATACAAAAGGTAAATACATAAACTGATAAAAATACATAACTCACTAAACAGGAGCAATCCCAGATCACTCCCCCAACGGAGCCAAGCTAAGGCTCGTCATCAACGTCTGCATCAAAATCTGCGATACCATAAAATGGTACCACAGGTAAGTATAAACCAAACAACTCTCGGGATAAAAATACATTAATGCAACCAACAATATAGCAAAATACAGTTAACCATAAAATACCATTTTTTCCCAGAAAAATGATTATTTCCAACACACGCCAAAAATCCCATTTTGGCCCAAAATATCCGTAACACATTTTCCCATAAAATGATTCACACAAACAATCCAGTTATCGGACACTGTAGGCGGGAATCGCAGGCGGGACTCTACCACCGTCCCTGCTTACCACCATCCCTACCGCGTGCACCGTAGGCGGGAATCACAGGCGGGACACAACCACCATCCCTGCTTACCACCATCCCTAACGCGTGCACCGTAGGCGGGAATCACAGGCGGGACTCTACCACCATCCCTGCTTACCACCATCCCTACCGCGTGCACCGTAGGCGGGAATCACAGGCGGGACACAACCACCATCCCTGCTTACCACCATCCCTAACGCGTGCACCGTAGGCGGGAATCACAGGCGGGACTCTACCACCATCCCTGCTTACCACCATCCCTACCGCGTGCACCGTAGGCGGGAATCACAGGCGGGACACAACCACCATCCCTGCTTACCACCATCCCTAACGCGTGCACCGTAGACGGGAATCACAGGCGGGACTCTACCACCATCCCTGCTTACCACCATCCCTACAGTTCCTTTACACACAATAAATACTTAACAGAGCACTGTAGGCGGGAATCACAGGCGGGACACAACCACCATCCCTGCTTACCACCATCCCTACAGTCTCTTTTCCTTTTACTCACATGAAAATCCAAATCCAATAAATACATGAACATGTATGCAATCATGCGAAAACCCAGTTTTCTTTATAAACATGATCATGCATGCAATATGCAATGTACGTGAACAAGTCATAACCAACAACCAACAACCACAATGCAAACAAACACAACTCCGTCCACAATCCATCCGACCCCCGAAACTCCTCGGACTCAGTCCGGCGAAACAACCCAATTCACAGATAATATGCGTTAGTGCAAAAATATATTTAAATCACGAAAGTTCTTTAAGGAAAATACTTACAGTACAATATAATAATTTCCGGAGGATCTCGAAGTTGCAAGCGGTGATTTCTGAGCAACACCACAGTGTAAAATACACTGTGGCCGTGGGTCACAATTACCAACTTTTCAACGAGGACAAACGAAGACCCAAGATTGATAGGGTAGGGCCTAGGGAGGTCGGTGAAGCCAATGGTGGTGGTGGTTTGCCGTGGGTGGCGGCGGAATGGGCGGTAGAAGACCAAAATGCCCAAATCGGAAATGTAGTTGGTGGAGCTTCACCGGTGACGGATCGGAGGTGGGGTTGGGTCCAATGGGTTGCCAAGAGGTCGGGGATGAAGTGGTAGGAAGATGGTGGCCAATGGTGGTGCGACGGCGGCGCTACGGCGGAAGGAGTGCCGCGGCTTCGAAGAGCTACTGGTGGTTAACGGCGGCACGGATGGAGGTGAGATTGGTGGGGTGAGGTCGCCGACGGCTGGGGAAGCTAATGGGCTGGGCGGTGAGGGCCACCGCCGGCTCACGGCGGCGCTGGCGTGAAGGTGGCCCGCGGCTTCGTGGGGGGCGTGTGGGCTACCGGCGGCGAGGTAGGGGCTGAGGTTTGGGAGGTGAGGTCGCCGGAGGGAGGGGAAGCTGGTCGGCTGGGCGGTGTCGCGCACGGCGGCGCGACGGCGGCGCTGGGAGGAGACGAAGGAAACGGGCGGAGGAGAGGAGAGAGAGAGGTCGCGCGGGAGAGGAGAGGAAATGGGGAAAAAAAGAAAAGAAAGAAAAGAAAAAGGAAGGAAAGAAAAAAGGAGGGAAAAGAAATGAGGTCCAATCCTCATAACTTGGGTCACAAAAATGATCCAACGGAGACGATTTTAAAACCACAAGTTAAATAAAATAATTTAAACGTAATGGTAAAGTCAAATTGAAATAATTAAATCCCACAGTAATTAATTTAAATATTAAAAGCAATTTAAATGCATAACAATAAATAAATATTTAGAAAGCACATAAAATTAATTTTCACCAAATTAAAATCATAGAAATAAACTTACTAAAAATTCAACCAATTTTAAAATAAGAGGATAAATTTTTGAACAATCAAAAATAATCCTTCAGTAAAAATACACTGAAATACGGGGTGTTACATACTATATAGCTATAGCTATTATAAATTATGATAACTATATTTATTATATTTTATATAACATGGTAACAAGTTATATAATATATAGTGCAAAATTAGAAGTAACTATAGTATCAGAGGACAGTAGAAACAAACTAACAGAGTACAGGACACGTGACCTAGTATGTACAAAGTCATTTGTTGTTTTCCTGGATAATAATCTGACATGAATAATAATTTTTAGAGGAGATAATATTTCTGACAACTTTCTGATGACTAATTGAGATATTAGTAATCTTCTGGAATCACATAATCTGGGGATCATAATTTGTTAATTCCAGATCAAACGGATCTTGAGAATCTATGTAGGGAGAGTAATCTTGAGAAGGAGAGGCGACTGAGTTACCTTGAGAATGGGAGGCCTATTGAGAAGAAGAGGCCTGATGGGCTGGTGATCATGAGGGTTGTTGTAATGGAGATAATTTGGCAAGATGTTGTGCTTCTTCTTCATCGCCACTATCTGAAACTTGTGACATTGCTTCAGCTCATTTTTTAAAATCCTTGTTGTTGGTAATGGATGCTAATTGCGCTTGAAATCTGCTTAGTTGGACTAGAACTTCTGGGGTCTTGGTCACTTTTGAAAACATTTTTAAGACATGATCATAATTGTATTTTTCTCACCATTTGACAGAAACTTGGCGAGCTATAAACATAATGGTTTTGAGAGAGGGATGGGGTTTGATAACACATTCTCATTTCATAATCTAATTTAATTTTGTTTTAAGGAAGAAAAGAAAGAGTGGTGAGTAATGATTTAATGCTGGTAGACTATCATTTTGCGAAATAAAAATTTGAAGACTTTCCTGGAGGGGAAGATGAAGGAGAAGAGGTTCAGGTCTAGTACTAGTTTTCATGATATATATGAGTTAAATTGTCTAGATTGTAATTTAAGGCTTGAATTGGAAATCTTGATGAATAACATAAGAGATCTTAAAAGAAAACAACAATTGATGAGACAAGATTATACATTAATGACGACTAAAAATCATATATATCAAAGTAGACAAGCGATAATAGAATACTATGAAGCTGACTGTAATTTCTTACAAAGATAACCCATAACTTAATCAGTGATACAGATTCTTACAAAGATAACCCATAACTTAAGAGAATGAAGTATATTGAAAAACTTGTGTTGGTAAGCTATGAAAAACAGATGGTGAGCCTATTCATGGTAGAAGGCTTTAAGAGTGGTCCTGGTGGTGTTCCTTCAAGTTCTTAATTTACTTATTTCGCTTTGGATATAATAAATCTTTGTTTAAAAACCTGTCTCAATGAATTCTTTATCGAAATAGAATGAATCCACTACTAGTATCCTCATAGAACCTGATAACATCAACCAAGAAGATTATAGTATAATAGATATAGAAAGAAATCTACAATACGAGACAATTCCTAATGTTCCAAAAAACCAAATATACAAACATTCTACTTTTTCTTCTAAATTATCATTTTTTACAAATTATAGAATTAAAATAGTAGAAAAAATCATTAGTTTAAATAATGATGATGAATGGTTATGACTCTTAACAAAAGAAGCAATTAAACATCCCAAAGAACAAAAATATTTTTTCATACATATTGGACTAGTGCAAGTAGCTATAAAATCGCTGACTAGAAGTGGATTAAACGCCTTAGTATTACTCTGTTTAAGAGATGGAAGACACTATAATTTTCATGATTCATTACTTGGAATGGTAGAATCAAGCCTGTTTGAACGACCAGTTTATTTTAGATAATGGAGTAATATTCTCTAATTGTCATTCATGAGGTAGAGTAATTTGATTCCAATTAATTTGTTTAGGAATTTGTATACTAGATTGTAATAATAATGTATATCCTTTTGGACTAATAATAATAGCTTGTCGTTCTAATGTTGTTTTCATTTATTTATAATGTATCTTAAACTGTTGTTAAAGAATGTGATCCTTTCATCATTTGATAACCATTTGTTTTAATATTTAATGTTAAAACATGTAAAATATTAGTATCGAATAATGAAAGAGAATAATTGGGATAATAATTAAAATAAACTAGTCATTCGAACAGGCTTGATTCTACCATTCTAAGTAATGAATCGTGAAAATTATAGTGTCTTCCATCTCTTAAACAGAGTAATACTGAGGCGTTTAATCCACTTCTAGTCAGTGGTTTTATAGCTACTTGCACTAGTCCAATATGTATGAAAAAATATTTTTGTTCTTTGTGATGTTTAATTGCTTCTTTTGTTAATAGTTGTAACCATTCATCATCATTATTTAAACTAATGGTTTTTTCTACTGTTTTAATTGTATAATTTGTAAGAAATTATAATTTAGAAGAAAAAGTAGAATGTTCGTATATTTGATTTTTTGGAACATGAAGAATTGTCCAGTCTTGTAGATTTCTTTCAATATCTATTATTCTATAATCTTCTTGATTGATGTTATCAACTTCTCTGGGGATACTAGTAGTGGATTCATTATATATGAATAAAGAATTCATTGAGACAAGTTTTAAACAAATATTTTTTATATCCAAAGAGAAATAAGTAAATTAAGAACATGAGGGAACACCACTGGGACCACCTTCAAAGCCTTCTAGCATAAATGGGCTGACCATCGGTTTTTATGGATTATCTTTGTAAGAATGTGTACCAATGATTTCTTACTCTTTTTTTTATTATTATTTTTATAAAGCAAGAATTCTCAAATGATTTCTTACACTTTTAATTTCGTTTCTTAAGAAGTTGCAGTCAGCTTCATAGTATTTTATTGCCGCTTGTCTACTTTGATATATATGATATTTAGTCATCATTAATGTATAATCTTGTCTCATCAATTGTTGCTTTCTCTTAAGATCTCTTATGTTATTCATCAAGATTTCTAATTCAAGCCTTAAATTATAATCTAGACATTTTAACTCATATATATCACAAAAACCAGTACTAGACCTTTAAGTCCATGTATAATAATATAGTATAATTTGATACAAATTAACCATTCACATGAACATGCGCAGCGAACATATATAACTACTTCACACGAATGGTGTAACTGGCATAGAAAAGACGCACAAAGATGAATTTGTCTCGTAGTTTGAACATACGGTATTACTGTAAAGTCCCATTTTATAATACGAACTTCATACTACTAAACTCCACTTTTTTCTATATAATAATATTTATTGATGTAGGTAGTATCAAAATATGGTGAAAATTCAAAAGAAATCTCATCAGAACTGTATGCTCTGGCGTGTGGTCTGTCTAGGTGGGCCATCCAGTACTCAAAATGTTTGATGCGTGGATATAGATTTCACACAACTGACAGAGAACGATATAAGAAAATTCAAAATTGTGGGGTCATAGTCGAAGGAAGCCATGAGGATGATAACATTGACTTCTACAGAATTATGGAAGATATCACAGCATTAAAGTACATGGGAGATATATGGTTTGGTTGTTTAAATATAATTAGTGGGATGTCTCAAATCCTAGGTTGGGAGTGCGTAATGATGATTATTATGTGAGTGTCAATACATCTCGCACATGGTATGAGGACAATCCCTTCGTTCTCGCTTGCCAAGCGAATCAAGTTTTTTATTTAGATGAGTTGGAGTACAGAAACCCATAGTCGGTAGTGGAGAAGTTTGCACCAAGAAATGTGTGATACCCCGCATTTAAGTGTATTTTGACTAAGTAATTACTGCATTTCTTAGGATTATGGGCTTTCTTGTTTTACATTTTAGATGATTTACATGGTATTATTTTACGAATTTGAACTGGAAAATTTAATTCAATGTGCTTTATTGTTATTGATTATTGTTCATTATTTAACATTTTCTTTATTTTAAATTACTTTATTGTTGGATCCGTTTGAGATCCAAGATGAAAAGGCTGGATCTCATTTCTTTCTCTTCGTTTTTTTCTTTTCCCTTTTTTCCCTTTTCTTTTTTCTTTTTTCTTTTTCATTTCCTTTTCCTCCCGTCTCCCAGCCTGCGTGACACCCCCCTCCCATCTCCCCATCCATTTCTTCATCCACCCAGTGCACCGTTGTGTGCTGTTCGTCGCCTCCACCTCCCCTCCCATTCTTTTCCTCTTTGGCCGGCATCCCTCCCCTTACAATCCCAGCCCAGCTCGTGCTGCCGTTAACTGCCGCAAGGGAATCCAGGCCGCAGCCCTTTTTCATTCCAGTGCCACCAAAGCACTATCATTAGCCACCAGCTTTTCACCACACCACCATCGGCCCTTCAACTACATAACCCACCCTTGCTCAGCCCTGATTTCCCACCATTGAAGCCCCTCTAGCTCATTTTCTGATTTGGGTATTTTGGCATCCAGCCGCCACCCACAGCCAACGACCACCACCACTAGCCTCACCAACACCTCTATGTCATTCCCTAGCCAACCCAAGTCTTCGTTTGTCCCTGTTCCAAAATTGGATTTTTGAGACCCACGACCATAGTCCAAAATACACTACTATATTATTGTACCGCCACCTCTTGCACCTCCTTGATCCTTCAAAAATTATATTTTAGCACTGTAAGTAATTTTCCAAAGAATTTATTGAGATTTAAATATATTTTTGCACTAACAAATCTTCTGCAGACTGGTTGGTTGTGCTGGACATTGAGTCCGAGGAGTATGGGGGTTGGTTAGATGTGAGGATGAGTTGTTTATTTAATTGAACTATACTTGCATGCATTTATGTTGTGTTCGGCATCATGGCATTTTATTGCATCATGTAATGCATGCTCATGTGTTGTGAATGAAAATTGAGTTTTCATGTGAGATGATTTTGGGTATGTATGAAATGAATGGATTGAACAGTTTGAGAGAGAGAGGAAAAAGGGACTGTAGGGATGGTGGTAAGCTAGGACCGTGTTAGAGTCGTGCCTGCGATTCCTTTCTACAGTGCACGCGGTTGGGATGATGGTAAGCAGTGATGGTGGTAGAGTCCCGCCTACGATTCTCACCTATGATGCACGCGGTAGGGATGGTGGTAAGCAGGGATGATGGTAAAGTCCCGTCTGTGATTTCCACCTACAGTTTTCTGATACGTACCCCTTGTGTGGAAAGGAATTGTAAGGATGATGGTAAGTAAGGATGGTGGTAGAGTCCCGCCTACAGAGCATGCAGTAGGGATGGTGGTAGCTCCACCTGCAATTCACGACTACAACGCGAGCTGTAGGGATGGTGGTAGTCCTGCTTGTGATTCTCGCCTATGGTGCAAGCAGTAGTGATGGTAGTATAGTCCTACCTGTGATTCCCTCTACAGTGTCCGATAAATGATTATATTAGGTCATTTTCTAGAAAAATGGCGTTTATGATTTAATGGTTACGAGCACCATTTTATGGGAAAATGACGGATATTATTCATGGCGTTTTTTGGGTCAAATGAGATTTTTGACGTGCATTGGAAAATAATCATTTTCGGGGAAAAAAAGGGTTTTGGCTCACATTCGTGTTTTGTCATGTTCAAACATGTTTGTTAGATGTATTAATGTATTTTTATCTCTTGGTTTGTTTGGGTGATTACTTATTGAGATTCATATCTCATGTGGTATTCCTTATCCTACGGTACCGTTTTATGGTACCGTAAATTTTGATGCAGATGAGGATGTGTAACCTGTGGGATCAACTCTACCGGAGGAGTGACATGTGATCACTTGGGATTATGGGATTTGTTTCCCACTCGTTTATGTGTTTCGATCTTTGTATTATATTTTTTGAGATAACTACATAACTCTTTTTAAACATTTTATTTAAGTAAATATGTTATGAAAATTCTGGTACTGAGTTAATTGACTTTAATTTATCCGTTGCGTTTTTGTTGTACACTTTCTGCATGTACACTCACTTGATACTTATTGTTGGGATGCGTGACCCATGTTGTCATCATCCCGACATCAAGAGTCTCGCATTTCCGTACGTGAGAATCGGGACATTACAAAATGTATATAATTACATTCCAGAGGCAGACAAACCAAATGAAGAAGTTGATAATCCAGCAAATAAAGAAGCATATCAAGAAAACGAAGTATGCATCAATCTATTTGTTGATCTAAGCCAATATGATATCGTCCCATTATGTAGATAAGATGTTCAACCCGAAATAATTGAATTTGAAATGCCGGAAGAAGATGAATCAACTGAAGTGTCTAGTGCGGATGAGGGCGACTGGTCCAACAAAACGGATAGTGAATGAATTTCAAACATGAATTATTGTAAGTATTATTCCTATAAATATCCGTAACGTTTGTTTGAATAATAATTTGTTACAATTTCAAATAGATATGCCTCCCAAACGCAAAGCAACACGTGTGTCATCCCATCCATTACCAACTCCTTGTGTGGTTCACCTGCTATGAATAGTGAGCCAACATCACCAGACCAAGAACAAGGTATTTTATCAAATTAAATACCATATTTTATGCTCTATTTAAGTAATATATATATATATATATAATAAAATAATTTAATTAAAATACATGCTTTAATTACTATATATATAGCTATTGTAAGCCAGCGCCGAGGTAAAGGCACTACGAGGGGTGTCTGCATAAAGAAAGTAATGAAAGTGGGTAAAAAAGTTGATATTTTTTATGATCACACCGGTGGCTCCAAAGATTCGACAGCATGGCTTGCTTCTTATGTTGGTACGCTTACTTGTACATATGCACCGATTGCTACATCCTCTTAGTCTAAAGTTTCCCAAGATGTGAAAGACCACATTAAAATCGTTGTTCGGTAATAAGTTACATCTCAAGCAACTAAGTATATAACATGTTACTTGCAAGTTAATTTGTATTTATATTAATTGTATATAATTTTTGAAATGATGAGTTTGAGCTTAATTTTGGCCGACGAGATGATCGATTAACTGTTGAGAAACTGATGTCGAATGCATTCCGGAGGTACAAAGGTCAATTCCATGCACACTCTAAGAAGTTCAGTACTACAATAGAGGCATGCTAAAATCCATTCCAAACAATGCCCCCAAACAAATGGGAAAAGATTTGTAATATATTTGAAGATCCTGCTTATTAGGTAATTTCGATACTATCTTTTTTTAATAGTGTATGATAGATGTATTAAACGTATAGACATAATTTTTTTTAGCAGCGGAGTACGGCAAACAAAACAAATAGATTAAATTTAATGATACATTCTCGATCTTTCCATTGTTTGTCTAAGAAAATGGTAAGTTATTCTAATTCTTGTTAAATATTAACATATAATACATTTTTCTGATTTAAGTTCTAATATCGATTTAAATCCTGCTGATTATGATCTGACCTAATTATGTGCTAAATCACATAAAAATCGTGATGGTGTTTGAACCAGTCCCGAAGCAAAGACAAATTATGTAAGTTTAAGTTTCTTTAATTCCATTGTGATATAATATTTTTGTTACTTATATTAATTTTATTGTTTTTTTTTCTATAGAACAAGATGATATCTCTTAAGGAAACTATTGCGGATCCATCTGATGGATTATCTGTTAACGATGTTCAGATCATTTCTCAAGTTCTTGGATCACGTTCTAGATATTTGAGGGGCTTAGGGCGTTGCGTGAAGCTATCCTCAACATCAACATCCTCTTTTCGAGCCAGATTGAATGATGACAAAACTAAGCAATTGGAGAAAACAACACTTCAGATAGAACGATTGAGGTCCAAAGAAAAAATGTTGCTGACCCGATTAGATCAAATAGCAGATCTTGAGGTAAGATTAGAGGAGAACATGCAACGGAGACTGGGGACAAAGGTACAAAAAGTTGTGTTTGAATAGTTGTAGTTAACTATGTCCCAAACCTCTATGTTACCACCACAATTTTAAAATTTATTTTTTCCTTCTATTATTATGTTTCGAAATATTTGAACAATTGATGGTTGAATTACATTTTCTATAATACTAGTATGGTATTTTTAATTGATTAAAATTTGTTTTGTATGATTAATACCATTTGAAAGGTAAATAACAAGTTCGAACGTTAAATTACCATTTATAAATCCATTTGAACAAAAACAGACCAATTCGAACAAAAAATAAACAATTCGAACGATAAATGAGAAATACAGTTTGAACGGACATGATTTATATTCGAACAAAATTTATTGCTTCGAATACTCCGTTCATTCAAACAGGATCAAATATGGTTAGTTTTTTGAATCAAAATTTTAATTGATTCGAATGAACGGGTCGGTTCGAACTGAAAAATATTCCATTAAAATAATTTTTTGACACAAAATTAGTTCGTCTCAAAAAAAATTCCCGTTTGAACAGTTTTGATTGGTTCTGCCGAATTTTGTCTCTAAAAATATTTTTTGTGACAAAAAATGAATTTTATCAACAAAAACCTTTTGATACGGTCTTTTAGAGATAAAATAGAACTGAAAATGTTTTGTCTCCAAATCTTTTTTGGGACGAAATTGAGGTTTTTTGAGACAAAATTTTTTGTCTAAAAAACCATATCTCTTGTAGTGTAGGATCCCAAATTACTCCACCCGCACTTGAAGGCCCTGGATTCCCTAAGGAGCTTCTATCCAAATTGAGTTTAACCCAATCCCTAGGAGGAGGAGACCATTGTACAATCTGAACAGCTTCAACTTTTTAGGCTTAAATGGCAAATTTAAAACCTTCAAAATCTCTTTTAATCTAGCTGAAACTGGAGGACTCTTTTAATCTTTTAATGTAAGCACTTACTTATAAGTGTGCTCTACACATCGGCATGAGAATATAATTTTTCAAAGGGTTGATTTCGTATCTCATTGTTTCATTAAATTTTACAATGTGATTTAGGTATACGTACAAATTAATTAAAGCTATCTGGAATTAATGAACAATTAAATATTTCTACAATATCGTCTAGTTTGCTGGGGTACATGTGATTTACACGTAATTAATCGATTTGATTAATTAATTAAAGTCTCAACCAAACTGCACTGCTCATGGTTTAACCTATCTAGCTGAATATTGTAACTGATAGGGATGTGGAGGCTATTTTTTGTCTGCTATGGGTTTTATGTGTGAATTGCATGGTTGCCGCGGGGGGCATTGGTGGCTCTATGCGGGTGGCCACCCCTCGTTCATTCGCAGAGTTCCTCTCTGCAACCCCTCAACCGATTTCGGATGTGCATCTGCCATCAAGGGCTCAAAAACAATGGAGGGAGAAGTATATTTCTTGTTTTCGAAGGAGGAAATCGTGAAGTCCGCTGAACCTTTTACGTTTTCATTGGTCCTGAAGTTTCTTAGACATCGGACATCCTTGAATGCGATCAGATTATTTATCAAAAACAGATGGGGTCTGTCTGGTGTTGCCGTTGTTTCGTCTATGAGAAAGCCGGGTAATGTGTTTGTCTGATTGACGTCGGAGGAGGATTTCAATAAGGCTTTTTCGAGGGAAGTTTGCGACATCGACGGAGTGGCATGCCATCCTTTTCACTGGTCTCCGGAGTTTTCTGAAGAAGAAGAGCCGTCGGTTGTTCCAGTCTGGATTTTCCTTCCAGGTTTGGCTCCAAACTTTTACCATCCATCAATCCTGAAATGTCTCACGGCACCAATTGGGAAGTTTATACGGTGTGATAATTCTACACGGCGTGCAACTAGAACTGAAGGGGCGAGGGTGTGTTTAGAGCTAGATGCAGCAAAGTCTCTGCTCTCATCATTCTGGACTGGGCTCCTTCTTGTCCTGCGAGTCGTAGACGGGAGGTGGTTTATGAAACTTTACCTGCATTCTGCACTAATTGTAAATTACAGGGGCATAACTTGAAGACGTGCAAAAAAGGGAAGATAGGGAAGGAGAAAGAGAACAAACTTGTTTGTCTGGAATATAGAGAAGTGCCGAAACAATTGAAATCTTTGGATCCATCGAGTTCGAACCCAAAGTCACAAGAAGCGGCGGATTTAGGCATGGAAAGTAAGGTTTTGGATGATTTGGTACTGGTTAGTGAAGTTCAGCCTATCGAGAGGGAAGAAGAGGAAGTGGCTATTTTTCAGTTTGTGGAATCACATGGTATGGTTTCTGGGGAGAAGTCAAAGGAGGTGGAGCCACAAGGCCCTACGGAAGGGGTGTCCGCTGCTCTGGAGGAGATGGCTCCAGAGGTCTCTGAGGTGGTGGTAGTGCAGAGCTTTGGCGAGGGGATAGTGGCTCAGAATGAAGTAGAATTTAATGTGCTGAATAATTTGAAGATGGATCCAACTGTCCTTATGGAGGTGGTGTCACCTGTTAATGAAGTGGTGCACTCTGTTCCTGAGGAGTTGAATATACAGGCCTTGGATGGTAATATGCACTTGAGTCTTATGGAAGTGGCGCAGGAGGATTTATTATCTATTGTGGTGAATCATTCTGAAGTATTACAAGGTGGAACATTAGTTGGGCAGGGCACAGAGAGTGGGTTGATTGAGGATGGCAGTGCTATGGCTGCTACGTTGGCCAGTTTCTCTGATACAAAAATAATGGTCAATAAAGGTTTGCCTAGTAAAGATGTTTGTTCTGATTTTGATACACAAGATCATGGGAAGAAAAAGGGTGAGGCGATTGGCATGAAAGTTCGCAGCAGTAAACGGGTGATTACCCGTTCCTCTAAATTGAATTTATGATAAGTCCAATATTGTGTTGGAATATTAGAGGGGTGAGAACTTCTAATAGTGGGCTGAAAACGATTTTGACTATGTATAAACCAAAAGTTGTTGTGTTTGCGGAGCCATTTCGACGGGATGAATTATTGGATGATGTTAAAAGGGTGTTAGGTTTTGATTATGGGTTATCGAATGGTGCTTGGGACGGTAAATTGTAGATTTTTGGATGAATGATGTCGATGTTAGTATGGTTAGCTGCGGAACTCAACATATTACATATGCTCAACGGCGAGACTTGTGAACTCAACATAGTATGGTCGGTGTCTAATGGTTTGATGAAATGTAAAGCTTCATTTGTTTATGTTAAATGTACGTATGCTCAACGGCGAGAGTTGTGGGCTGATCTTGAAAATGAGAGTAACGGAACTGAACCATGGTTAATAACAGGGGATTTTAACATTAATGTTTTTTATGAGGAACGATGAGGTGGTCGTCCACACTCTTTGGTAGTGATGGAGGAGTTCAACTCTTGGATTCATTCTTGCAGATTACTGGAGTTAAAATACTTGGGTAAGAGTTTCTCTTGGTGTAATGGGCATGCTTGGCATTATCATAGTTGGGGTTGTTTGGATCGTTCGTTGGCTGTGCAGAATTTTGTTCAAGCATTTCCGAATTCTTTCATGAGATATTTACCTCGTACTTCGTCAGACCATGTGCCTATTGTTATTTCCCTGGTGAAAAATGTTGCAAAGTATGGGCCATCTCCTTTCCGTTTTCAACATATGTGGGTGAATCATGTGGACTTTCCTAGATGCGTCCGAGAGGTTTGGGATCAACCTGAGGCTAGTAGTGGTCTCCTAAAACGGAAAGGTAAAACTTAAAAAACTGAAAGTAGCTCTAAAAGGATGGAACAAAACATATTTTGGATGGACGAGTGGGCATATTAAGGAGTTGGAGGATCGGATAGAGCGATTGGAGAGTCACTTGCAGTTGAACCATGATGAAGAGGTGGAACTTGACCTGTTGGCGTAAAAAATGGAGTTGGATACCTGGAATAATCATGAAGAAGTGCGGTTAGCTTAGTGTGCTAAAGTCAGTTGGTGGCGACATGGAGATCAAAACTCGTGTTACTTTCATGCTATCCTTAATAAACGGAGGCAATCGAAGATCATGGAGATGAGGTATCCCAATGGCTTAACGTTAAAGTCCCCTCAAGAAGTTCATGATGGGGCTGTGCATTATTTTCGGGAGTTCTTGGGGCAGTCTACTCATGTTGTGCTTCCGGATCTAGGTGATTATGTGTCTAATGTGATCTCGGATGATGATAACTTGAGATTATGTTCGGTGCCCACAGAAGAGGAGGTGAAACAAGCAATATTCAGTATACCCATAGAGAATAGCCCAGGGCCTGATGGCTTTGGGTCAGGTTTTTACTATGCATGTTGGGATATTGTTAGTTTGGAGGTGGTGGAGGCGGTAACAGAATTTTTTCAAGGGGTTCCTCTTCCCAAATTCTATACTGTTTCTTTTGTAGTACTTATTCCTAAAACGGCTCAGCCGATGGGATTTGACAAGTTTCGGCCGATCAGCTTATGTTCTGTTTTTTACAAAATTTGCACTAAGGTCTTGGTTGCGAGGATTGCTCCTTTTATTGTCCTCTTTGATCTCTTTTGAGCAATGTGGGTTTATTCCAGGTAGGGGTATCTTTGATAATATCAGTCTTACGCAGGAGATGGTGCAATCGCTCAATAAGAAGGCGATGAGTGGTAATGTTATTTTGAAACTGCATATGGCTAGGGTTTATGATAGGGTGGAATGGGATTTTCTTTTGCATGTTTTGGCAGCCTTTGGATTCTCTTCATCTGTTAGTGATTTGATTAGGAATGGTATTGCTTCGCCTTGGTATTCGATTATGATGAATGGTAGGACTCGGGGTTTTTTTCAAGGAGGTCGAGGATTGTGACAGGGTGATCCGTTATCACCATATCTTTTTATCATTATGGAAGAAGTGTTTTCTCGCTTACTAAAGAATTTTTTTTTTGTGTGGCAATATTAAAAATTTTCTCACCCAAGAGGTGCGCCTCTTGTTTCTCACCTTCTTTATGCTGATGATGTAGTATTTTTGCTAATGGAGGGAAGCGATCTTTGATAGAATTGATGAAGGTTATTGAGACTTATGAGTCTTGGTCTGGGCAGCGGGTGAGTAAAGAAAAAACAGCCACGTATTTTGCGAAAAATGCTACTGCAGGGCGGAAGAGGGAGTTGCTCAATATCACTAGATTTAGTGAAGGTAATTTTCTATTCACTTACCTTGGTGCACCTATTGTTAATGGGCGGCTTATGAATTTACATTTAGAGCCTATCATTAATCGGGTGAGGAAGAAACTTGGGGGATGGAAATTAAAATGTCTTTTGGTTGGGGGCAAGTTGATTTTGTTGAAGCATGTGTTAGCTAGTATGCCGATACATATTATGTCTATCCTTCAATTGCCAAAAGGGATCTTGAAGAATTTGAACATGCTTCTTAGTTCATTTTTGGGGGGGAAAAAGATGGAAAGGAAAAGAAGAAATGGGTTGCTTGGAAGTCGATGTGCAAGCCAACTGATGAAGGGGGAATTGGGATTTGGGACTTTGATGAGGTACATACTTCTATTCATATGAAATTTGCATGGAAGGTTTTGACCGGGGAGGATCTTTGGTCAAAATTTTTTCTGGCTAAATATATTGTGGATAAACATGTTTCTTTATTAGATCCTAAAAAAGGCTCAAGGTTTTGTTAGATGGTGATAAAGTGCATCCCGGAGGTTTTGGAAAATTCAAAATGGAGGGTACGGGATGGTAGTATTTCTTTTTGGTGGGATCACTGGTTGAATGAAGGTCCTCTTGCTAATTCTTATCCTGTGGTTGATGTGCCAAAGTTGATGTTGGCTGATTTAAAAATTTCTAATGGTTGGGACGTTGAAATTTTAGAGAGGCTAGTGGGAGTACAAAAAACGGAGGAGATTTGTAGTTACTTGGGTGTGCATAAATCTGGTCAAGATATCTAGTTTGGCTTCATAATAAAGATGGCTGCTTTTCCACCAAAAGTGCTTGGCAATGTATTAGGGTCACAGCACTAGCAGCACCTTGGGCTAAATGAATGTGGCATGAAGCTATACCAAAAACAATTTCCATACTTATGTGGAAGGCTTTTCATAATGGTTTAAGTGTGGATGATAGATTGAGGAGAGTTGGTATTCCTAATATTTCTAAATGTAATTGTTGTGTGCAGGGAAGATATGAGGATTTGAACATGTTCTCGCTACAGGTGACATTGTTGCTGGGATTTGGAAGAGGTTTTCGAATATTTTGGGTGTGCCTTATGACCCAAATAAACGTTTGTTTGAGTTAGTGTTGCTTTGGTTTCGACGTGCATCTACCAAGTCCCAAGTGGGTTGTATTTTGGGCCTGCTACCTTCTATTATTATTTAGAAGTTGTGACAACGTAGGTATAAGGCAAAGATGGAAGATAAATGCATTTCGGTGGAAGTGCTTTGGAGGTCTATTTGTGTGTGGATAAGGAAAATGCAAAGTAGCATGTTTAGTTTTACAAAGCTTGCTTTTGCCGATGAGGAGAGGTTGAGAGAATTGAACATTCCAGTTAGTCCGATCAAATCGACGCCGGTTAAATTGGTTTATTGGGTGAAGTCTATATATGATAGATTCAAATTAAATATTGATGGATGCAGCCTTGGCAACCCAAGGAGCTTAGGTGCAGGAGGGGTAATCCGGGATTTTAATGGTGATATGGTGCTTTCCTTTTCTTGTTATCTTGGGGTGGGATCCAATAATCTTGCTGAGTTGAAGGCATTATTAATTGGGTTAAAATATTGCCGTTCTTTGGGCGTGCTTCATGTGGACATTGAATCTGATTCTTTGGTTTGTGTATCCTGGGTTCAGAAGAAGCATTGTGGAGTGTGGTATTTAGAAGATTTTTGGGAGGAGGCAATGGGTTTGTTTGAAGGTGGAGATTATGGTATAAATCATATTTATCGAGAAGGAAATACGCCGGCTGATTATTTAGCTAAAATGGGAGCTCAAGGTTCGACCTATGTTTGGCGCTCTTTATTGAGAGTTCCAAAACATCTAAAAGGATTGCTTCGCAGGGATAAATTGTCATTGCCTTATCTGAGAGGTCTTTGAGTTGTTGGTCTTATTATATCAATCTTGTTTTTAGTCTTTTCTTGGGAAGATTTGGTTTTTTGTGGCATATTGCTTGTTGTGTATTTTTTATATGCTTGATTTATAACCAAGGTATTACTCCGCCATAAGTGAGGGTTTGTTCTTAATAAATTTGGGAATAGGTCACTCTTGAACATGTGGCCCTAACTATTTAAAAGAAAAGAAAAGAAAAAAAAAAAAAAAAAAAAAAAAAAAAAAAAAAAAACCTATCTAGCCGAAACCACCAACATAGCTTACATGACCACCATTTGAATCCATCTCTCCATGAGAACATCAGACTTTTCTTTGTACGTGAGGCAATAGCTAGCTTCGGAAACTTTCTTTTTCGATACATGAAATTGATATATTTAAAAACACATAAATGCGTCCTTGACTATTATAAATGAAATTGATAGTATCCATTCGAATAGAAAAACTCGATAGGTTAAATGTGTAGAGTGAATCCATTATAAATTAATGTCAATTAGGGATATTTTTTTTTAATTAAAGAGTTAGGGCCCCATGTCCGCGAGGGACTCCTCCCTAATTTTATTAATTACCCTCACATGTGACGGAGGAAAACTATGGTACAGTCATGGAGTCCGAGAAATACAACCAAGACACAAATCTCAGAGACAAGAAAACCCAAACAAAGACCAAATTCTAAGACAAAAAATGATAAACAATGAGATACAAACGGCACTTCGGTAGAGCACGTGCAAAAAAGGTTAGTAGGCACAAAAATACTAAAAACATAAACTAAACCAACAAAGGCCTGCTAACACCAGACATTTCTACACCAGCCTATACATCTAATCATGGGGAGACCCCATTTATCGACTCTTAGTAAGCCCCGCAGCTGAATTGGCACCTCTATCATATGGGACCATTCCAAATCACTTGCCCTTGCTCCCTTCCTCACTAACCATTTAGCAGGCGCATTCCCTTCCCTATATATATGAGATACTATGAAGTTTAACTCAGGAAGCAAAGTTTGAAGCTCCTCCCTGTAGTCCTTCAAATACCGAATGCGACATCGTTCATGTTGCAACCAAGAAAGGAGCACCTTGGAATCAATTTCTATATCTACTGCATGGAAACTCCTTTGGTTACAATATTTAATACCTTCCAACAAAGCCATCAACAGCTCAGCATGTGAGCTAGAGCCATAACCTATTCAGAGAGAAAGCAAAAGTTAGAGCACCATGCATATCCCGAATCACCCCTCCTGCTCCCGAAGGCCTTGGTTCCGAGACTACTTCCATTTGTATTTAGTTTTACTCGATCACAAGTAGGTTTTGTCCATGAAACAAGTTGAATTTGGTTGGTTTGAGTTGGAATTGGAGGAATCTTTAGACTGTGTAAAATGTATCTGTCAATTTGAGAAATCCTCTGCACCCGAGAAACACCATGACAAATTACGCCAATCCAGTGTATGATAGAATGCCACATAGCATGTTCCAAAATGAATCTACCTTCCATACGTGCTAGGCACCTGCACTCCCAAAGTTTCCATAATATGATTGATGGCAACAATCCTAGAATAATCCCCATCTGAGATGAATTGGACACACATTGAAACCAGCTAAGAGTTGTTTCACCCCATGATCTACCAACCGGCAAACCCAGTAATGAACCAAATTTTTTCCATACTACAGCAGCAACCTCCCTAGCGAATAATACATGGTTCTGATCTTCATATTGACCTTATTGGTAGCAATCACATTTCGAAGTTAAAGGAATCCCAACTCTTCTAACTCTGTCATCCACAGCCAAAGCTCCATGGAAGGCCTTCCACATTAATACCGAGACTTTTTTTGGAAGTAATTTGTTCCAAATCCATTTATGTCCCTCCAAAAGTGCACCTCGAAACCGAATACACTCCCAAGCTGATTTAGTTGTAAATGCACCACTCTCAGATTTAGTCCATATTAACACAATTGTTTAAGCACATTTATGATATTATCCACAGTTTTTATTCCCACCATCCTATCTATTAAATCCATATTCTAGCCATTATTGATAGAACAATCCTTCACTTTTAATAGCAGTTGCTCCTCCACCAAAAAGTTATCAGCAAGGATCACCTGATCCATCCACTTATCATACCAAAAGAACACATGCCCCTCATTTATTTTCCATTTGGAGTTGTTCAAAACAAGAGGAATACAATCTGCTATCATCCGCCAAAATCAAGACCCCTATTGATGGGCTAACAATATCAAAGGCCTATTTCCAATATATTTGGATTGGAAAAAATTAGCTAAGAGAGAATCCTCATGCATCAATTTCCATGCAAATTTTAAATGAAGGGCTCTATGCATATCATCCACTATATCTGCACTCAGTATATCTACCATCTCCTCATGAGTGGATGTACGTGATGCCTCGGCCTGCGTAGATGTCTCACCGATAGATACTTCATGATCTCTTAGGTGTGCATCCCCCTTAGTATCGACCAACTCTGGAATAGGACCACGAAGATGAAGTTTTGAGTGACTCGTGCTTCGTGATAGGGTGGAGGAGATGATCAGTCTAATTGGCTCTCGGACACGCTCTACAACATCTCGTAGGACCCAGGCATGCAGCAAAAATTATGATCAAGATCCCAAATGATAGTATATCTATCGTAATATACTGGGCCTCTGATCGAATCCTAGTGAATATATAACCCACTAGGTCGATAGGCACCCTACAAGTGACATGTATCATAAATTTCGTCCAATCCACACCAACCTCCATCTTGTGCTACTGAGGATCAATGTTATTGGTGATGATCAAGTTTAAGATCTTGAAGAAACTAGATAGATTTGCTTGTTTGATGCTCTTCGTCCCATCATAGGGAGGAGCATTTGGACCAACAATCAACTACCTCACCTCACCTCACCAAGAGAATCTCTATCAGAGCACTCATCCTCAGCCGTCTCTCCATCACCCATACCTAAAGACTCCCTGGGCACCATGTTCGAATACGTTGTGCACTATCGTGGGATACCAATGAAATCGGTGTTCTGTCTGCTAAAAATGTAACTGAGGCTCTACGAACCAAAAACACTTATGCATTATCATCATCTCAGCTGGAACGACCAAGCTCTCTATAAAACTTTGACAAGATGTCAATATATGAAACAAGGTCCCATGCATCGTCCTTCTAGTCGAGAATCGGTGTACAAACACTCTCAAGGAAGCCAGTTGGCAAGGAACGGCCCTCCCAAAGAAGATCCTGAAAGTCAGAGATCTTCACCAAATGTTCCAACAAAATAGTCCTCTCTCAAACTACTTCACTGCCCTGGTCTGCCACACTTTCGTTCCCTATAAGACATTGTCAACTTGGAATTCAAAAAATAAAATTAAGAAAATTAGTTGTAAAATATCATACATAAATATCAAAAAATTATATACTAATTAATATAATTTAAAACTATTTTGTGTTCCACTGTTCGAACAAATAATTAAGCGTACGAACGGTAGAAAAAATTCCAATGGTTACACAACCGTTCAAACGTTATTGAAAGCATAAAAGCATTCGAACATTAAACATATGTGTTCGAATGGATTCGATCACATAATACCGTTTGAGACGTGAGTTACACCCGTTCGAACGAATAAACCATCATTCGAATGGTTTCTGATCCAGCTTAGCAATGGCTAAGTCAACTCAATGGCCATTGGAATGAAAGGAATCCACTGATTCCGTCCATTTGTCCACAAATAATACACATTCAAGGCCAGGATCTCCATAGAGGCATCCCGGCCTTGTGTTGTCCGGCCACCTACGGTGTATATCAATGAAAACTATTCATTTTTCTATTTTCTATAAAAAGAAAAAAAGTCAATGAAAATAACATGGAATAAACCTATTAAACGTTATTAAGTTGTGTACCTCTTTACTGGAAGTGGTATTTCACAGTGGCTATGACATGACTGTGATGACAGCAGTTCAAAAGCAGAGGAGCGTTCGACAATATACTTGGAGGGTTTAGAGAGAGAAAAAGAATTTGATCAATCGGGAAGTTCAAACGTTTTTTTATGTCTTATACCATTTGAATGGTACTATTCAAATGTTAAAATGAAACGTTTGACCGATGTTTGATACGAGGTACTGTTCAAACGCCAATATTTACCGTTCCCAAATTAGGTTGCATTTGGGTAGCGAGGTAGTCTCAAATATTCTATGAATAGTAGTAAAAAAGTAATGATAGAATATTGAATAGTAGTGAAAAGTAATAATAAAATAATGAATAATAATGAGGTATTCTGAGGTATTTTCAATACCCAAACTAGGCCAATCTGGAGTAAATAAGAATTGAACTTCAATAAGTTTTTGAGCAACCATGTCACGATCAAAGTGAAAGTCGATCTCCACATACTTCGTGCAAGTATGAAATACTGGGTTTGTCGACTAGTAGGTAGCACCTATATTATCACACCACAAGATTGGTGCTTTTGTTTTGGAAATACCTAATTCAAACAACAGAGACTTGAGCCACTGAAGCTCAACAGTTTTGTTTGCCAAGGCTTTTTATAGCTCTAGGAGATGAGATTATTGCCAAGGAAAATGCAAAAACCACCTATGGAAGCTTGCCCAATCAGTGTCAGAGAAAGCTTGAAGTTAAGTGCTAGATGACTTTGAGATTCAAAGGCCAAAGGTGAGTCTGTGCTTGAGATAACAGAGATGGTGCTTGATTGATTGCTAGTGAGGGAGCTTAGGATCTTGCATAAACTATGATAGCTTGTTAATAAAGAAGGCAATGTCATGGCGAGTGGTGAAAAAATATTGTAGATTACCAATAGAGCTTCTATATAAAGTCGGGTCATCAAACATTTCAGCAACAAAGGCTGGGAGGCTTGTAGATGTTGCCATCGGGGAGCCGGCTATCTTGGCCTCAAGCATCTTTGTTTGTTTTAGTAAATCAAGTATGTATTGATGTTGTCATAAAACTATGGCTTCCTTGTCATGGACAACTTCGATTCCCGGAAAAAAAAAATTTAATCCACCCAAGTCTTTGATTGGAAAAGTAGCGAATAGAGAATTGAATAATTCATCAATGGCAGAGGACTTTGAACAAGTGATTATGATGTCATTGATGTAGACCAAAATGTATGTCATGAAGACATCTGTCATCTGTATGAACATGGATGAGTCATACCGACGACCACGAAATCCAAGTTCTAGGAATCGATTTATCAATCTAGTGAACCAGACTCTGGGAGCCTGTTTGAGGCCATAGATGGCCTTAGTTTATAAATGTGATGGGGATATTAAGGATGAGAGAAACCTAGAGGCTGCGACATGAACACTTCCTTAGACAGATCCTCGTACAAGAATGCATTGCGAATATCAACTTGGCGGATAGCCCAACCAACCAAGAAGGCTAGAGATAAAATAGTGTGCACAGCTGTGGGCTTAATGACAGGGCTATATGTTTCAAAATAGTCAATATGAAATTGTTGATGGAAGCCTTTAGCGACTAGCCGCGCTTTGTATCGATCTATTTAGCCATCAGCTTTCCATTTGATTCGGAACACCCACTTTGAACCAATAACATTACAAACTTCACTTGGTGGGACCAGTGTCCATGTACGATTTTGCAACAGATCACCAAATTCACTGTTCATGGCCTGACGCCATTCGAGACGTTTAATAGCAGATGAGTACCAGGTGGATTCAACCAGAGAAGAATGCGTTTCGACAATGAGAGCTTTTGGAATTGGGTAGCAGATGGTGCCATGGGTAGTATTATTAGTTTGGTCGACCATGGGATACCGACCCTTTCCACAACAACTCATGGGCAGTATTATTAGTTTGGTCAACCATGGGATGTTGCCATCACACACAAAGAAACAAAGAGACATGTTAATTTCTAGGAGTAGGAACCGTGCAAAATGTGGTATGCATGGGCTATCACTCGAGATATATAGTTTTGTGCATGCCAATTTATAGAGGAAAATGTGATGAATGCTTAACAATATTCATATCATCATTTCATCATTAAAAAATATAAATTTTTTATTTAAAATTTAAATTTTATGTAACTGTTATTTATCTAAAGTAAGATTGTGAAAAAGAGTTGAAATTTGTCATTAGTTGCTATAAAAGTGTCGAAACACAAGGTTAACTTTCTTACAAATTGTTATGTCCTTGTTTTTGTCTAATTTACCTCTTGGACTAATTTGTGTGTTGAAACTACTTTCCTTTCAAGATGTTTGAAGAGCTTCATAACTTTCTTACTTCTTTTGGCATTTGGAAACCATACTTGTAGTTACTAATAACTAAGAACGAAGCAAGAAATCTAATTTAGGGGACCATGGTACATGCAAAAACTTAAATATATATATATACATACATTGACAACTCCATATATATAATAAAAATATTACATGTTTTCTAAGTATAGGACTGAATGCATAAAAGAAAGTAAAATATAACAAATTATGCTAATTGAACTCGTCGCTCTTTCATTGTAATGAGGATAACCCAGTCACTTTGGTGATCAAGTTAAAGTTAACAAGCTCTCCAATGTTACCTAATCAATTGCAATCTTGACTCCAATTGTAATCATTATGAGTCTAAGATTCTTGAACTACTAAAATAGTGTGCCTATAAATATAATACTGCAACTCCCAAATCCTATTGTTTTACATTGACTAAAATTCATCAACTATGGTATCCATGCTAAATGTTTTAGCAATTCCTTTCTGAATCTAGACTACCAAATAATTTCGAAGAAAGTCATACTCCATTTTGTTTTAAAGTCTTGTCTTAATGATGTTCATAGCCAAAGGAGCCTTATCTTAATGATATGCATAGCCAAAAAAATAATAGAGGTTTGGTTATGAATAGTGTTGGATCTACCTGTTTAATCACTCCTTAGTCCACCTTTACCCTTAAAAATACTCTTCATGTCCCTACTATTAGAAAAAATCTCCTTTATGTTAGCCAGTTTACTCATGATAATAATGTTTTTATTGAGTTTCATGCGGGTTATTTTATTGTGAAGGACAAGGTCACTAGGAGAATTCTACTGTGCGGCATGACTATAGACGGGCTCTATCCGTTTCCATCTACCATTGCCACTTTTTCATCCTCTCTCAACTTCCTCTGTCAGCGTGTTTGACTAAAAGTTTGGCATTTTCGACTTGGTCATCTGTCATATCAAATTGTCAAACAAGTTGTTTCCAAGCATTATCTACCAGTCTCCACCACCACAACCCCTGCTATATGTGTTGTTTGTCAATAAGGCAAGAGTCATTCGTCTTTCATTTAGTCCCACCCAATTTGAGTCTAAAGTCCATTTAGAGTTAATTTTTGTTGATGTTTAGGGCCCTATCCCTTTTCTTTCTATTAGTGCGAATAAAATATTATGTCTCATTTCTTGATCATTTTAGCAAGCATACATGGTTGTATCCCATCACCAATAAATAAAGTGTTTTCTCCATTTTTGTTACATTCTTAAATCTCGTAGAAAGAATATTTAATTGCGAAATATTTGCCGTCCAAACTGATTGGGGTGGTGGGTTTCACAATTTTCATACTTAATTCACCAAAATTGGCATCCAACACTGTGTCTCTTGCCCTCATATCCCATAGCAAAATGGATCCATGGAACAACGTCATCGTTCTATTATGGAGACTGGTCTTTCCCTTATCTCCCACAACACTATCCCTCTACAATATTGGGACCATGCCTTTCTTATGGCTACTTCTTCAATAGCCTTCCTACTTTACCTTTCGGCTCTATTACCCCATTTGAAAAATTATTCGCCAAAACTCTTGATTACTCCATTCTTCATACATTTGTGTGTGTGTGCTATCATTTTCTTCGTCCCTTTCAAAAACACAAACTCAACTACCGATCTCGGCTTTGTGTCTTTTTTGGCATTATTAAACTATATTGTGGTTACAAATGTCTTGATCTCTCCTCTGGTAAAGTTCCTCTCCCGCCACGTAGTGTTTGATGAAAGTCTTTTTCCTCTCTCTACACATACTTCTCCATCTAAGTCTCCATCTACTATACTTCCTTCCACTATTCGATTACATTCGTGCCCCCTAAGACTCCCTTGTTACAACAAGTGTCCCTTGACCGTTCTCCATGTGTCATGCTCAAACTACTCATGACAACTAAGAGATCTCCTCCCTTGGTTCCCACCTCCTCTATTCCTATGCCATCTACAAGTCAAGTGCTAGTAGTTTTGACCCCACTGACTCATTTACACAATGCCCATCCAATGATAACCCATGCCATGAATCAGATCCACAAGCCAAAAGTACCCTCTACCTAAGGCTTTACTCATTGTTGGTTCTAGTATTGCATAACCCACTTGTTTCACACATGCCAACAAGCACCTTGAATGGCATCAAGCCATGGACACCGGATTTATAGCTCTCATGAAGAATGGTACTTGGTCCCTAATGGCACCTAAGCCACACATGAAAATTGTAAGCTGCCAATGGGTTTATCAGATTAAGTGCAAAGTTGAGGATCTTTAGAATGGTATAAAGTGAGGCTTGTCATTTAGGGATATCATCAACAACATGGTGTCAACTTTGATGATACATTCAACCCCATGATTAAGCCTACAACCATAAGACTTGTCCTCACCTATGCTATTTCCTACCACTAGGGTCATTTTTAAATAAGTCCATATGCAACAACTCCCAGGGTATGTTCATCCTTTCTTTTCTCAACATGCCTGCAAACTTCTCAAGCTAAAAGCTTCATTCTAATATACATTGTTGACATATTGATCACGGGTTCTAGTGCTGGTGTTATTCAGTCAGTCATTCAATCCTTGAGCTGTGAGTTCGCAATATAAGATGCAAGGTCCACTAAGTAATTTTCTTGACATTAAACTCACACATGTTCACACATGTTCCTACATGCTATCTCCTATCTCGACATCATTATATTATTAATGTGTTGCAAAGCACAAACATGTTCCATGCCTATTCGATCACCTATGTCATCATCTAAACAACTATCACTCCACCAAGGATGAAATAATGTTTCATATCCAACTCTTTATAGAAGCACTATTGGCACATTGTAGTATCTTTCCATAACTCAGTTGAACATCTCATTTAAGATTAATAAGGTGTGTCAATTTATGCATAAACCAACTTATGTTCACTAGAGTTCCGTAAAATGAAACTTTTGACACCTTGAGTCCACTGTCCACTATGGTCTTCTTTTTCAACCAAGCACCTCCTCCCAACTTCAAGTTTAGTCCAACGCCAATTAAGTGGGTTGCCCCGATGACAGGAAGTCCACTAATAGATATTGTGTTTATGTTGGCCACAATCTTCTCTCTTGGTCATCGAAGAAACAATCCATGGTAGCCCACTCCAGTACTGAAGCGGAATATCACACCATTGCCAATGCCAACTACAAAGGTTATATGGCTTCATGCTCTACTTAGAGAACTCAAGATAATCACTCCAACATAAATTGGCTTTGTGGTGTGATAATATAGATGTAACCTATCTAACAACCAATCTCATGTTTCATGCAAGCACAAAATATGTGGAACTTGACTACAATTTCATCCATGAGAAGGTCTCCTGCAACAATATGGAGGTTTGATTCCTCTCAAGCAAATACCAAATTGCTAATCTCTTGACCAAACTGCTAGTTTCAGCTTGCTTTGAGCATCTACACTCCCAGCACAACATGGTTTCACAACCAATGCACAAGACAGGGCATAATGATGATATACCCAATCACTTTGGTGTTCAAGATAAAGTTGAGTTCTCAAGTGTCCAAAATAAAGTCAACAAGCTCTCCAATGTTATGTAACCAATTGCAATCATGATCCATTTGCAATCTTTTAAGTTAACAATTCCTGTAATGCTAAAATAGTGTGCCTACAAATATAATACTACAACTCTAGAAATGTTTAAAGCAGAATTTCTATGAAGCCCAACCCATATAGAAACCCAAACCATCATAAAAGGGCCTAACTTTTAGGTGCAAAATGGTACTATTTTGACATCAACCCTAAACCACTAATCCCCCTTCTTCTCTTTTCTTTTGCTTCTCCCCCTTAGACACTGTCTCCCCTTCTTAGACGCCATATCCCCCTTCCCTTCCCATGACCCCTTTCCCCTTCTATGAGCTCTGCACACCACCCATGGGCACCAACAGCTCGCCTACCATGCATTGAAGCTCGTTCAGTCCTCCATTGCCACCTCTGACATCGCAACTTTCCCTAACCGATGACAAGCTCTATTCCGCTCATGAAGGGGTGCTCAGCCTATAAATAGACCGAAACCCCCGACCCTCCGATCACCTCTCTCCTTCCTCCCTCGGCGTCACCCCTTCATTTCCCGGCCTCACTCTCCTCTCTCATATCACTCTTGTTCTCTGTTTTTCTTTCGAAAAGGGCTTTGCTGTCAAAATCCTCTACACTCTAGCACCACACACCACTGTAGATCCTCCCCCCTAACTCCCTCTCCAATCATCACACACACACACACACTCTCTCTCTCTCTCTCTCAGAAAGCTTGGCCTTTTGTGGGTTTTTCCTAACCCCAGCTGCCACTCCCATCCCTCTCAATCTTATCGTCTTCCTAAGATAACCCTCTCCTCCCTCTATCTTTCCCTCCTTATCTCTTTAATCCTATCACTCTCCATTTTCTCTATAACTTGTAGTGCTCTCTCCTTGAAAGTTTATGCCCCTAGCCACTCAAGCTCTGTCATCCCTCCCTTTTGTTTTTGTCTCAGCCGCACAAGTGTAGCATAGGTTCATAATAATAATTTTTGCTTTACAAAGCAACAAAAAAGCTTTCGTATTAGCTCGGGACACCTCGGTCATCCAGAAATTTCCCCTCTGCATTGTAACTGGTTCACAGACTAACATTCACAATATCGTCAATTGAATTGTAAATTGTGACTGTGTATTGATATGGTGAATTGTGGTCTATAAGCTGTTGTGGTGATTTGTAATTTGTATATAGAAGTGATGGGATAAGTGTATAGTTGTGAGAGGCATGCGAAGTGTTGGGATTGCTTTGTGGAATTATGCATTGTTGTAGAGAATTAATGATGTTGTGAATTTGTCTTTGTGTAGAACCTTCGCTTGTTGTTTATTTGTCTATTTCTGTTACTTGAATAAAGTTGTAAATCTCTTGTTGTACATGTAGTGTGGATTTTACCCTAATTCACACAATTTTTCAGTTGTAATGGGGTAAAGGAATTTCTCAATTTTGCACTATTTACGGCCTTTGAAAGTGTGTTGGAAATTCCTTCTCGTGCACTAAATTACAACTTGTGAATGCTTGCTGGAAATTTTCCCCACATGTATTATTCATCATTATGTAAACTTCTACTGAATATTCATTATTGGCATATTATTTAATTTAAACCTATTTGTTGGAATTCCTATTGTTATACTGTGAGTTTATGTTGGTAAATTTTCCAAACCAATTACAAACAAACCAGTGAGATTGGTTTCAGAGGGAATAAATGTCTCTAGCCAAGTAAAACCAACTGAGACCTAGATGGTATAAATGTCTTGAGTCCAGTGTATACTTCTTGAAATGGTTTCACTGGGTATAAATGTATTTGGTCAAGTGAAACCAACTAAGACCTAAAGGGTACAAATGTCTCGGGTCTAGTGTGTACTTCTTGAAATGGTTTCAAAGGATATAAATGTCTCTTGCTAGGGGAAACCAACCGAGACCTAGAGGGTATAAATGTCTTAGGTCCAGTATGTACTTCTTGAAATGGTTTTTGAGTGTATAAATATCTTTACCCAAGTAAACCTAACTCAGACTTAGAGGGTATAAATGTCTCGAGTCTAGTGGGTGCCTCTTGACTGGTGAAGGCTAGACACGTTTGGATAGTTGGTCGTGGAAGAAAACCATGAGCATGACAATGAATCACCCACAATGCAAATTGAAATTATATAAGCATGGTGACGAATCACCCTTTGAGCAAATCTCAATATGCATAGTCATTATTAAGGCGAGGAATCACCCTCTTATCAATCCACATTAAATTCACAGTCTCTCATTTCATAAGTATCAATAGGAGAGTGCCCCACCGCTTGACACGGGTAATCACTCTAACCAGTCAAGACACACAAGGACACCACGTATGATCAACCCGAGGACACACAAGGACACGGGTAATCACTCTTAGCTACGAGATCGATCCCTAAAAACTCGACGATGACATCTACCTAGACCTCGAACTGAACATCGCGTACTGTCACAGTGTGAGAGGATGCATCCTTAGGCATGGAGCATGTCTGGATATAAAACTCTCGAACCATTGAGGGGTATTCAATGTGTTGATACTCATCCAACCTCTCATAACGAACATGTCTCGAACGCTCTTCTGCTCCCATATGAGTTCATGAAAGTGGTTGATCATGACTTCTCATTCAGACATCACTGGTCGAGCCCCGATTCGAGATGTGTCCTCTGTTGTTTATTCCCTTCCCCTTTTCCTAGTAGTTAGAAGATGAGCCATATCCTAAAAGAAAAAAAGAAAAAATTGAGCAATATTAATATTATGAAGCATATTATGTATTCTAATCTAAATTATTCTAGTACACGTTCGAACGTAAAATTTTATGTTCGGAGGATAAGCTTGTAGGTGTGAACATTTTGGTCATTACGTTCGCACGTTAGATTATCTAGTATAAGCATTCGAACGTAATATGATAAATGTTCGAATGTGACGGCTCAAATACATGTTGGAAGCTATAAAGCATATCACATGAGGAAGCTATTGAACGTATTTAATAATACGTGTGAACATACATAACTATTAGTTCGAACGTATATTTGGTTTATGGCAACTGAAGGGTTTTACATTCGCACGAATTACAAATAACGTTCACACGTAATATTAACTTTCGCACGTATGTGCCGCTCAAGAATATGAACGATCATAAGTGCAAACGTTACAAATGTACGTTCGCATGTACAATTTAAATTCGCACGCATTCTAAATACATTCATACATACTATAGAACATTCGCACGTTATATGATTAATGTGCGAACGTGTATGTCATCTTCCTCATTTGGAAGATATAACATTCAAACATTATATCGTAACATTCGAATATTACGATACTGAAATGGGTGAGTCGACTCAGTCATTCCCGTACACGTCAAACATAATAAAATTGGCCAAATGCCACTGTAGAAATGAAGTATAAACTTCAAAAAAGCTTTTTACGGTGGCTGTTTGGCCATTGGCAATTCATGGTGGCCAGAAAATGAAGATGAAAGTCCGGCCACCAATGGGTTTTCTGAACCACCAAAACCTCCATTAAACATCCAAAAAAATGTACCCAAAGGTTAAAGAGGGATGCCTACCTCTTTCGCGACGGTTGTGGCGGAGTTTGAAGGCAATGGCAACTGTGCAAGCGGTGGTATGCGACAGAGGCTACGGATTGAGTGAGAGAGAAATGCGAGTTGTGTCATTTTGCATTCGGACTTAATCTTTTATACACTTAACGTCCAAACATTTAATAGTTAACATACGAACATCAATTGATAAGAGAGAAAGACATTCAAATGTTTAATTATAACATCTGAATGTTTAATTACTTAATTCTTGTTACAAGTGAACGTTATGTTACTACGTGCGAACACTTGTACTGAAAGCCAGATACATGCGAACATTATGTTTGTACATTCAAACGTCTCTACAAATTTTTTTTTATAATTCATACTAAATAATATATTATATATACACTATTCTTATGCTCTACGCACTAGTATATATACTATATATATTAGTCTAGTGTTATTCTTTAGTTTAATAAAGTGTAATCAACAACTAATTTTGTTGTCTAGCATATTATATGTTATACTAATAACACTATGTACTACTATATAAGTTATACTAGTACATAGGGCAGTATTCACTTGTATATATACTATATATATTAGTCTAGCGTTGTTAATTAGTTTAATAAAGTGTAATTAACTACTAATTTTGTTGTCTAGCATATTATAAGCTAATAATATATGTTATACTAATAACACTATGTACTAGTATATAAGTTATACTAGTACATAGTGCACTAGTAAGAAATAAATACAAATATATATTAGTCTAGTGTTAATTAGTTTAAGAAAATGTAATTAACAACTAATGTTATGTACTAACATATTATAAGTTAATAATATATCCTATACTAATAACATTTTGTACTATAATATAAGTTATACTAGTACATAATGTTATTTTTTTTCTTGCTATATTGGTCGCCCTGCATGTTACTACATAGTTTGGATTTAATGCATATAGAGAAGAATATTTGTGATAATATACTGGTACATTGATGAGCATTAACAAAAAGACGAATGACACGATCAGTTTCTCCTGAATTGTATCCATTGGCCCATGGTCCCTCAAATAGAGCACTTCGATACACTGCATGCACGGTTCGAGGTTATAGATTCCATATTCTGGACCGTAAACATAATAGAAAGACTCAAAACTCTGGTGTGTTGGTCGAGGGGAGTCATGGAACAGATGATATTGACTATTATGGTGTCATACGTGATATTATCCCATTGAAATATCTTGATGGGTCTATAACATATGTCTTTAAATGTGATTGGTAGGATCTAGGTGGTGGTCGGGTTTTGATATATAGGGATAATCATTTTACGAGTCTCAATACTGCATCTAAATGGTACGAAGATGATCCATTCGTATTGGCTTGTCAAGCTACCCAAGTCTATTACTTGATTGATCCAATGAAAAATGCTGATGAAGATAGTGGAGAGTTAACTTGGCGAGTCGTACAAAAATTTGTCCCTCAAACTATATATGAAGTAGGAATAAGTGCAAATTACGAGAATAATGGAGATGAAGATGACACTCCGATTGTAGAGACCTACCAGGAAGATGGAGAGGGTATTAACTTGTCTGTTGACCTCTGTGCACTCAAGTTGCTCCCCTTGTGTAGAAATGGCATCCCACCCATCCGTATTAAATGATCATTCAATTCAAGTAAGCGAGGAGGAAGAATAAGAAGAGTCATAAGAAGAAGACGAATCAGAATCTAGGGAGGAAGTGGATAACAAAGAGAGGTTGATGATGATGACAAAGATGTTATTGAGGGAGATTCTGAAACATGCATGAAAAATAAATCCGAAGATAAAGAATAAAAGTACTAAATATTTTATTCATATAGATGACTATAGAGTATTATATTTTTTATAATTTCTTTTAATTAATTTTCTTTGATATAATTAATCATTTTTAAGGATGCCGCCAAAACGACAATGAAGAAATGTGCCTCGTCCACCAAGTCCAAATCCCAAACCCATTGAGGACTCCCCACCCAAGGAATATGCTCCTGAAGATTAAGTTCACACGCAAGAGAAAAACAGTCAGTCGACACCTACCAATAAGGAAATGTCGTTGATAATTAATTATATAATTAATACTTTTGTCTCAATAACTATATAACTATAATTATACTATTATCATATAGTTGATGCATTCGCTCGTCGCGGTCGTAGCTATACATGTGGCATATTTCTTGAGAAAAATATAAGGCACAAAAAATTCAAGATCACCATTCCTGATAATTCCACTAGAGGAGTGGTTGATAGTGCAGTAGCACTTTCCTCCCATATGGCACAGTAGTCCGAGCTTATGCTCCATTTTATGTACGCTCATAGTGAGATGTTCTGAGTGAGATTAAGGAGCACATTCGAAGTCGTGTGCTGGTGAGTTTACTTGAGAGTGCATTTTTTTCACCTAGATTAGTATATCATATTTTTGACCTAATTCACTTATTAGGATGAATTCGATCTCGACTTTGGCCGTAGCGAGGATTTGAGAACTGTGAATGAGCTGATGGCTACACTATTTCGACATCACAAGGAACGATGTCATGATCACTTCAAGAAGTTTGAGACGTTAGAAGAGGCCGCGTAGTCCCCTTTCCAGCATATGAAGTTAGATAATTAGAGAAAGTGTTGTCATCTTTTCGCATCTCCAAATTATCAGGTATTTTACATTTATATTCGTTCTATATTATATGTATATATATTACAATTAACATTCCTAATTAATTTTGGAACACTTAAGTCTAATAAATCCACAAAATAGATCCGCTCTGACTGTCCACCATTGTGCCGGTTCAAGGTCATTCCACCGTCTTGTTAAAAAATGGTAATTAAAAAATTATAGAATTCATTTATTTTTCTGATATTCTTTCATTTAAGTACAAACATTGTCTTTTTAAAATTTCTAATGTCACTTTGTTTGAAATGTGATGATCCTGAAAACTCTTTCCACATTCATGTATATGTTATTGCTCACACTAATGAGCGTAGTGAGTGGATGGATTCTGCCGCTACAGATAATTATGTAAGCGGTGTTAATTTTGTTAAATAAATTATGCACATGTGAATAATTTATTTTTTATTTGTATTTCTTTTAATATGTTACTTATTGTGTGTTTTCTTTCAAATTGCAGCAAAAAATGATGGAGATGCAGTCAGTTTATGGGGAATCCTCTCCTAGTGACATAGACATATTCACACAAGTGCCCGGGCTGTAGTCTAGTATAGCAAGAGGTTTGAGACGAACTTTCAATTATAGATGTTCATCCTCCTCAACCTTATCGACTTCATAAATTAAGAATCTTACCAAAGATTTAGAAACAGCACGGTGTGAGAATGAGTATATGAGATCAAGACAGCAAGAGCTAGAGTCTCTCTTAGAGCAACACTCTCATTTAGATATGCGTTTGCAGGACCAGCAGAGAGACCAGGAGGAAAGAATACGTAGTGAAGTCCAAGAGCAAGTGCATCAAGAGATTATGGTACAAATCGAGCGTGTTATGTCGTCATAACAAAATCGCGGTGGGCGAGGAAAGAAGAAAAAATGAATTTTATCAATGTATATAACTTATTTTAATATCTAATTTTCAAACTTTATAGGATATTGTTAGTTGTTAATTGATGGTGTGTAATATAATACAATTTGTATGTTTTTTAATTTTATGAAATTAGTATTTCTAATATGTATGTTCAAATGTAAATAAAAAACGTTAAACGATTAATGTTCGAACAAACCTCCGAACGTACCACTTGCGTTTAAACATTTTTTCGTTAACATTCGAACTAATGCCCAAATGTTATACCCGTTACGTTTGAACAATGATCTGTTAACGTTCGAACGGAGATTCAAACGTTTATTGCAGTTAACGTTCAGAGTATAAACGTTCGAACGTAAATATGATACGTTCGAACTATAATCAACGAACGTCAACTTCTGACGTTCGAATATCAATCGATCAGGTTGACGTTCAAACGTTAGATTGGACGTCCAAATGTTTCTTTCTGTGACAAATCTCAATCGTCACAAAAAAAGAGAACGTTCAAATGTTACACAAAGCAGAACACCTCCAACTGTCACTAAAAATATTTTTAGTAAAGGTTCAACAGTAACCGTCACCAATTTTTTTCTGTGACATTTTGGTTATTTTAGATGACAGTTTCTATTGTCACAAAAGACAAATTGTGTTGTACTGAGACTAGGAAAATCCATTGTTATAAATGTTCATTAATAGGAAATGAGCCGTCGCTAAAAACAAATGTTATTTACGGCATAAAAACCACTGTTGTAGGTTAAAAACTTTGCCGCAAAAAACATCTCCTATTCACTCGTGAAATTGTAGTTACTTCGCGCTAGAATTCAACGGTGACATACTTCACATGCAATTAGTACTTGTTGGGAAATGATTTGCGCAAGTTTGAGTTCGCAAAGCTATCTTTTGAAAATCCATTTGAGAACATATTTTTTTTCTTCTCCAATGACTTGCATGACATTAATTTGTACACCCTGAATTTCTATATAACATTAATTAAAAGCTAACAAAATTAGAAACAACAAGTTACTGGCTAGCTACCAATTTTTTCTCTTCTTTTCTTTGAATAAGAATTCTTTGATGCGTCATTTGGAGTCAGTATTACGAAATATTAAATTGAATCGCGCGGAAATATAGACAAAAACATCTATGATAGTTAAGTAGTTGAAATATGTATGAGAAAATGCCCTAGGGACAATCCTAAATTCAAAATTTATTAGCTTCAGCAAAATACTATGTTGGGATCAAACTACAAGATTAGTACTGTAAGAGTTGTATTAAAACTCTATATCTCACACATCTATATATATTTTAATGGGTTTAGACTAGTTCAAATATTATCACTTAATTAATAAGTCACAGTAGGACAAGAATACATCTAGATTTAGTCATAGTGGGACATGAATGTCTCTAAATTTCATGATGACCAAATATTTATAAATAATACTGAGGGGTTAAGGGTTTTCACTTACAACATAATTGTGCCTCTAGTCATTCAGAGACATTTGAATGTGAAGTTGGTAGGGTGATCATTCTCTTATAGTTAGATTAAATTCTTCTTCAAGCTCAGGTGGAGAGAGATACATTTTTTAACTGTTATTATTTTATTATTTTGGATCATAAAAAATCAAAAATTCAAGTATTAATGTTCATGTTAAAATATTTAACAAGTACCACACTAATATCAAATAAATTATTTGTTACTTTTTACTTATCTGACAACTATTTACTGTTCAGAAAATGATGAAAGGACGGATGATGCTTAAAAAGTTTTTAATATAATGAGAAGCTAGGGAGGTGAGAGTTGACTCATCTCATCTTATCTTATCATTATAATTTTTTTAAATTTCCACACAAAATAAAATAAATAATTCAATTTTTTCAAATTTTAAAACAAAAATAATATTAAAAAAATATATTCTAATAATATTTTATCCAACTTTTAATTTTCATCTCAACTCATATCATCTCATCTGCGAAAATAAAAAAGACCTTAACGTCTCTCAATCAAGTTTGTGCTTATCTATATATGGTTCGTGTGTACATTTGTAAGATTCGACACAAAAGATGCTGGGCCTTTATCGGGTCCGGGTTGATAGCTCAGACCGTCACGCTGCAGACGCGGGTTACTGCACCCATGCATACATATCCAGCCCAACGTTCGTCTTATACATTCCATTTATTGGAGCTAGATTATTTAAGCGGGAGTTGTACTATTACTACTTAATTTCCATATTAGTTTGAGTGTGGGAGATCGTTATTAGTTTGGAGTACTTTGATTGTAGTTAGGAGTTAGATCATATTGAGCAGAAAATTAACTAGGAGTTTAAGTAATTAGAGGCTTAAGAGGATTGGATTAGTTAAATCGATCGGTAATTACTAATTGTAAAAATAAAATAAAGCCCAAGATTATTTTAGAATTAGGACGTGGATTTGTTCATGTAATGTGCAAGGATTATATAAACTTGAGTTATCCTGCAATAAATATAAACTTTGTGTTAGTGACGAGAGATCTCACACAATTTTCGTGGGTTGAGAGAGGTCAAGAAACTTTTATATATCTATAAATTAAGTCGCAATTATGAAAGCTTTTAACTTTTACTAACATTTGATATCCATTATATATCATGAGTCTATTGACTACGAAAGTAAAAATAAAAAATAAAAAATAAAAAATATTAGATATATACTTCTGAAGCACGAACATGTGGTGCTTCTTACCTTATCATAAGATGTTATGTCAATTAAAGTTGATTCTTAGATAATCAGTTTTAATTATATGGCATGTTGTAATAGGGTGAGAGTATCTAATGACTTTTCTAATAAAAAAGCATGAGTTGGGGAAACCAGCAGACATCTTATAAGATTAGGAAGATTAAAGATTAATTCTTAACATTCGGTTATCCAACATAAAGAGGAAAAGATAGCGTGGATGAAAGGAGTTAAAGCTCCCTTTGATATTGCTTCCCAAATTATATATTGTAAAATATTTTAGTGTTCACTATATTAGGAGGCTTATAAACTCTATTGAAGAGCTATAAAAGTTATTGTTCATTTATTTGCCTAGTTTTTCCTCAAGCCTCGTAACCAATGCATACTATAAAATCACTTGGTAAAAACCGAAAAAATAATACAGCTGTACTGATCTAAGAACATGACCTATACTGATCATGGTTGTAAATAAAATAGCCTACAGTTTGTATGGCCTTTGCATTGATTTATATAGTGTTTACAGGAATCAAAAGTTGACATTTACACCTCTGCTTCTAGCTGTACAGAAACCATAGAAGGAAATATACAGCTGTTATGTAATGGATACAATGTTTACATATAAAACTATAATATAATCATGTATTTACCGTAATCTCAAAGAGATATTTTAGCAACAAATCATGGTCTAGTCTCTTCATCCCCCCTCAAGTTCAAGGTGGAATTGGTCCAAGGTAGAGGGTGCAACAATTAGGTGTAAATTTCAAACTGCAAAAGGGGCTTTGTGAATATATCTGCCATCTGATCTTGGCCAGAAATATGTGTGAGATAGATAACACCCCTTACAACTTGTTCACGGAAAAAATGCACATCTATCTAGGTGTGTTTGGTACGATGATGAAATATGGAGTTTTTGGCCATGTTAAGGGCATTGATATTGTCAAAGTACAATGTTGGTGAAGGAAGCTCATAACCAAGGTTCTTCAGCATGTGAATATTACCACATCAACTCTGCTCTGTGAGAGCATGATATTCGGCTTTAGCTGTAGAACGAGACACACTCGCTTGTTTCTTTGCACCCTAGGACAAGAGATTGGCACGCATAAAAATTGAAAAACTAGTGGTTGATCTTCTGTCATCTCTAGAACCTGCCCAGTCGGCATTGCAAAAACCAATAAAAGCAAAAAGTGGTTGTTTAATAAAGTGAAGTCCAAGATTAATGGTACCCTTGAGATAGCGAAATATTCTGTTGACGGCAATAAGATGAGGAGCACGAGGGCTTTGCAAGAGTTGGGAAACAATATGAACAACATACGAAATGTCGGGACGTGTCAGAATAAGTTATTGAAGAGAACCAACCATCTATCGATACATCGTCAGATCAGCTAGAGGATCTCCCTCTATGGCAGAAATGGATACACTTTAAGCTCTTGGAGTGGAGACAAGTTTAACACCATCGAGAATAAAGTCAAAATCTTCTTACGATAGGCCACCATCTCCTTCTTATCCTTCGCATTGTCCTTCTGCAACCCCAAAACCATACACGATATTAGGAACATTACCACAATTATTTGACAATCATACAACTCATTCTCACAATTAACCTCTCCAAAATTACTAACATATTCAAAAGTTGTTTCTCCTTCTTCTACTCCTTCTCAAATTTTAGTCCTCCACTCATATCTCAACCTTCTGCATCCTCTATTATCATTAAGCCTCACTGCCATCCAGTCTTTCCTATTGAGTCTAAATCTAGCACATGTCTAATCCCCAAAAATAACTTCATGTCTTTCTCTCGCCAGATAGGCATTATGTTCCACAAAATATTAAGAAAATCTGGCATTTTTATGAATTCATATAAGTGGATGCATATTCAAGTATTGTCTCTAGATCTCTTATTCTCTTCAAACTCAACATTCTCCACCTGCATCCCAAATTATTGTTTTTCATAAAGTTACCATTAGACAAGTCCTTACCTTGGAACAATGGGGAAAAAATCCCTATTTGACAAGGCAATTTTCTCATCCTTTTGACTCTTCATATTATAATTATTACGATTACCAATAGGCATGGATGAAAATATTTTTAAAACAAAACAAAAATCTGCATCATTCTTGGTTCCTCCACTTTGACAAATTACAAGAGATCAAGAAACTCTCGCAATGGTTTTTACTATGGTGGGATTATTATGAATCTAAACATCTTCTCCTTTCTCTCCCTCTCTAGGAAAATTTTAAAATTTTCTCATCACAAAATGATTATCCACTAGCATTAAAGCATTTTCCGCCACTTTTCTTTTCTTCCTCAAAACAAATTTAAATTGGATTATGAAATGAGAATATGTTATCAAACCTCATCTCTCTTTCAATACCATTATGTTCATAGCACGCCAAGTCTCTCTCAAGTTGTGGGAAAAATATAATTATAAATTTTTTTTAAAAATTACCAAAGCCCCTAAAGTTCTAGCCCAACGAAGTAGATTTCAGGCTCAATTAGCATTCATTACAAGTAAGAAAGACTTGAAGCAATTAGCTGAAACAATGTCACAAGTCTCAAATAACGATGATGAAGAAGAACCACTACATCAAGTTAGATTATCTCCATCCCAACAAGTTACATCATCACCAGTTCAAGAAACCTCTCATTCTCAAGCTCAACAGACCTCTCCTTCTCAGGCTAATTCACTTTACCATCCAATACATTTAATAGACTCTCAAGATCCATTTGTTCTAAAACTTGCAGATTATGACCCTCATATTATGATGTGATTTGAAGAAATTATTGATTTCCCAATTATTCAACATGGACGATTACTTTAAGCAAAAACACTATTGATTACTATCAGAGCATTCTCTCTTCAGATCTAATGATGTATAAAGACAATCAACTTTAGATATTATCATATTACTATTCAATTCCACTTAGCAATATTATTAGTTCCACTATCTGCCGACACGTGAAGATGAAACCTTTAGGTGTCCATTATTAATTATTGTGTAAAAAGTTACTATTCTAGTGTTTATTAAAGGGAGTTTGTAAAAGGAAGACATTAAGAAAATCTCACCTGAAGCCCCTCCTTTCTCTCAATCCTCACTTCCGAAATACTCTCATTGTAAAACTTCTTTCATGGCTTTTGCTTCCAATCATTCTGAGAATTAATCTCCTTGTAACTATTATATTTTTAATGAAGTCAAGTTTATCAGATATGATTCCTATCTTCCATGTCTATATAATTATTAATTCATGCATATGGCTTATTATTATATTATAAATTAATTATATTTTATCCTAGGATACGTTATTACTATATAGTATATATTTTAATATATAGTAATAGTATATAGTATGCATATAGTATATATATTGTAATAGTATATATAGTAATATATATATATATAGTATAATATAGTATAATTTATGATTTCCTTTTTTTTATAAAGAGTGGGTAGTCACCTGTCCAATAGTGATGTCCTCCCGAATTTATTTATAAAACCCTCACTTATGGCAGAGGAAAACTGTGAAAACTAACAAGGCCCTTGAGAAATAACCTCAAACAATTCAAACCCGGAAAAGACCCTAGACAAGCCTATGAACATAATCAAGAACATGAAAACCAAAGACAATAATAAAATTATCGACATCTTAAGGAGGGAAGACCAGATAAATCCAAATGGAGCAAACCTCTAAGGGCCGGAGGTAGTATAGAATTATTTGTGTAGACCAAAGCAACACCATTGGCACCATCCTTGGCCAACCAATCCACCACCTTATTTCCTTAGCATAATACATGCTAAAAACAACAATTAATAGATTGAGTCAAACCAACAATCTTTTCACAACAATCTTCCAGGTACCAAACCCCACACCACCCTCTATTCCACAAAGAAATAATCACCATCGAGTCAACCTCAACAATCACATTAAAAATATGAAGTGAATTGCAGAGCCGCAAGCCATTAAGGAGCAAGAAGCTCTGCTTTATTATTTGAACCAAAATAAATAGGAGAGGCAAACGCTTGCACAAGCCGTCCTAGATTATTGCGAATAACTCACCAATACCACAAGAACCCAAGTTACCAAGGATGCTACCATCCATATTCAATTGAAAACACCCAGTTGGAGGTTTATGCCACTTGACTACTTTGCACCGCCTTTCTTTTAAAGGAGCAGGTTTGATTCGTAAGGCCTCAAGAATCATGCCATCAAACCGGGACAAGCTATAAGAATTATGAATCGCTAACAAAGTGAACCAATCCAAACACAAATAGATTTGACAACAGCTTCATGCGATTTCATTGTGCCCTCCATTCAAGTTAGACATCTTCTTCTCTAAAGTCTCCAAGTAACTATGATAGGCATAAGGCCAATTATAATACCCACCTGAGAATAGGACATAGCACGCTGGAAATAGGAGACTTGAGGCTTCCAATTGCTACCAAGCGGGAGTCCAAAGAGGTTGCTAAAAAATGACTAGACTTTTTTAGGAAAATCTCCCTCAAAGTGAACATGATTGATGTCTTCATAATGACATGCAATACATAGGGGTGCTACCCCGCCCCGTACAATTTGTAATCCTCCCCTCGCCCCCGGAGTGCGGGGGCGGGAGATTCCCCCAGATAACAGGGTGCGGGAGGAGGGGGTTCTCCGTCCGCCCCCTCCCCGCACCCTACTGGGCAACCAGAAACAGCTTCTAGGCCATTTTAGGCCCATAAAAATAGAATTTTTTTTTCAAACAAAAAAAAAAGAGTTTAAAAAAGAAAGAAAGTTACATGAATAAAAATAATATATACATACACAATTTTATATAATTAAGACTCTAATGAAGTACTACTATAGACTACAAGTCTACTACCTAATAAACTAATAAATAATAATAATAACTAAGTTATTACAAAAATAAAATAGAAAGTCTAAACAATTACAAAATTACAAAGAAAAAAGTGTCCAAGGGACATTGTATCAACATTACAAAATTACAAAGCAAATACATAATACATACATCTGATTCAAATTTCAATATTCTAAGAAATTAATAATTTAAAAAAAGAGGCGAGCTGTTTGGGTCCTTGACTTTGACATTTGGGGCGGCCGAATGGGTAGTCTTTGACTCTTTTGAGGCTTGAGCACATATTCATATTGCAGTGGAGGTAAACATCGTCTGAGTCGTCTCATGTGTTGCTACAACAATTAATACTAAAATTAATACTGATGAAATTGAAATGAATATAAAAAAATCAAAATAAAAAAATAATTACCAGATGGTCCAGATCCAAACTGATCACCACCCTCTTCGTCGGTCTCTTTAAAATCTAAAACATCCGGAACATAAATATGATTTCCCATCGTCCAACTCAATGTGCATATCAATGCCTCTATAGTTGTAGGAAACAATGAACTACGGAAAGGATTTAATATGCGCCCTCCGGTACTAAAGGCAAACTCCGAGGCAATGATGAGAGAATGATATTAAAATGGATGATGAGTAGTATTACTTTATTATTAAATAAATAACCCCACTTATCATCCATTCATCCTCACACACTACACCTATTTTTTTTTTTTTTCATTTTTCTTATAACAAGTATGAGAACAACTCAATTAGTTTAAAAATAATAAAATTAAAAAAACACATGCACAAATATATATATATATATATAAAGTGTATGGTATGGGATGATGAGTAGCATCATTTTTATTAAATACCGTGTGTCATAGGTTGGGAACCCAGGAACACGTGGTGTGCACTAATTAAATGGAATGAAATCAATTGAGCATATTTAGGGCTTGTTTGGAGTTGTGTTATGACTCTTAAAAAATGTTTACATAACCTTAAAAACTTTTTAATAGAACAAATATAACATGTTTGAAAGTGTTTTAAACATATAATTACTAAACAATAAATAATTTTTTAATAAGTTATAAGTTATATTTTCCACTGTAATTCCAAACATGCACTTAATATTATTATTTCCATTAACATTGGTTTCTAAATAAACTTAATAGACTTATCTTTCTTCACGTAAACAAGCCATATTAATATATAACTGTTTTATAATATGCATTTTTTGGGCCATTAAAGATAAACCTACAACTATTTTACAACTATTTTGTAATTCTATTTAAAATAAAGAGTAATTATGTAAGATTGAAAATACTTTTTAATCAAGTGCTACAATCATATTAGTTTATGGACCTTTAAATAGTAAAATAATTATAAAAACGTTGTAGGTGTATTATTATGTTTTTAACTTTTTTCCAAATATTTCTAACTTGCTATTTAAAATGAAGAAACTCATGTCGGTAGAGCATGGAAAAACAGATCGAACGAATATCTTTTATTATATACGCATGTTTGATAACATGCAAATTATGCAATTGCAGTATGGTAATTCATTAAAAGAAAAAACTGCATCATATTTAAAATGTTTGATAACATGCAAATCTCGTACATCCTAATTAAAAATCTTGTACATCCTATTTAAAAACGAGATTTATTATTAAAAATATTTTTTTTAATGTGAATTTCAAATTTATCTATTTATTCTTTTTAAAAAAATAGGGATTTCAATTGAAACCACTTAAATTTTAGGGTTTCGGATTGAACCCCTAAATTAAAATTGAGTTAAGAGTTTCAATTGAAACCCCTAAATTGAATAAATTGAAAATTAAGGGGTTTTAATCTACCTTTTGAGATCCCAACTCCCCTAATGTTTCATACAAGAATGGGATCAATCATTGAGAAGGGTTAGAGATTCGAGCAAGAACCCAAGAAGAACTTATCATTTTAACAAAAATCTTTTTCTTATACTTTCTTTTACCTTCATTGGCCTCAGATTCTGTCAAATAATCTTTATCCTGTGGAAAAACTTCAGGATGTAAATCTATCTCCGGTTCAGAAATAATGACATCAAAAATCGGTTACTCCTCAACTGGTTCATCTTCCGGTTTCGTGGCATCCAATTCAGTCTCCTGAACTACAAACAGGACAACAGGCATAGACTCCTTCTCAAAGGCCATCAACACTAATTCACAAACAACCACAGGAGGTTGTCCCAACACTGATTCATCTTCCGTGACCGAATTCACAGCACTATCCTAACTCATGGTTCAACATCATTCTCCCTAGCAACCTCAATTTCAGGAATTATTGGAACCTCCCCAACAACATCTACCTGCACAAGAGACAAGATAGACGCCAAAACATCTTCTCTCTATGAATTACCTCCCTGGATCAGACGAAGGATCATTCACAACTGCACTCGGAACTATCACAGGAACCACAGCAAGTTCCCCATTCGCATCCGTCTCTTTTAGCACTTTCTTCCATGCCCGACAGGTCTGCGAATTATGGCCTTGCATACGACACTTACAACAATAGACATAGAGAGTTTCATAAACAACTTCTTGTTTCCTACTCAAAGGCAAACCTGGTGCTTCAATCCAAAAATGTGATAGATGTTCTTTTGCAGCATCAACCTCGACACACAACCTTGCACCATCCGTTCTTATGGTGCAACGCGTCGGATTATCCCGACTAATGAATGTACTAATAGGAGCCATAAGAATACTCAAAAAAGCTTCACTATATAAATTGGGAGGAAGTCCAGAAAGAGAAATCCATAATGGTACCCAAGAGGGCTCATCATCCCCCGTGAATTCCGACGTCCAACGAAACGCTTGATAGAAAATCCCATTGATCTCGCAAACATCCCGCGACAAAGCTTTTGTGAAATTAGCCTCATTTGTCATACGTAGAAACACATTCCTCGGCCTTCGCATAGAAGAGACAACCGGAGTGGACGAAAGACCCCAACGATTGTGTATGAACGCACAAACTGCATCCAAAGATGGGCATTTCTTCAGAAACTTGAGAATCACCAAATAACGGAAAGGCTCCACTGACTTAATAATCTCTTCATGGGAAAGCTGAAAATAGACTTCACCATCCAGTACCTTCGGAGGTTTAGGCAGCAGCACCATCTCAGGGATAGGCTGTGGGACAGCAGCCACCAGATCGGCAAAGAAAGGTCGACTAGTGCCACCATCTGTTGCTACCAAGCAACCAGTCATGGAGGTCCACGCAAGAAGCAAACGAGAACCCTAAAACTCATGTAGATAGAAAAAAGAGCAAAAACAACATCAGTCCCAGTAAAGTGCCATGAATGGAATTTATAATTTCCTTATTATGTTTTTAATGAAGTGAAGTTTATCAATTATGATTTCTATATATCTTATATATATATATAATTAATAATTTATGCATATGGTCGATTATACCACTTCCCTATATTATATCATGCATATGGCTGCTTATACCGTCTATTATTATATTACAAATTAATTACTTAAACATTATATATATATATATATATATATATTACCTGGAATATGTTATTGGTATGAGCCATTGACTTTTGATATTAGTATTTATTATATATTATTGTTATGATATTGTCGTTTTTATGGAATATTATTTTGCTCATAGTGTTGGTTATTGTGATTTATATGATTTAAGATGTTTAGATTATGATACAAGACTTGAATTAAAAATAATGATGGATAGAATTAATGATCTTAATAAAAAATAACAATTAATGAAACAAGATAACGAAGAAATGACTAATAGATATAGGGTATTCAAAAGTAGAGAAGCCGCAATCAAATCAGGGAATGATCATTTTAATTTCTTTAGAAATGAAATTAAAAGTATAAGTAATCATTTGAGTATCCTCGCTTTATATATATATAAAGAAAAAAGAGTAAAAAATTCATTGATACAGATTTTTAACAATGATAGACTATAGAGAGTCTTGTGCTGGTAAACCATGAAAATCTATTGGTTAGCTTGCTTATGCTAGAGAGCTTTAAGGGTGGTCCCGATGGTGTTCCCACAAGACCTTAATATAGGAAATCCTTGCTTAAAACATTTTCTCAATGAATTCATTATTCAAATCTGAATCCTCTGCTAGTATACTTATAGAGCCTGATAACATAATCAATAAGATTATTATATATTAAACATTGAAAGAAATTTACTTTACATTAAACAAGAAGATTGGACAATTCCTAATGTTCCAGAAAATAAAATCTATAAATAATCTACTTTTTTTTCAAAATTATCATTTTTTACTGATTATACTATTAAAACTGTAGAAAAAACTATTAGTTTAAACAATGATTATGAAACATTATAATTATTAACCGAAGGTGCTATTAAATAGTATAAGGAACATAAATATTCTTTCATACATATTGGATTAGTACAAGTTTGTATAAAATCACTAACTAAAAATGGATTAAATGCCTTAGTACTACTTTGTCCAAGAGACGGAAGACATTATAAATTTCGTGACTCATTATTTAATATGGTAGAATCTAGCATGTTCTAAGGCCCTATTTATTTCAATTGTTATCCTAATTATTCCCTTTCATTATTTGATACTAGTATTCTACATGCTTTAACATTAAATATTAAAACAAGTGGTTATCATATGATGAAAGGATCAAACCCTTTAACCATAGTATATAGGATCCATTATAAAATTATGAAAACAACATTAGAGCCACAAGCTCTTATTACCAGTCCAAAAGGTTATACATTATTATTACAATTTAGCACACCAAACTCTAGTATACAGATTCCTAAACAGATTCATTAGAATCAAATTACTCTTCCTAATGAATGGAAGTTAGATAATATAACTCCATTATCTAAAATAGAAAACAATGCTATAGAAGATTTAGAATACATAGACCAAAAGACGAATGGATCAGTCCAAATAACTTTTCAACCTTTTAGAAGATCGTTTTCACATTATTCTTCACAAGCACCCTCTAGTTACCACACACCCAGATTTGTTCTTACTTCAGCTTATCAGAATAGATCCCAACACTTGGACACTAGATCCCAAAATCTGGACAGCCAAATCCGAGGAGTTATTCCTGGAAATATTATTGACACACCTGTATATACTGTTAATACTAGTATAGCATCTACCTTTTATAATCTTAAGCAAGTAAAAGAATTGTCTTCTCCAACATATTTACAAGTAGGTGGAGAGGATGCTCAAATATACACACTTAGTAAGGAAGATTTTAAGATTAATAAAGAATATGTTAAACAAGATTATATGAAAAAAGAAAATTATCAAAAGATATTAATATTCTTCTCAACTTTTACAAAAATGGAACGAGATTATATTCAAGAGAAGTATTAAGAGTACTTAGAAGATATACAAACTAATATATCTTTCTTTAAATGGTTTTATATCTATAAATCAAATCAATTATCAACTATAAATAGGACTACTAATCAATGGATTGAGGAAGAGAGTGATCAAATTGTTTATGGAGGATATCCCCATTTTAAAGCCATTAAGTATAACTAAAGAGGTACTCAAATCTTAGCATCACCAATAAAGAAATTTAATTCTAAAACAAAAATTAAAAACACGGATAATATAATCCAATTAAACAATTATACTAATTTATTTTTTAAAAACTATGAGTAAACAATTAGAGAGAATTGAGACCCAATTATCTCTTATTAATCCTACCTTATAGAAGCAAAGGAACCCCTTTATTTGTTTCCCATGAGATTTCATCTCATTTAAAAAAAAAAATTTTCTAAAAATAAAAATGATTAATTAGAAAAGATCTTTAATAAATTAGAAAAATTAAATATTACTAATAGGGCCTCCACTTCAAAATAATCTCATATTAATGTATTAAGTAAAACAAAATCACCTATTATATCTGACTCTAAAATTAGCAACATCGGAAATCAATTTAAGAATATGGATTTACAAATAAGTAAGATTAGAGGAGACCATGTTAATGAGTATTCAGCTAGGGATACTAAAAAACACATTTCTATTACTCGCAACTGGTATCCAAGGCCAACCCCACCTGATATGCAATTTGAAGAAATAGAACATATAATAAGATCTGTTTTTTCACCAGACATACTATATGAATGAAACATAGATTGATTATCTGAATATGAAATATTAAATCATTTTCAAGAAATTATTATGGCTACTAATGTCTATAAAGGTAATGGAAAAGCAGACCATCAGGTATCTCACATTATTGTTACAAGTTTCACTGGCCAATGAAAGGTTGGCGGGATCATTATCTTTCAAGTGAATAAAGAAGTAGAATATTATCTCAATTTAAACATATAATTATGATCATGTCATAAAAATGTTTTCAAAAATTACAAAAGCCCCTGAAGTTCTAGTCCAACAGAGTAGATTTCAAGCTCAATTAGCATCCATTACAAGCAAGAAAGACTTGAAAAAATTAGCCGAGGCAATGTCACAAGTCTCAGACAGTGATGATGAAGAAGACCCATTGCATCATGTCAGATTATCTCAATCAAAATAAGCCACATCATCACCAGTTCAGTGGGCCTTTCATTATCAAGCTCAACAGGCCTTTCCTTCTCAAGTTCAACAGGTCTCTTCTTATCATGACAACTCATCTTACCATCCAGCACATCTTATGGATTCTCAATATCCATTTGATTTGGAACTTGCAGATTATATGTCCCTCAAATTATCGTGTGATTCAAAAAGACAAAAATCAGAAGCATTATTGATGACTGTCAGAAGCATTATCTCTTCAGATCCATCACTGCATAAAAACAAGCAACTTTGAACATTATCAGATTACTGTTCAATTCCACTCATCTAGCATCATTATTGGTTCCATTATCCACCGACACGTGAAGACAAAATTTTAGGGCGTCCATTATTGAATATTATGTAAAAAGTTACTATTCTAGTATTTATAAAAGGGTGTTTGTAAACAAAGGAAGACATTCAGAAAAATCTGATCTGAAGCCGTTCCCTTCTCTCAGTCCTCACTTTCAAAATACTCTCTTTGTAAAATTTCCTTCATATCTTTTACTTCCAATCCTTCTAAGAATTGATCTCCTTGTAAATATTATGTTTTTAATGAAGTCTCAATCATAATTTCTATCTTTTATATATATAATTAATAATTCATGCATATGGTCGGTTATACCACCTATTAAATATATATTACTTGAGATATGTTCTTGGTATCAGAGTCATTGGTTGTTGATAGTATAAATATATATATATATATATTTTATGAGTATGTATTAATACTTATATAGTATAATACTATAATATATATACTATCATATTATATATTATAATACATATACTAATTAATATATTATAATATATACACTATCATATATCGTGATATATATATATATACTATATATCATATGTATCAATGATATATACTGATATTATACATGGATATCATATATATAGTGATGATATCTATATATATATATACATATAGTATATATCATATCACACTATATATGTATGATAATATAAAAATATATATTATAGTGTCGATATAGTATTATATATATATAACAAGTTATAGTATTATATATAACAAGTTATATAGTGTATGGTATTATATACAAGCATATACTATATAATTGAACTAATATATAGAAGAGAAGAATATTCATCGCATTGATATGATAACATTATATTCTATATAATATCACATAGATCATATCAAGATTTTATAAAATGATTTATATTGCAATAAGCATATATCAATATTTATGGAAGAGAAACTTTCAGTGGTTCATGAAATATTACAAAACTATCTTTCCAAATATCAAAAGAACACAATAGTTGGCTAGAGTCATGTGTTGATAACATGTTGTAAAACTAAAGATAAGTAACAAGAAAATTGTAAAAATGTAGCAATGTAAACTAAAGATAAGTAGCAATGTTGTTAGGAGCTAAATGTTATTCTCTTTGAATTTTTTATATTATACAAATGATTCTCAAGACACCATTTTATAGGTATAAGAAGACGAGGAATATGAAAGAAGAATATATGAATTAATGGGATACTTGCTAAATTTAGGAATTTCAAGAATTGGTACATGAATAGAAATTTTAAGAGTCGGTACAAGAGGTAAAAACTAAATTCATGTATGCATTTATAACAGCCTGATCATTTTTCATCATTTTTAAATATTTTAAAATTTTCTAATATAATTTTTGGAGTTTTCAATAATTTTTTGTATTCTTATTGTATTTTATAAAAGGCGGCTAATCAATTTTTTGCCAAGTTTACTTAGTTATTCACTATAACCTATAATATATTTTGTCTGTTTATATATATATACGCGACAGTTTTAGTGAAAAATCAAGTATGTGTAAGCTAAATTCTAACGTTTATGATTGACTAGCTTTGTGAAATTATTTTATGAGATTTAAAACGAAAAAAGAAAAAAGAAAAAAACGTGACCATTAAATCATGCGCATGTTTATGTTGCCGATCAAAATAGGAACACCTACCTATGTACTTCAGCCATCGCCCATTTAACTAAGGTAGCTATCTTGTACATCAAATGAATTTCCTGCTTTTTAGTCACATCTTTCACAAACCTTTCTAGACAGAAGTACGTGTCTGACATGACGTGTAAACAGAATTTCCTGGTTTTATTTTTTATTTCAGTTTTTTTCAATAGAGTAAAGAAACTTTTCAAACGCGTGGTACTTGTCTTTGGACTCATGCCTTCTATTAACTAGAATAGAATATCTTTTTATAACTCAACGGGTATATATTAATTTTAATAATTTAAGTATTAATATCAAATTGATTTACTATTAAAATTGAAATTTTTAATATTTTTAATTTCGATTCGATCTGATCCAATTTTATTAATTTTACGAATTATTTATTTTAGTTATAACAATATGATATTTACATATGCTAAACTATTAGTCTATTTATATTATAGTATAAGTATATTATTTTATAATAATTAACATATACTAGTATATATAGTATTGGAAGTTGTAGACTTTTATATGAGAATATACGATCAAATGTGTAAAAATGTATTTACAAAAAGAATATATATGATATATATTATAATTTATTATGCTAAAAATGTATTTTCAAAATTAAGTTTATATTAATAACTTAATATTAATGTTTATGTTAAAGATTAGAATTTTATGTTATATTAATTTTATATTATAAGAAAAAAATTTATATATTATATCAAATATTATATTAAAAATTATAAGAGTAATTTTATGTTACATCACATGTTATATTAACTTTATGTTATAAGTTTAATAAACTTGAATAATAAGATTAGAATTTCATGTTATAAATACATAATATAATATAAAAAATTATAAATATATATACCAATCCAGTTTGTTTAAACTGGTTTGTAAAATATGAAAATCTGTACCGCACTGGTTTATGATCGATTTCGGTTCTTATGAACGGATACCGTACCAAACCGCTTATAAATTGGACTGAACCCACTAGTTTTGTCCGGTTCCCCTGATTTTCCAGCTCTTTTTTACACCTCTAAAATTGGCTAACTCAAAATTTTTCATATATAGCATGAGTCTATGTTAAGCCTAAATATAGTGCTCAAGAGCCAAATCTCAAACAAGGAAAAGTATAGAGGGCTATTAACAATTGCATCTGCCGTTGATAAAAAATGTTCTATATCTACTATTTTTAAAAAGAGTAGTGTTATATTCCATACTCTCATCCTATTTTGATTCCACTATTAACACCTCCCGATTTACAGTTTGAAGAAAGAATATTTCAAACCCAGTACTCTTATTCTGCCGATAGAATTTACGAATGGAATATTGACGGATTATATGAACAAGAGATCCTCAATACCATGAGTAAAATGTTTATGGTTGGAAATGCTTATATTAACAAAGATCTCAGACAACCTGAGATCATCACTATTTTAACTACCGGTTTTTCTAGAATGTTTCGACACTAGTGAGATAAACATCTCACAGTAGAAGCAAGGAAAGCCATTCAGAATACTGTTAAGCATGATGAAGAATGGTTGCCAATTTTTTATGAAATCATAGGAATGAAAATTCCTTACGGTTTTAACACTTTGATCTACACTATTGTTAAACATTTTGTTGGAACTCCCTCCAACATTACTAACCGTATCAATGATTATTTGAATAATTTGAAATGTCGTCAAATGTCTGATTATAAATGGAATCAATATGTTTTCATGTCCAAAGTTATGCTTAGAGACGATAGTCATAAGTCTTGCTGGAAAGAAAAATTTATTGATGGATTACCTAATTTATTTGCTCACAAAGTTAAGGATGAACTTACTGATATCTCAAAACTCCTTAATTATGATGATTACACCTATGGTCATATCTTCAGCACAATTAAGAAGCTTGGTATTAGTATGTGTAATGATCAAAAAATGATTCGTTTACAGTTAAAAAATAGTAAAAAAGTCAAATATGAAATGAGAAATTTCTGTGAACAGTTTAGTTTTCCTCTTATTGCTCCATCTAGACAAAAACAAAAATATTCGAGTAAATTTACCAAACCTTACGGTGAGAAAAGGAGAATGAACTGTATTGGTTTCTACAAAAAATCTTTCAAAAAACTTTCTAGTAAAAAAAAAAAAGAGTTTTCAAACTCCTTCAAAAGGGAGATGTTTTAATTGTGGCAAACCTAGATATTTTACAGATAAATGTTCCAAGAAACCCAATAAATTTAAAAACAAATTTAACCAGTTGAATATTAATGACAATGATCAATAGGATCTGTTTCGTCTCCTAGAAACAAAATCTTCCTCATCATCTGACATCAATGAATTCAGTTCTAATGATTCTCAGCATCACTCAAAAACCGGATCATCTGATTCTCCCAATATTAAGTTGGTTGTAATGATTCATGTTGCAAATCTTTGTATAAAACAATCAATGTTTTAACCAAGACAGAAGAACAATAAAACCTTTTGTTAACTTTGATTTCCCAAATTACTAATCCTGAGCTTAAAGAGAAATATCTTCAGAAGCTCAAAAAGACAATAGTTCGTCAAGAACCTGAGATTTCTAAACAAAAAATTAATTTTCATGAAACTTTGGGAAGATTTGAAAAGAAAAAATTCAAAGATATTTCTACAAATGATTTGCAATATGAAGTTGTTTTCATTAAAAAAGAAATTATTGAACTAAAAGCTTAGATTAATAATCTCAAATCTGAAAATGATTCTTTTAAACAAGAATTATTGTATTTAAAAATTGATAAGTAATTTGATCAAGAAATTCCTTCTGATAATGAGCAAACAAATGATTTTGATTCTGGTAAAAAAGAAGAGGAATCTTCTGAGAATCAGATCTATTTAATTCATCATACGATTCCTCCTAAATAGTTTTCTAGAGTTTCTATTATTGTTTGCCATGAATTTCAATTTTCTATGGTTGCTATGATTGATTCCGGCTCTGATATGAATTGTATCCAGGAAGAAATAATTCATAGTAAATATTTTGAGAAATCTACTGAGAGATTATTCTCAGCAAATGGATCTCAAATAAAGATCAAGTATGAGCTTAATACTGCTCATGTTTGCCAGGATAATGTCTGTTTTAAAATTTCTTCTGTACTTGTTAAAAATATGACTGATAAAATCATATTAGGAATTCCTTTTATTTCTTCTTTGTATCCATTTCTTACTGAAAATGATTGTATTACTACTGATCCTTTTGGACAAAAAGTGAAGTTTAAATTTGTTTCAAAATTTCAAATTGATACAGACAAAAGTTTGAAATCATTACTTTTTGCAAAAAAGAAAGCATTTGAATTTCCTACAACAGGAAATCAAATTCAAAAAGATTTCAGAACAACTCTCTAATACTTTGCTTCAGTAAAAAATTAGAGATTTTTACAAAAAAATGGTTAATAATGTTTGTTCTGATCTTCCAAATGCCTTTTGGCATAGGAAGAGACATGTTTTTTTATCTTATATTAAGAATTTTTGTGAAAAAATATTCCAACTAAAGCTCTACTTATTCAAATGAATAGTAAAAATTTAGAATTTTACAAAAATGAAACCAACGATTTGCTTGCTAAACAAATTATTAGGCTTAGCAAGTCTCCATGGTCTTGTGTTGCTTTCTATATCCAAAAAGAAAAAAAATTGCTGAAATTGAGAGTGGAACTCATCGACTAGCTACCAATTACAAACCTTGGAACAGAGTCTTGGAGTGGATTATGTATCATATCTCGAACAAGAATGACTTAATTCATAGGTTATGTGATACAGTTGTCTTCTCAAAGTTTGACCTAAAGTCAGAATTTTGTCAAATCCAGATTACTGAGTCCAATAGGTATAAGACTTTTACTACCCTATTAGGACACTACAATTGGAATGTGATGCCTTTTTATCTAAAAAATACCCCTAGTGAATTCCAAAATATAATAAATGACATATTCAATTCATTCACCCATTTCACCATTGTTTACATTGATGATGTTCTTATATTTTTTAAATCTAGTGATGAACACTAGAAACATTTGCAATCATTTCTGGATATCATTAAGCTGAATGGTTTTGTTGTCTCTGCTAAAAAAATTAAATTGTTTCAAGTCAAGATCAGATTCCTTAGTTATGATATTTCTGAAAGTAAAATTAGACCAATAAACAGGACTATCGATTTTGTTGACAAATTTCCTAATGTTACTCTTGATAAAACTTAGTTACAGAGATTCCGTAGTTCTCTCAACTATGTCACCAAATTCTACCAAAATATGATAAAACAATGTCGCCAACTTTTTGAAAGGCACATGTCGCCAATATGAGAAAACAATCCTCCTTCTTGGTAAAAAATTCATGCTACTATTGTTAAAAAAATCAAGGCACATGTCAAGACTCTTCTGTGTCTTGGTATCCCTACTTCTGGTTCTTTTAAAATCGTTGAAACAAATGACTTTGACATTGGTTATGGTGGCATTCTGAAACAAATTGTTTCACTAGGTTCATCCAAATAAATTGTTTGATTCCACTCTAGAATCTAGAACAGTGCACAACTTAGTTATAGTACTATTAAGAAAGAAATCATATCTATAGTACTATGCATTTCAAAATTTCAAAGTGATTTATTAAACAAAAAATTCTTACTACGCATTGATTGCAAAAGTGCTAAATATGTTTTAGAAAAAAATGTTGAAAACATTGCATCAAAACATATTTTTGCCAGATGGCAAGCTATATTAAGTGTTTTTTATTTTGATATTGAATATATTAGGGGTTTTGATAATTTCATTCTTAATTTTCTTACTCGTGAATTCTTGCAGCAACCATGAGTAAGAAAAGTGATAAAGGAAAAAAGATTGCTCCACCCCCACCAATTCCTGATCTCAAGCTCATTAAAAATGACCCTACTTCCCCACTAGATATTGCTAATAGGTTTACTATCATTGGGAATATTCCTACTGTTAAACCTGCTTCATTTGCTTCTGCTATTGCTACCCCTTATGACCCATATGCTAAACCAATTTATTCTGTTAAACTCCCTCAGTATTCCACTGCTTCAAAAACTGAGTATGTTAAAAAAAAAATTCTCCCAAAATCTATTCTATATTGAATCTAATCGATCAATATATACAAATCCCTTCAAAATAGCTTCAAGCTATTTTCCTCCAAGTTTTCACTGGATTCCTGAGAATTCGGCTAAAAACCTCCAGTATTATTCTGATATTCTGCTCCAAACAGAATCCATTGTTATTAAACTCATTTATGATAAAACTGATAAATCAAAATTGATTTATCACAGTGCTTACATTCTAAACATCATTATCGAAGAAGACTAGGGTACTCACCCCTTTACTTCAAAAAGATTTTCCAATTCTGAAATTGTTTATTGCTATTATGATTATATTGATGCCTGGTCCAAATTCATATTATTTCATACTCTAGATATGAGTCACTCCTGATTTCTCAATTTTGATAAAAAATTCAAAAGCAAGCTTCTCATTTGGTTCTTAAAATGGTGGAACCAGTTTGGTCCATTCCTGAAACTTTTCCTGAACAACTTTAGAAAGCTGTTAAAAGTTTTGCTAATGCAATTGTTTCAAAATTGGATCGACATGATGCCAAATTTCCCTACTCCCTCCATTTCTGTAAACAGTACAAGGTCCCTTGGGTTTTAAAATAGAGTTATGAGAGAAATGGTGACTTGTTGGTTCGATACTGCTTTGTCAAGTGGTGGGATAGATATCCCCATACACGACATTATTGATCACATTACCAGAGATTTCCCTCAGACTGCTTCAGATCTGTAAAATACTGAGGAATTCCTTGTTATTGTTCATCAATCAACAATGCCTGGATACCTACTGATCCAAGCGACCACTACTACTGAGAATACTAAACAGAGGGAAAAAGCTGCTTCCTCTTCTGCAACTATTAAATCTAATAAATCCTCAAAGTCTAAAAAGAAGAATGTTCTTGGAGGGTTTAATAAAAAGGATTTGATTTATTTGTTGAAGGAGTCCCTCGAAAATGATAATTTTGATGAATCCGATAACCAGTCAGAAGCATCTTCCGAAACTTCAGTTGTGGACCCATACAACAATATATTTGAACATGATTAAGAAGATATCCCAAAGTGATTTGAAGATGAATGATCCGTCGGCACAAACCGACAAGATCTGTTGAAGGCTACCATCCTAAAGACTAATTGGCCGTCTCACTTGATTCGACATTGGCAAAAGATATACTACCGTCCTCCCAAGACTGATTAGTCTCCAACTACCAAATTCCTGATTTCACTTTGCTTCAGTATTACTCCTACAACTGCCAGATTCCAGATTTCACTATTTGCTTTAGTACTACTTTCACTATTTGCTTTAATAATTGTAATAGGTGTCCCTTTCACCTATAAAATGGGAACCTTGCTTCAGAGGAAGGCATTGTAATCTGATCCCTATAATTATTTGTGCTTAGTTATTCGTGCTTCTCCTTCCGCCTCTCATTGGTATTATAGATGGTATCAACATATCCTTGGATGATTCTTTATCATCTAATGATAATAAATGTTCTACATCTTATATAGTAGAATAAGAGTAGAATAATAGTGTGGTGTATAAAATTTTCCTTTTAAAAATAATCGGTAGTTTAGTTTTTGTTTTGAGTTGAATGAGTCTCACAGCAAGCATCACTCTGTTAATTACACTCCACCCTGTGTGCAACGAAACTTGTAAATAAAATAATCCTTACACGTCAACTTATGTTTATTGGAGGAATTTATTAAATTGGGAGCTGAGAAATCAATGGCATGGGCCATATCTCTAAAAAATAAAAATTGTGCCATTTCCCTCGTACAACCACGCCCACCCCACATTTAGTACCGGATAAAGACATTTGCGAAAATAAATAAATATGAGTACTATATATAGATACAAAAAAATTATGTAAAAATAAATTAATAAATTAACGTGACAGCTTCGTGAATAAATAAATCAAATAAAACATTAAGTACTTCAACAAAAACGTTTTTTTTTTCAAGTGAATAAAGCAGATAGATAACGTACGCTAGCTGGCAACACTAATCATACGAGTAGTTAAGAAACGCATGCATGTAAGTTTCCTTCAGATTTTGAAGCGAAAGTCTATAAAAATACGTCTTCGACAGAACTAATTAATGATATTAGTTCGTACGTAGATGGTAGATGAAAATGATTTAAGTACTGACAAAGACCACTAAATAGAACACGTCTCTTTGTCTTACACATCTTTGAAGGACGTACGTACACGTCTCTTAGTCTTGGCAAATTAATTGATCGATTGGATTTGAAGAATTTGCTCGAATGCCGTTTTGGCCAAAACCTTTTATTTTTTTATTTTTGAAGGTCGGGAACCTCTTCAAGGCATGATCTTTTGGATTCATCTCAACAGAGTAAATCTCGAATACGTGCACAGTACTCTAAAAAATTTTCTTATATAAACCTAATTAAATTGCTGACTTTGTATTTTGGCCAAAGCTTCTTTCAATTATATCTCCTTTTCAATGTGAGCAAAGATGGGCATGCAACTAGAATATTAAATGGTTGATATATAAGCCTTGTTGGCAATGTAAGTGACACGTGATAATCCTGACATGTAGTATCACATGTGTTTCACGAGCCTTATGATCAGTAAAACAAAGATTATACTATTTCTGGAGAGAGTGGCTGTCATATCTACCACTATAAATAGGGTACCTCTACGCCAACACAATAAGCACAAACTCACTCAGCTACCAAATCACAAAAAGAGAGAGTAGGAGAGATGGAAATCATGAATACAGGAATGGGAGAAACAAGTTATGCAAAGAACTCCAAAGTTCAGGTGAACCTAGCTATCCCTCCCAATACACAAACATGAGGCATCCACACACACCATTTCCTATATGCATGAGTGTGTATGCGAACACGCGCATCATGCATATGTATTTGTATACTACTAATTCAAAATATGTTTTTCATTTCATTGTCAAAATAATTGATTGATGAGAATTAGTTATCTACTGGCCAACTTATGGGCATTATGCTTGTTGATTAACTCATCGAAATTCTTTTTTTGGATTTTCGACAGCTGAAGGTGATATCTATGACGATGCCCATCATAAAGGAAGCTATAACCAATCTCTACTACAACACTTCACCAAGAAGCCTAGTGATTGCAGACTTGGGTTGTTCTTCTGGACCTAATACTTTGTTCGCAGTTTCTGAACTTATCAAGGTAATGGAAAAGCTTCGCCGACAACAGGACCAGCCATCAACTGAATACCAAGTGTTCTTGAATGACCTTCCGGAAAATGACTTTAATGTCATATTCAACTTATTGCCAAGCTTCCATAAAAACTTCAGTTCTCAACTGGGGGTGGATGCTGGTCCATGTTTCATCTCGGGAGTTCCAGGTTCCTTTTATGGCAGGCTTTTTCTCAAAAAGAGTCTCCATTTTACCTTTTCTTCTTATAGCCTCCATTGGTTATCTCAGGTAACTTTTTTTGTCAAGCAAAAATATAGAATGTAAATATGAATGTGATGTTTGCATTATATATGTTGATCACTATGAGCTAAAATATTTTCAAAAAGAAATGACTAAACAAGAGTATTGATTTTAAGGAAAATAAACAAACATGTCACTGAAAATTAGTTCCTAAGCCAACTAGGGATACAAGTGGACAAAGTGGAGTACTTTCTAACTCTTGACCTAATGGGATTGCATGCAGTTAGGGTTGTAAATGAACCAGTATGTTCGATAGTCCGCTTGGTACTCGCTCGGTTAAACTCAAATCGAACTCGACTCGTGAAAAAAAAAAACTCGTTTGTGAAAGCAGATACCTGTTTGATTTGTAAATCATACATACCGAACAAAACTCAACTCGACTCGACTCGACTAAGGCTCATTAAGGCCCACTCATTTATGCTCGAGTCGACTAGATTAAAACTCATTCATATATTGATAAATATATACACACATCTATGTATATATACGTACATATATATATGTATGTATTAGCTAATAATATAAGTATACCACTTTTATAATTAAATATATAATATGTAATCTAATTACTTATGTCTATATAATGAGTATACTTCATAGGTATATTTTATAATTTGTATAATAATTAGTCGATACAATTTAATCATTTTATATACTAGTATGTGGGAATCATATATGAAATAGGTATATGCTTCCATATTAAGTGTATGTATTAATAATATATATAGGTATATAATATATATTGTTATTTTCGATAAATATCAATTAGTTAGATATTAATTACTTATAAATTTTTTAAAATTTTATAATTCAATAAAGGTTCTACTTGTTAGTTGTATAAATTCAATATTAGATCTTTATTTTTTTATTTATTTAATTTATTAATTATTAAATTTTATTCAAAAAACAAAAAAATAAACAATTCGAGCTTAAGCTCAAGCTTGAGCTCGGTTCGAGTCGAACTCGTTTGTGGGATGAGCTCGAGTTGAGAGTTTAACTGATCAAATCGAGCAAGATTAAAGAATAAAAAAAAAATCTCGAGTTTAAGTATTTTGAGTCGAGCCGAGCCCGACAAGCCAAAGACTGACTTAGCTTTGGCTTGCCGAGCTCGGCTTGTCTCGATTACAGCCCTACATGTTGTGTAAGTAGAGTTTCAAACCTTGGATACGGTGCTGAATTAAGGATTTTTGTGTAAGTAGAGTCTCCAAGTACTCTCGACCTACCCCAGTCACGATCTACATCAAGCCTCAGCTTGCCCTTTGAGCTCCCCCCATAATTTCTTTATTCTAGATAAAAAGTTTCTAATAATTTGAATATGTGGATTGGAGTACGTACTCAATACCATTGTTTCTAATAGGCATACTTAAAACTGCGAAATACATAATGAATACTATTGTTTCTGTTCATAATTAGGTTCCTGAACACTTGGAGAATAACAAAATGAGCATTTACATCTCAAGCACAAGCCCTCCAAATGTGGCAAAGGCTTACTATGCGCAGTTTCAAAAAGATTTCTCAATGTTTTTGAAGTCTCGTGCAGAGGAGTTGGTGGTAGGTGGGCGAATGGTTTTAACGTTTATGGGGAGAAAAAGCGAGGATCCATCCAACAAAGAGTGTTGTTACATTTGGGAGGTTTTAGCTATCGCACTCAGTGACATGGTCGATAAGGTGTGCAATCATCTCAATTGTATATGCGAAATGAGTTGTACAAGATTAAAATAGACAAGTCATATATAAGTCATTGTAAAAAAGTAGACTCCACCTAAAAGAAGTGTAAAAAAAAAAAAAAACTATTATTTATTAGCGGAATCTATTTTTTTAGAAAATACTTGTATGAGACTTGTATATTTGAATTTTTTTACCTAGCATTACTCAACGATGGATAAAACATATGTTGTTCATCTTTATATGATATATATAGGGACTTATTGGAGAAGAAAAACTAGACTCCTTCAACCTACCTCACTATGCGCCATCTGCGTCAGAGGTGAAATCTGTAGTTTTGATGGAGAATTCTTTCTCTATTGATCGCTTGGAGTTTACTGAACTCAAATGGAGTACTATGTTTGGTGAACGCAACTTGTCTGAGGCACTTGCCGATAGTGCAATGTGCGTAAGAGCTGTGGCCGAACCTTTTCTTGTTAGTCATTTTGGAGATGCAATCATAGAGGAGGTTTCCGCAAGTACAAAGAAATTCTTGCTGGAAGCATTTCCAAAGAGAGCAGCAGCATCATGAATGTGACTATTTCTCTGACAAAAAAAGGATAATCGTTATCTGGGTGTTTACATATATATGGCCTTTTCTGGACCAAATAAGTAATAATTTGGCCTTCTCAGCTTTTCTAATAATGCTCCAGCCAGTTTCTGGACCAAATAAGTAATAATATGTACGTTGTATTTCTCAGCTTTTCTAATTATGCTCCAGATCATAATCAGGCCTAGCTATATCTTTTTATGTACTGTGGGATCTTGAATGAAATAATTTGTCTTCAGAATATTATTATCCCCTACTTATTTCCAGCCAGTTCAAAGGTAGATTAATCACTTCCTTGGGACCTTTAGCCGATGATTTGTTTATTTGTAATTGTCTAACCTCAGTAAGAAAAATGCTAGTTTCTATGCAAAATAGAATTGCGATACAGAGCTTCATTCTGTAAATTGTTTCGAAACATTTTCTGGCTAATGCTAATCAATAATGGATTCAGAAAGAAATAGCTTCGAGATTGGTTATGTATTTGGTTGATTTAGTCTAGAAGTTGTCAATGTAATATCGCCATAATTGGTATGTATAAAAACCTATAAGTTGGAGATCAAATTCAAATATGTGCAGTAAATGAACGTCCGAGTCTAAATCACAAAACTTTGTATACCTATCAAGAAGTGAAGGTTCACTACATATTCTCATTTTCAATGTCTAGTACATTGTAGGGATCTTATAAGAAGGGTGTCTCAGTTTTCGTCATACCATTCACTTTATTTTGTTGGTACATGAAGTCATTGGGGGAAATTACCACCAGAATAGTGGTTTGGGTCGAGTTTCATTCACTAAATGGGGTTCAAAAAGTCGCACTTTGCCGAGCATAAGTCTGATTGTAATTGTTTTTGGTTCATGAGTTTAATGAGTTCAGATTGTATTGCGATTGTTATTACAGATTTGCTAATTTTAATGGTTTATATTTGAAAAAATACTGAAGGAAATGAGATCTAGTAGATAAAGTGGGAACTCAACCTAAACCATAGATGTTTAAAAGAACTCAATAGTTTCTAAGTGGGAACTTCAGTTGTTAGCGCATCATTTCTAGTTTTTCAGTACTCTAACAACATGGTTCAAGTTGAGATCTAGGATATTTAACTATAGTTTTTGTTGGAATAAACGAATTAGATTTTATTTGTTAAATGTTCATGTTAATGACAGGTACAAGTACTGGCAATTGTAGATGTTTCTTGCAGTCAAAGGAGACTCAGTTCGTGGGATTTTATGTATGTGTCGAGAAAGGGTGTTCTCTGTTGCTATTCTGAAGCCCCAACAGTGCTTCCGGATGACGGAGGTGAAGCTATTGCCATAATGAGTAAAGCACTTGAACATTTCCTTGAGAAAGCTCATGAGGATCATGTTGTTGCTGGAGCCGTTGGTATTGGAGGAAGTGGAGGGACGTCTCTTATATCAATTGCCTTGAGGCTTCTTCCAATTGGAATTCCCAAGGCAATTGTGTCAACTGTTGATATTGTTTCCATCTATAGTGGATATCTGTGGGATTAATAGTTTAAGTAGGGTCGTGTTATCAAATGCTGGAGCTGCATTTATCGTTTTATGAAATGCAAAATTGCTAATAAACTTTTATATTCAAGTTCTAATATTTCATTCTCAATTGATAACATGGCTAGAATATTCTTTCTATGCTTATGAATATTCCAGAATAAAATAAATATTAACATAAACAATAGAACCTGGTTTAACAAATAGGCTTCACTTTTATATAACAAATGAGCACCACTTTTATATAAAATTATTAATCTGCATAATAAAATAAAATATATTAATATTAATATTCGAAATTAATAAATAAATTATAAATTATATAAGTTGAAAAAAAAAACAAAATTTGACAAAAAAAAGTCAAGGAATACGTGACCCATGGGCCATGTGAATTCAATTGTGAAACATTTGGCCGCTGTGATCGGTTGAAGTCTAGAGACTAGAAGATAAGTCACATGGCTATTTTATTGCCACAAAATTTTACTATATGTAACACAAATTTTTCAGCTTTACCTTTACATTCGTCGCCATAGCACAACAGAGATGCTGCTCAACATCTATAAGTGCGATGTAGTGATGGGAGAGGTTGCCAATGTCAAATACGAGCAAGATGGATGCAAGAGAGCTAGATTAGAGACTGTCAACTAGAGTCTAGAATACAAGAGAGATGAAATAAGATTTGTAAATTTCAACTATAAAATGAGAGTTCTTGAGATGTTCTAAAATTTTTTTCACAGATAGATTGGAACGTCTTTTTTGAGATTTTCTTGTGACTTTTAACTTTTCTAAGTGAGTTGTAGAGTCTATGTAAAGCTTGTTAACGTCTTCTTTTTTTTTTTTTTTTTTGACCATAGAGTTAAGAATTGGTTTTTTGTAATTTTCAAGGTTAATATTGTTTAGTTTAGATTTTTTTTTTTTAATGATTAACTCTTAGTATTTTTTGGGTTTCATTTATTACGAGACCTTGGGCAACCGCCTAACTCATTTTATGGAATAGCCGGCCCGGCTAGCTCATAAAGTTGATGGTGAACAGTTGTGATGGACAATTATTTGGAGAATATCCAGAAAATAAAAGTTGGAAAATTTTTTTTTTTTAAGTTTATTTTTTATTCACTCAATATATTATTTAAGAGTGTCAAAGACTCAAAATAATGAGAAATACTATGAATCTCATAATCAGGCTTAATTATGAATAAAAAATTATAGTTAGTAGTCGTACGTCACACACTTATTAAAAATAAAAAATAATAATTAAATGACTCATATCAGTATTTTGTGTAGAGCTTCTGGGTAAAAAATTCATTGTAAACATAATTACATGTCAACGTTATGTAAGAAAAATTTTAACATAATTGAGTATTTAAAAAAATTTATATAGTGAGTATTTAGTATTTTCACCGGTTGCCTTTTTCCGACATGTCTTTTTTAATATATATATATATATATATTTATTTATTTACCTTCAGTTTATTATATTTCTTAGGCTCGTTAAAATTAAATTTTCATATTATTTTAGTACCTACTTTGATCATTTTAGGCCCCATTTGGATAGTAAAAACGTTTCATCGTATCTTATTTCCTCAATTCACTATTCAAACAACACCTTAAAATCAATTATTTAGTTGATAGAATTAAATTGAAAATAATCAGAGAGAAACGTTTGTCATATATTGTAGTGAGTTCAAATCTGAACTCCGACTCTGATTCCAACTTGTGTAGGTTCTAATTCCGATTTTGACTTGTCTAGTGTCTAATTACATGTTATTATACTTTAGTAAATTAATATATGTGTTATTAATTTATTATACTAGACTTATTTAAATACTAGAATTTAATTTATTTCTATACTTGATTATGCATGGTAGTAATTTTACATATACTAAACTTTCATTAGTCTATTTATATTATATTATAAATATATTATTTTATAATAATTAGCTCATACTAGTATATTATTGAGTTTAACTATATAAGTTATAGTTATATAGCTACATAACTATACTAGTATATATAATAAATTAAAGATAAATATATATTTTTATAACATATGTATAATATCAGAGTTGGAGGACAAAGTCGGAGTCAAAGTTGGAGCATAATGTCGGAGTAGGATCGGATCGGATCGGAGTCGGAGTCGGAGTCGGAGTCGGTCCAGTGACACCCTAACTCCAACTGAAAAATTAAAAAAAAAAAAAACTGACTCTGACTCTATCTTATCGGAATCAAAGCATAGTTAGAGCGAAGTCGGATTCGAAGTTAGATTTTCGAGCTCAGCCCTACATCTTGTTCTACTTTTAAACTACCCACCATTTAAAATTGGGGCCCACATGTCAGGTCGATTACTTTTTATTATTAGAACTTTGGGGTTATACCAATACACACATAAGGCAACCGATTTGAGTTGGGACAATTTTTAATTTACTATCGCACTTCTCGGCTTATTTTACACTCCAAAGGAATTTTCCTTCAAAATCTTAAGGGGACCTTGGCCCTTGGCCTCCACATAGTTTCGCCCCTGATAATGACGCCTTTGTGAATGAATAGAAGTAGTACAGATGCTGAAGAAATTAGAAGCAGATTGTATCCTATTCGATGATTCTCTCCTGGCCTTAACTCGATATCTTTACAAATGGCTTGTTTATACAATTAGGAGTAGTTGGGGGTATACTCAAAACAACAAAAGGAAGACTTGTAGGAGATCTCATAATCAAAGGGTCATGTAATGTTCAGGGAAATTTTGTGTCGTTGTAAAGCTGGTGATCTATCTGCTTTGGGAGCTTTGTACCTTTGGAAGATATCCTTGTTCTTGATTTGGAGACTTTATACCATTGGAAGGGTGACTAGAGCTATTCCCAAGTTTGTTTTCAATTTTGGGTTGTAATTGAGCAATAGTAAACCAAGATTGTGGTTTTGTGAAAATATTAGTTAGTTGTGTAGAAGGAGTATATTGAGTTGGAAGGAGTCCAAGTGCCACACATTTTCATACATAGTGATAACCAAGCTCAATGTGTTTGCTACAAGGAATCACTACAACAAAAAAGACTTTTTGGGAAGATTTTGTTTTGGAACGAAATGAAAATCATCCCAAAAAGTGAGATTTTGGGGCAAATTTCAGATTTCGTCCCAAAAAAATGACGGAAGAAAAAAACCATTCGAACGGTATAAAGAGTCGAAATATTTTGTCCCTAATAATGAAACCGTTCGAATGTAATATTTTAACGTTCGGACAGTTAGATTTAACCGTTCGAACGTACATTTTGGCGCGTTAAGTAATATTATTATAGCGGGAAATTGTTATACCGTTCGAACGTAAAATTGTTACCTTTCGAATGATTAATCAGCACTGTTCAAACATACATTTTAGCGCATTAAGTATAATTATTATAGCGGGAAACTACTCTACGTTCGAACATAAAATTTAACCGTTCGAATGATGAATCAGAACTGTTCGAACGTTATTTGTATGGTTCGAACGGTGATCATATGTTTTTATTTAGAGAATTATATTTATATTAACTATTAATTATAAGAAATTTATTAATTAAATAATAGGAATAATATCAATCAATAATTAGTTTACAAAATAAAAAATAATACTAATTCATAATTAAATACTAAATTTACAAAACACTAAATATTGTCCATTCTAAAAATAAAAATAGATAAATAAATAAAAGATAGAAAGTACTAAGACCCCAACTCTTTGCACACTTCCTCAACTGCAGCTAAGCGTTCCTCTATCTGTGTCAGTAGAGTACTGATGGTGACCTAAGTCGCAGACATGGCATCAAGCTTCGTACGTAACTAAGAGATTGTACCAGTAATCTCTGTATGAAACTCAGATACAGCAGAACGGACCTCCATACGCACTGCATCGATCAACGTTGCTGTCCGCTGATCGCTGCACGCACGATCTCAGCCATGTCCACACGAGTAGCACTGTGTACTGATGCCTCAGTCTGTCTGGATATCCCCGCGGCCGATACTCCATGATCTCTCGGTTGTGCATCTCTCTGAGGATCAACCGGGTCTGGAACATGTCCACGAAGACACAGTCTCGAGTGTCCCGTGCTGCGTGAGAGGGTGGTGCTATTGATCGGTCTCATCGGCTCCCGTTTACTCTCGGCAACATCAGGCACGACACCGGCAAATAGCAGAAATCGGGTGATCAGGGTCCTGAATGGCAGTAAATCCATCGAAATGTACCGAGACTCTGATAAAATCCTATCGAATATATACCCCACCAGGTCGATAGGAATACCACGGGTGACCCGTATCATAAATTTCGTCCGATCAATGTCAACCTCTATCTTGTGCTGTTGAGGGTCAATATTATTGGCAATTATCAAATCAAGATCTTGAAGAAAGAAGATAGATATGTCTGCTTGATGCTCTTCGTCCCGTCATACGGGGGAGCATATGGACCAACAACCAAATCCCTCACCTCATGATCAGTAAGGGTATCGACCTCATCTGTATAAATTGATGCCTCCTCCTCAACTGTCTCCGCCTCAACTGAAGGATCAGACTCTCTAGGCACCACGTTCGGATATGCATCTAGTAGCCTAGGAATACCGAGATGCTCAGCGAGTCCATCCCGTGAAAATACAACTAGAACTTCTCGGACAGAGATCCTGTATGCCCCTCCGTCATCTGGGCTGGCACCACTGAGTTCTCTATAGAACTCAGAAACAATGTCAATATAGCAGATGCTCTCCCATGATTCCTCCCGCTCATCTAAGATAGGTCCCCAACCACGATCGCTGAAGACCGATGGTAGGGAATGACCCTCCCAGACAAGACTCTGGAAATCAAAAAACTTCACTTGTCACTCTAGTGAAATAGTCCTCTCCCTGCCTGGACTAATACTAGTCTCAGCTAGATTGCGTCGCTTACGTCCTGCCCTAGAAGAAGACATTTTAATCAACCTAAAATTTACAATTAAAGAGTTTATCAATAAAACATTAATGATAAAAATATAATAAATAACTAATCACTAAATTGCATAAGAATAGTAAGCAAAATAAAGTGAGACATTGTGAACAACAGAATTTTATAAAAATAATATCACATTATTTAATATTAATTAGATTAATATTAATAGAAATTAAATATTTAACAAAATGTGATAAATTTCTATATTAATTTAATTATAATATGATATATATTCTCGTTAAGATTTAATAGAACTACAATATGGAATAAAAATATCGATTCACTAATATTACTATATTTAATTAAACCGTCTGAACGCCTAAAATAGTGTTCGAACGGTATGCAATCCTGTTTCCTTGTATAGTTCGAACGAATAAAATAACGGTCGAATGGAAATTGTTCAAACGTCTAAAACAACGTCCGAACAGTTAATTAAAAAACTTGTGCCGTTTGAACGCCCTACCCAGCGTTCGAACGGTATGCAAATGGAACTCAGTGACTACGCTGAGTCAACTCAGCCATTGAAATTTATGGAATCCTTCGATTCCATCAATGACTTCAACAAACTAATACAAAGAGACTTAAATAAACCTTCCTATAATGGTTTTAAGTAAATTTACGATAAGTATTGATGGATAAATTGTTTTATCCTAATTTAAACAAATAATCCATCAAAAACTTAAATTTAAATGGTAAAATAGTTAGAAAAATAGCATACCGGTGCTTAGAGGAAGAGGCTTCGACTGGGTACTGTTCGCGGTGGCGACGGCGGCTTTAAATGGCGGAGATGGACGGTTATGTTGGAGAAAACAACGTTTCGTTAGTAGTTCGGCGTCCGTAAAAATGACCGTCCGCGACAACTTATATATGTAATACCGTTCGAACGGTTAAATATGTTCGAACGGTTTACTTCAATATATTTAAATACTATACTAATATATTAACATATTATATTTTAGTTATAATCTAATTAGATGACATTATATATGATATTATATATATGTTATCTATAGTCTACTATATTAACATATTATATTTTAGTTATAGTCTAATTAGATGACACTATATATGATACTATATATATGTTATATATAGTCTAAAATATTAACATAATATATTGTAGTTATAGTCTAATTAGATAACACTATATATGATACTATTATATTTTAGTTATGGTCTAATTCGATGACACTATCTATGCTAGTACTATAGATGACACTATATACGATACTATATATATATGTTATCTATAGTCTAATATATTAACATAATGTATTTTAGTTATGATCTAATTAGATGACACTATCTATGCTAGTACTATAGATGACACTATATATGATACTATATATATGTTATATATAGTCTAATATATTAACATAATATATTTTAGTTATAGTCTAATTAGATGACACTATATATGCTAGTATATATATGTTATCTATAGTCTAATATATTAACATATTATATTTTAGTTATGGTCTAATTAGATGACACTATCTATACTAGTACTATAGATAACAATATATACGATACTATATATATATATATATGTTATCTATAGTCTAATATATTAACATAATATATTTTAGTTATAGTCTAATTAGATGACACTATATATGATACTATATATATGTTATCTATAGTCTAATATATTAACATAATATATTTTAGTTATAGTATAATTAGATGACACCATATATTATACTATATATATGTTATCTATAATCTAATATATTAACATATTATATTTTAGTTATGGTCTAATTAGATAACACTATCTATGCTAGTACTATAATATAATATATAATATGCTCGATTATATATTATAATATGATATTACTATGTTACTAAACTATACTATCATCTAATATGTCTATATATATTAATATTGTTCTTTTATTTGAAGGTATAGTGTAAAAAAAATTTATTAAACATTTACCAAACCGTTTGAACTGTTAATTATAAGAGTTCGAATGGATGGTTAATATTCGAGCGAGAATGTATCCATTACCATTCGAACATTATATTTATACGTTCGAACGTGAAAAGTTAGGAGGAAATTTTTTTTCCGCTTCATAGTTTCACGTTCGAACGGTTATTTACTAACCATTCGAACAGGAAATGTTCTGCAAATACACGACAGAACCTCACAGTCTCGTTCTCCTCCCGCGCGCCACTCTCACACTCTTACGAAACAGATCAGCCCCTTCGCGAACTAGAGCCATTCTTCCTCAATCTAGCCCCCAAACTCAAAAGAGTTTTCATCTCACTCAATTATTCACGGATTACATTTTTTTGGAGAGCTCATTCGCACTGGGTACAGGACATATAATATAATCTCCTTGCCTTTTCATCTCCAAAAATCCAGGTATACTTTTTATATTATCATTTTGGTTTGAATATGATATTTTGCATACTCTTAATATTGTATGCTCTTGAAATTGTTGTTTGTGTTACTGTGAGTTCATGATTAATGGGATTTTCTGTTGTTGAAAACAACTAAAATCTGAAATGAACCCGTTCGAACGGTTTATGCTTACTATTCGAACGGGTATGTTTTGTTCGAACATAGTTTATAACCGTTTGAATGGAAACTATACATCAATGTATTTACAATTAGAATACAAATATATAAGGAAAGTTGTCAATAATGATTATTCAAAAATAGTTAGGATTTAATAACACTTAAATAGTTAATTCTAAATGAATTAAATTAAGTATTTAATTTAAAATACTACTAAATTTTAAATTAAAATACAAATAATTAGGATTTAATAATACTTAAATAGTTAATTCTAAATTAATAAAAAGAAGTATTTAAATTAAAATACTACTGAATCTTTAAATTAAAATACTTCTAAATCTTTAAATTAAAATTAAAATAGTTAGAATTTAATAACACTTAAATAGTTAATTCTAAATGAATAAAACGAAGTATTTAAATTAAAGTACTGTTAATATTTAAATTAAAATACAAATAGTTAAGATTTAATAATACTTAAATACTTAATACTAAATTAATAAAATGAAGTATTTAAATTAAAATACTCCTAAATCTTTAAATTAAAAACACAAATAGTTAAATTTAATAATACTTAAATACTTAATTCTAAATTAATAAAATGAAGTATTTGAATTAAAATACTACTAAATCTTTAAATTAAAATACAAATAGTTAGAATTTAATAACACTTAAATAGTTAATTCTAAATGAATAAAATGAAGTATTTAAATTAAAATGCTAGTTAATCTTTAAATTAAAATACAAATAGTTAAGATTTAATAATATTTAAATACTTAATACTAAATTAATAAAATGAAGTATTTAAGTTAAAATACTACTAAATCTTTAAATAATACCTAATAATTATGTTTTTGTTGTATTGTTGTATAAATAATATGTTGTTATTGTTTGACATATGTTAGCATATCTTGCATTGTTTGATTATGCGAATAAACCTTAGACCAGTTCGAGAGTTATCAATTCGGATGAATGCTTGATTGATAACTCTTGAATTGTCCAGAATGGACAGTTTTGGATTCTAAGATCATTCTCGTAAACTATCGAACTATATTTGTTGTCGTCCAACATTATGATTTTGGTATATTCATCTCTTGTTCTCCAGATATGCAGTTTTGGTGATGGTGCAACGACGTGTTAATTATAAGTGCACACAACCAAACGAACATATTTGGATAACTATGAGAAGATGCTGCCGAAATTTTGTTGGACGTGACAAATAATAGATCATAGGTTGGCGACTATGATCTTACAATCCTGAACGGGATAGGACCAATTACCTTGTGAAATGTGGCATACTCCTTGATTGATACATGATACATGCTTACTTGCTGATGCACACGTGATTATTTGTAATAAAGATAGTCGGCATGGATAAAAGTTGGATGAAAGTTAGCGATTGATTGAGTCAGAATTACAAAGTATATGCTGAACATATTAAGAAATTCTTGGAGTTTGCATTGGGTACATGCGATAGTGATGGGCGTATTAGATACCCATGCAGAGAATGTAGGAATTTGCGCTCTCATAAGACAGACTTGGTAAGAGAGCATCTGTTTGTCAAAGGTATTGACAAGGGTTATACTGATTGGGTATTACACGATGAACCATATCTAACTTTATTTAAGGCTCTACATGGAGAAGAAAATATCGATGAAGATGTACTACCAGAGGTTGTTGGAGATGAATACGATGAGGATATAGAGCAAATGTTAGGTAACATCGGTGCGGGAATGTTTATGGATGAAGGTGACACAGACACATCAAGCTCAAATGATGAGGGCCATAACACTTTTGCACGATTGTGGAATGATTAACAGCTTGAGCTATATCCAGGATGCAGAAGACATAGTAAGTTATCATTTACCATAAGACTGATTTCGAATTAAATTTTGGTTGGAGAGATGAGTGTAAGACTGTGGAAGAGCTTATGGGTAATGCATTCCGCAAATATAAGGTGATGTGCCATGAGCATTATAATAAGTTTGAGAAGAATGAAGATGCACGCCAATATCCTTTTCAGCATGTCCGACCTTCTGAGTGGGAAAAACTCTATGACATGTTTGAGGATCCATCATGTCAGGTATAATTAAATTTAATTATTTTACATGTCCTATTTGTCATTTCGCTTCATAATATTTTCAATTTCTTTGCAGGAGCGAAGTTCTATAAACAAAACAAATAAATCAAAATTGAAGATTAATCATCATGCAGGCTCAAGATCTTTCCATCGTCTCTCTAAGAAATTGGTATTGCTATTTTTTTCTATTGGATATAGTTAATTATTTGGATAATCATAATGATTTTATATCTTAACACATATTTCTTGTAGCAAGATTAAGAAACCAATTATGATCTGACAAAATTATATGATGCATCGCACACTGATCATAATGGAGAGTGGACTCATCCTGATGCTTGTGAAAATTATGTAAATATTATAACCTGTTTTAATTAGTTATATTAGAATATATATATATATAGATATATATGAAGATATTAATTCTTTATTTTATATATGTCTAGGATAAAATGGTTGCCCTACGTGCTGAATCTGCATCAGATCAAAATTTCTCAACAAGTGATATTGATATTTTTACACAAGTCTTGGATCAACATTCAGGATATTTGAAGGGTTTGGGTCACTGTGTAAAGCCTTCTCCCTCTTCCTCTTCTTCCGGGTTTGCATCTATGACTTCTATAGTGCTAGAGAATACAAATTTCAGAATCGAAAAATTGACTGTAATGCAGCATGAGTTAAAGGCTCAATTGGCAAAACAAGCAGATATGAAGATGCGCCTCAAACAACGTGAAGAACAACAAGAAGAGTTCAGAAGACAGATACAACTCTAAATGTAGCAGCTTATGCAACGATACAGGCCTCCAAGCAACTGATGGTTTTTTGCATACAGATTTTGGGATTATCTATTTATGTACGAACAATACCAGTCTCACGGTTATTTATTTAGTTCGCACTTATTATAAAACTTTTGTGAGTATTAAACAGTTTCTAATGTATTTTTCCAAATATTATGAATGTCTATTTGGTTTTTTATTATTGACTTTAAATAAAATAGTTATCGTTCGAACGCTCTAATTGCGTAGAGTTCAAATGATCACGTACCGTTCGAACTCCATTTATTTTCATAGTGTTCGAACATAACATATACCACTCGAACGCTTATACCGTTAGATCTGACCCTTTAATGTTCGAACGGAAATCTAAATAAATACCTTTCGAATGTGTGTATAATTTATTTTTGTTCGAACGTATTTTGCAATCGTTCAAACACATTATCATGTTAGAATGTAAAATTGTAACCGTTCGAACGATATTCTGGGACGAATTTCAACCGTGACAAAAGAAATTCTTGTTCGAACGGTTTCCTTCAAATTCGTCCCAAAAGATATTTTTTTGCACGAAATGGTGATTTTCGTCCCAATATAACTTTTGGCATAGTGTTGTTGGAACGAGCTCGGGACAAATTTTTTTTGTCCTAAAAAATCTTTTGAGACGAAATGGCTATAATTTGGGACAAAAATTTCCGTCCCTAAAGATCCTTTTTATTGTAGTGTATGAACACCGGATTGCAAGTAAGATGGAGAGCATTAAGATTATCACAAAACATAGTGGGATTTTCTAGAGTGGAATATCGAGATCATGCAAGAGGGAGGCAAGCCAAGTTAATTCAATAGTAGTGTGGGCCATGGCACAATTTCTACTTCAGCACTATATCGTGATACGGTAAGCTGTTATTTTTGCACACCAAGAAATGGAGTTATTGCTACGGGTGGAAAATCGTGATTTTGGGTCGTGTTCGTGTCGTATCAAGTCATGAACATTCAACTATATAGGTCAATCAAAACCCAAACCCAAACCGTTAAGCTAAACATGTCAAACTTCCAAATCCTAACCCAACCCATTTAGATAACTGGTCGTGTCGTGTCATCCGTTTTGACTCGTTTAATAATTAATTAGAAATATGTTAACATAACATGACTCATTTAAACCCGCATTTTCATATAAATGGGTTGAATTAAAACGCATAATTCATTTGACCTGATTAACATAATTTCACATAAATATTAAAATCTATATTTCTAAAAATAACCACAATATCTTACAAAATATACATCAATATTTTTCAAATTTTATCCTATATAAAACTAATATTACTAACCATACAATAGAAAATATGAGCATAGGTCTAAAATTACAATCCTAACAAGAAAAACATAAGCATACTGAAAAATACCAATATTACAACTTAACAATAATAAATTTTGATTTTGTAATAAATTTTAAACGGATCAAAACATGTTGATTTCATGTTAAGCAGGTTGACTCGTTATTGACCCGTTTATAAATCTTGTCTTAACGGATCAACCCGTTTTGATCCAAACCTATTAACATTAAAACCAAACCCTCTAATTTCGTGTCTTGCTCGTGTTGGGTTCACGAGTCTTGTCACATATTGTCATCCCTAATTATTACCAATAAATGTGCATAAACCAATGTTGGACCGTCAAGTTTCAGGGTAGTCTATCCAATCAGTCTCAAAGAAGGTAGACAGTTCTAGTGAAGAGTTTGAAACAAGTTCAACTTTGGTCCCTTGAATATAGCGGAGAATGCACTTGACCATCCAATAGTGAGCTTCTATTGGATTGCGCATGAATTGCAAGACAAAGTTGACACTAAAGGCTAATTTAGATCTCCACTAAGGTGCTTGAGGAGGCTATATATATGAATTTATATATATATATATATATATTTAATTTTCTGGTATATTTATATATTTATTTATTTTCTGGTGTTGTTGGGAGAAGAGAATCTCCATATGTTTTATTAGTTAATTTTCTTTTTTCTTAAGACTGCGGGTACGTACGTTTCTCATTAATTTGGCTTCTTAAACATATATTAGGAAGATTCCCCCTAAATGGAGAGATGTTTCTTCTTCTGATCTTCAAAACTAAAACTGCAAATTTAAGCAAAACATGATCATTATTCCTGAACAACAAAGATACTCATGATCGATGTCACCCACAGCTAATTAGTTCAGTGTGATGAGCACGTCTCCATATATCTCTTGGTAAAATCCTATATATATAAATGTGTGTGTGTGTGTCTATATATATATATATATATATATATATATATATATATGTTGACAACTTGTGTGCGTGTATATATATATATATATGTATGTTTCTCCACTGCCCAACTTTTTTACATTCCTTAGCTTGGTTGGTAGTTTCTTATCAATTGGATGTTGCATGTCATGATTATGATTTGCCAAATGCTTTGTGTTTCTTTTTTCTCTTTTTCCTTTTCCCTTTATCCTTTTGGGTGGTGTTCTCCTTTTCTTTTACTGAAATAACAATGATTGAAACAACCATTTGCCTGGCTTGCAGATTGTGACCAACTTGTAAAATAATAAACAACCATTTACCTAATTCCATATATAATATTGTAAATAAGAATTTTAGCTTTGTAATAAATAAGAATTATATAATATATAATTCTATCTCTCTCTCTGTTATATTTTATTATATTTGATTATTAGTGTTTGATTATTTATTATATTGTGTTTGGTAGTTTTTATTACTCAATAACAGATGGAAGAAGATTCTGTGAGTTGTAATGTCGGTACAACCTAAGGGATTGGTGGTGACTCTTCATCTATTCCAATGGATGTAGAGGAGCATGGGAGTATTCCAACCATTTCATCCACATATACACAACAACCTATCCATTCCATCCCACCTTTACCCAAGCAATAAAAAAACACCTAGTAACTAAGCGGTGGTTTGGGAACACTTTACTAAAGTACAACCTATTGACCATAATAACCCAAAAGCTCAGTACAATTATTGCGCTAATCTATACAATTACCACTACAAGAATGGCACTTCATCTATAATACACCACCTCCAGAATGCATATAAAACTTCCCCTCTTAGATTTAAAGGAGTTGGAAAAAGTCAGTCATTTAGTGTTAAGAGGGATGCAGAGGGAAAAGTGTGTAGCCCACAAAGTCTAGTGAAGTATGATGCAGAAAAACTTAGGGTGTCAACCACTAAGTTTTTTATTAGGTGTGAATTGCCTTTTAGGCTTGTGGAGAACGAAGGGTTTGTTGAGTACATGGCTGATTTAGAGTTTCGATTTACTTTGTTATCCCGAATCACTTTAAAAAGGGATTGTATTAAGCTGTATAACAAAGAGAAGATACAGCTAAAAAAATTGTTGGATGGTCAAAGAATCTCTCTAACCACCGATAGCTGGACATCGGAATATGAACTACATGTCGACATCCAGGAGTTGGAAGAATACGTATAGTTGATGGATTTTGAAGGTAAGTTTGAAACTTGAAATATTTTTTTAATATCTATCTATCTCGGTTTATTATCTATCTAACTCATTTTTAATATTTTTTTAGATGATTATGTAGCTTCATCTTCAACATAGGCTGCTGTGAGTCTCTCTTTCCGTTCATGCTGAAAAAAATTTAGAGTAAGTGCTTTCTTCTTGCATAATCTAGAGGCTACAACTAATTTCTTTGCAAGTAAGATAAAATTCTAAGCACAAATATATTTATGTCGTATTGTAGTGAACATTGTCGCCTTGGCATTGGCAAACCTGATTGGTGGACTTTCCGTCATTGGTCATAATGTAAGTTCTTTTTTTATTTCTTATTTTTATTTTTTTTTTGCAAAATTACATTGCACAATGTGTATTTCACATACATAGGTTTTTTAGTTCGCCACTCTACAGTTTTTTCTAATCTCTCCACTTTGTCCTGTAAGCACACCTATGCTGGCCATCTTTACCATTGATGCTGCAAAATCCCTGTAGAAAAGATAAGGGAACTTGCTATAGTTAATGACCATTGAAGCGGTTTTATTGTCCCCCATAAGAGCTTGGTCTGACTGAAGTAGCCCAGAATTGTTCACAAGGTTTTTGTAATAGATGTTATCAAATTTATTTGCAGTGACTGAATCCAAGGGAGACAATTTGGTGTCAGAATCATCATCATCTTCTGGGCATGTGCTCTGCAAAGTTTGTACGAGGGATGCATCCAGTGTTGGATCAGGTTTACCATCAGCAAATTTGAAGAGCCTTGACTTGAATGTAAAGCATTAAGCGAACCCAATAGTGTGCGCACCTGTATAAAGCATATGGATCATAAGCTTATGTTGTATTGTAGCAGAATGACAATATGAACTTCATGAAAAGTTACATTTACAAGCCCCTTCATGTTAGAGTTTGATTTTATAAGAGAATTTGATAAAAACTTCTTATACAAATGCATCTAAATGGAGACAAAATATTTGAAGTCTAATTAATAATAAAAAAACGTTTGGAAAATTTTTTTTTAAAAAAAAAGGGGTTCAACTCGACCCGGATTCACCCAGGTTCTGGCCCGGGTCTGACCCGGACCAACCCGGTCCCGGTTTTGGCCCAGGTTCAAGATCTGGGTTCTGGTCCAAGTACACCCGGGTTCCCGGGTTGGAACCCGGATGAACACCCCTAGTTACGAAGGCCAGGCACTGGGTTTATATTGGTAGAATACTCTGTCGGCGGAGTAGAGAGGGGTTAGAAATATTCCAATTGGCCAATTGAAGGTAAGGTGGGTGATGAGGCAATGGTTTCAACAAGTGCAATGTGTTTAGATAGTAAAATGGGCTCATTAGATGTGTCATTGAGGAAAATTGATATGGGAGCAATGGGAGTGAACTGATAAGTACTGTTGGAGGGAACAAAAGGGGCGTGGGAGGGAATTGTGTCATTGATGGGCATGGCTATGAGTGCACAAGAAGTTAATGTGTGTGGAATGGATTAGGGCATCATATAGGGTTATGTGAACTACTAAGGGTAGATGTCAACAAAATTGTTAGACTCAGTCCACACATGTGGAGAAATATTAAGATATAATATAAATAATAAAATTTACCTCTTCGACTTATCAGCATAAATTCTTAATACAAGTGTTGATTTCACATGAGAAATAATGCAATCTAAAAAAATTAAAAGTGTGTGAGGTTCTGTAGGAGGACAGTGGAGGTTGGCCATGTGTTTGAAAGTATAGGTCTCCTCATAAAAAACATGTCGAGAAATATACAAACATCATGTGGGAGAATACATAGGCCTTGTAGAACAACACTATCATCACAAGGAGAAAGATAGACACTTGAAATGAGTCTTATAACATTTATTACTTGTGATTATTACTCAGACAACACTAAATGTACAATAAATGTGGACCTTGTATTTGTCTCACACTAAAACTTTAAAATTCATATAAGAATTTAATTAAGAGAATCTTGATTGTCTATGAAATTGTACAAGTTAATGGGAACAATCCAAGCAATTTGGATTAATTTTCAGACACGCACATAATTTTAGTAAAGATAATAATTACAGAAAGCATTAGGCATAATTTATTGCACCAATCTGGACATGAAAAGGTAGAAAGGCAAATACTAACAGCTTGACCACATCATCATTTGATAACCACACGAATTGAGTCATCGATCATATTGAAATTAATGACCATGATTCGACCAGATACTTAAATAACCTCTTAGTTTAAGAAAAATGTTAAATCTTATATTAAGTGCGTGGATTGTGAGGGTAATATCCCAATTAAGTTGTAAAAAATTCGATAATTAATCTCATATTACATGGGTAGATTTAAATTCAGGTGTTAATATAGAGTGTTTAGTCCCATGCCGAATATTTACTATGTAATATGATGTCTCGTTAATTATTCTAGAAAGTATAAATTAATAGAAATGATGGGTTTACAAAAAAATCTTGCAAAAATAAAATTTATAAATTGATGTAATTTAAAATAGTGCATCGTATTTACTTTGCAGTTAATCCAACATAATACATCAAACCATAACAATTTCTAAATCTTGCTCTCATTAATGATATTTCTAGAAAGTTTAAACATATTTAATTGTAACATTGAGTAGTCGTGGAAAATCAGGTTAAAGAGGAAAAAATCAGTCTAGGTCACTGGAATACAAAAATGAAAAGAAACTTTTAGATGAGGAAAAACTAGGTACGTTTGGTCAACCAGACACAAAAAATGAAAAGAAAGCATAAATCATCTCTCCGTGTAAGACACGACGAGCATAAAATGTTGAAGAACGAACGGTCCTAATTGACTTGCTGCCCAAATATTCGCATTTCCCACGTCACACAGTATGACCTTTTGCCTAGGGGTGAGCAGCGAGGCACCACCCCCGTCAGCCCCACCCCGACGTGAGCAATCGGGCTACCCTGCATGGCACATGCGAGGGCGGAGGCCCCCGCCCTGCATGAAGAACCTCTAGCGGGGGCTGGGGGTGAGCTGATCCCAACAGGGTCCCGTCCTTCACCCTCTCAAATTTATAATAAAAATATATTATTTTTTATATTTATATAAATATATATTGTATATAAATATATACAACTTGTTAAAAACTTAAATTCAAGTTAATGGATTGTCTTGGTCTTCTATGCCAACCTTTATATTAGAGGCCAAAACAATACAATAATCATTCTTAAGTAAATTAGAGTTGTATTTTGAATCGTCTTGGCCTCCTAAGCCAACCTTTATATAGGAGGTGAAGGCAATACAATAGTCATTCTTAAACAATATGGGACTTAACAATAAGCTTAATATTATAATGTTGGGTGATCTTTGTTTTTATTTTTTTATTTTTCTATTCATGTTAAACTAATTGAATTATTCTACTCATCATCTATATTCCACATACTTGCTAAAGAAAAAAAATCATATATATAATATGTGGTGTAGAGATTATAAGTAGAATTTTTCTTCCATTTATTTACAAAAAGAAATAATATTGTGTTCTTCTATGACATTTTCAGTCATTAATTGGCATAAAATTGGGGCAATATTATCCAAAATCACCGTTTTAAAAAAAAAATATTATTTTTTATTTTAAATTTTATCATCTATTTAAGATAATTTCACATGTCTATATTTAAATCGACAATCATTTAAAAAATGCACCACAACCATAAATACAAACTAGGTTGATAACTCTAAAATTGATTAACAGTAATATAACTCCAAAGAAAATCGTAACTTGCACAAAAGGCTTGCAGTTATACTGTAGTACCGGAGTGCGACTGTACGTGTGGAATAAAAAGACACCAATAAAGCCAAGTCAAGACGGCCCAAGATCCAATTCTGTAACTAGGTGGTTCCATGGAAATTCTGCTTGTATTTTATCTGGGTAGTCTCTAATTACAAAAAAATTATATAAAAATAATTTTATAAATTAACATAATTTTATATAATTTATCAGATTTATTTTATAATAAAATTAATTTTATAATTTGATAAATTATAACTAACTAACTAAAATATTTTTCATTTTATTTTCTTGATATCCAAAAAGAAATGATGTATAAAAGACAACCCTAGTGGGATAAGGTCTTGAAAAAATGTGCCTAGGAGGTTCAACTGGCCAATACTGTTCGTTACGCCAGTACTACTTCTGCCCCTAGTCTCGTTCTTTTTTTTTTTTTTTTTTTAAAAAAAAGAAATTAAATGAAATAAATAAAAATTAAAAATTAAATAAAATATTATTAAAACGTATTTTTTAATATTATTTTTTATTTTAAAATTTTAAAAAAATGAATTATTTATTTTATTCTATGTAAAAATTAAAAAAAAAATTATAATAATTAAATAAATTAAGAAGAGTTGTGAAATTGAATATTCTTCTTTAAATAAGGAAAGGATAAATTCAATATTCTTCTTTGTTTGATCCAAATTTTCTTACTTTACTGCAGGTGTTGACAGAGTAGAAGTTGACGCAGCAAAAGGGTACTTTGACAGTTTTAGGCGACGCAGAGACATATGAAATAATTATCCGTATAAGAAAAACTGAGAAATTTGCTGAAGTGGTTAGCATTGGACCTCCACCTGCTCCCCCAAAGCAGGATACAGGGCAGAAGAAGCCTGCCGGTCAAGATCAAAGGAAGCCTGCCGATACGAAGAAGCCCGACCAGAAGCCTGTAGTTCAGTTTATTATACCCATACCCTATTTATATATATAATTATATAATTATATTTTACAAATTATGTATAAATATATATATGTATACAAATTAATTTTTTAAATTAGAGTCATATTTAATTTAAATTTACAATTAACATTAAATATTCGCGTTAAAACATTTCACGTACGTACGTAAATAGTCAAAATGTCCAAATATAAATTTCTCATACGTTCGAAAGTAAAAAAAAAAAAAAAAAAAAAAAAAAAAAAAAAAAAAAAGATTCATCTACCTTTAGTGAAAATCGTCACTAAAAATGCTTAGAGACTGTCACAATTTCTCAACTACTACTAAAAATTAATTGTGTTGCAGTGAACAATTATAAAAAAAAATTAGGCATAATTGTTAAGAGGTGGCTTGAATCCAGATTGAACAGTGCCTGTGTCGTAGGTTCGCTCGAGTGGAGGTTCACTCAGCTCGAGTGAAGTCAGACAGAGAGCTTCGCTCGACATTCGCTCAACACTCAGCTCAAGCGAATTCAGACAGAGAGCTTCGCTCAAGCATCGCTTGACATTCAGCTCGAGCAATATCCAAGTCAGAGAGCTTCGCTCGACCCTCGCTCGACACCCAGCTCGAGCGAGTTTAGGCAGAGAGCTTCGCTCGACTCTCGCATAACTGTTGGCTTGAGCGAAGTGCAGAAAATCTACGCTCGCTCGACACTCGCTCGACGTTCACTCGAGCCAATGTTCACAAAAGTGAATTCTCACTTTTCCTATAAAGATCAAACGGCGCCTCTTCTTTTCAAACAGACTTCAGAATTCATTTTGTCTTGTTTTTAAGTGTTTTCTTGAGAGAGAAGTCTAGAGTGAGTTTGAGAGATAACTTCCTTGTGAAGTTTTGTTGTATTCATCTGTACTCTATCTCTGTTGATAGTGAAATCTTCGATACCGACCCCACTAGTGGACGTAGGCTCATTTTGAGTCGAACCACTTAATTCTTGGTGTTCTTTCTGTGTGATTGTCATCAATTTTTTTCCTTTAGTTCCGCTACTATACTTCGAGTTAGTCTTAGATCTACAGTTATTCCCAACAAACTGGTATCAGAGCTTGGCTCAGGGGTGATCTGGAGGGATGGCTATGGCTAAGTTCGAAGTGGAGAAATTTGACGGTCAGAACAGTTTCAGTTTATGGCGCATCAAGATGAAGGCTTTACTGCGACAACAGAGCTTGTCAAAAGTATTAGAAGTGTCGGTATCTGACGATTCTCCGGCTCCTTCGAAAGAAGAAGAAGAAAAGGTACACAGTACTATTCTTTTGTCACTATCTGATGGAGTTTTAAGAGAGGTTGCTGACGAGGAGACTGCAACTGGTCTCTAGTCGGCACTTGAAAATCTGTACATGAAGAGATCTCTCACCAACCGGTTGTATTTGAAACAACGGTTATATACTCTCAAAATGAAGGAAGGTACTCTTATTTCTAAACACCTAGATGAATTTAATAAAATCATTATGGATCTGAGGAACATAGATATTAAGCTTGAAGAAGAAGATCAAGCATTAATTATTTTATGTTCATTACCCACATCTTTTGAGAACTTTGTGAATTCCATGTTGTATGGTAGAAATACAATTTCCTTGGTAGATGTAAAGTCTGCTTTGAATTCTAAGGAGTTGAGGAATAAATTGAGTGTGAAGAACACTAATGAACAAGCTAGTGGCTTATTTGTTAAGGGGTCCTCAAGCAGGAGTAGATCGAATGACAGGGGTTCAGAGAAGAATAAGGTGAAATCCAGGGGTAGTTCACAAACAACGGTTAGTAAGAAAAATGTCAAATGTCATTATTACCATAAGTTTGGTCACTATAAGAACGAGTGTCCAAAACTGAAAAACATAGAGGACGACACTAGTTCATCTAATGCCGTTAGTGTTGCTGATGATAGGCCTAACGACCTAGATCTTGTTCTAGCAATTAGCGACTCTAATAGTCGCTTTAGTGACAAGTGGGTCATGGACTCAGCTTGCACTTTCCATATGTATCCCAAGAGGGACTGGTTCACTAACTATGAATCGGTCAACGGAGGCTCCGTTTTGTTAGGGAATGATATGGGTTGCAAAATTGCTAGAATTGGTTCAGTCAGAATTAAGATGTTTGATGGAATTGTCCAGACATTGTCTAATGTTCGACACATTCCAGAGTTGAAAAAGAATCTTATTTCTTTGGGTACTCTTGATTCTCTGGACTACAAGTACACTGGTGAAGGTGGAGCTATCAGAGTCAGTAAAGGCTCTATGGTTGTGATGAAAGGAGATAAGACAAATAGTCTTTATTTCCTTCAGGGCTCTACAGTGACAGGTGCAGCTGCAGTGTCAGTTTTAGATGATCCAGATTCAGATGTCACTCGTTTGTGGCATATGCGTTTGGATCATATGAGTGAAAAGGGAATGTCAATTTTGAGTAAGCAGGGTTTGCTATGTAATCAGAAGATAGGAAAACTGGATTTCTGTGAACACTGTGTGTTTGGCAAACAGTGCAGGGTTCAGTTCTCTACAGGGGCTCACAGAACCAAAAGTTCTGTGGACTATATTCATTCTGATCTTTGGGGCCCATTTTCCGTCCCGTCAAAAGGTGGAGCTCAATATTTGCTTACGTTCATTGATGATTTCTCACGGAAGGTTTGGGTTTACTTTTTGAAGCAGAAAAGTGGTGTATTTGTTAACTTTAAACAGTGGAAAGCTTTGATTGAAAATCAGACGGGCAAGAAAATCAAGCGACTTCGCACTGACAATGGTATAGAGTTTTGCGGAGGTGAGTTTGATGAATTCTGCAGAAATGAGGGTATTGCCAGACATCGTACAGTTAGACATACTCCATAGCAAAATGGGGTAGCTGAACGGATGAACAGGACTCTCTTGGAGAGAGCTCGCAGCATGCTTTCTAATGCAGGCTTGGCTAAGGATTTCTAGGCTGAAGCAATCAACACAGCCTGTTACTTGGTCAATCGTTCTCCAGCCACAGCGATTGGTTTGAAGACTCCGAATGAGGTATGGTCTGATACTCCTGCTGATTATTCAAATTTGAAAGTTTTTGGTTGTCCTGCATATTTCCATGTTAATGATGGAAAACTTGAGCCAAGGGCAAAGAAGGGCATATTCATTGGGTATGCCAGTGGGGTGAAGGGATTCAGGTTGTGGTGTACTGATCCTAAATCACCCAAATTTGTGATCAGTAGGGATGTCACTTTTGATGAAAAATCCATGCTTAGTCCGAAAAAGGAGATTATTGAGTCTACAGGATAAGAACAGGATGTTAGAAAGTAGGTGGAGTTTCAGGTGGAAGCACCACAAGGGCTGCCCAGTGGCGCCCAAGATCATGCTATTGTAGATGAGCATGATTCTGATTCGAGTAGCGGCACACAAGGTGAGCAAGACTACAGTATAGCGACTGGTAGACAGAAGAGGCAGATTAGACCACCTCAGAGATATGCTCATGCAGATATGGTGATGTATGCTCTTACTACGGCAGAAAATATTGTTGGTCAGGAGCCTTCCAGTTATTCAGAAGCTGTCAAGAGCGCAGAATCTGCACAGTGGTGCGCAGCTATGACTGAAGAGATTGAGTCTCTTCACAAAAACCAAATATGGGATTTGGTTCTGTTGCCAAAGAAGGTGAAGACTGTTGGCTGCAAATGGGTCTTCAAAAGAAAAGAGAGAATCCAGGGTGATACAGATGCAAGATACAAGGCACGCTTAGTTGCTAAGGGCTTCAGTCAGAGAGAAGGCATCGACTTCACTGAAGTCTTCTCTCCAGTGGTGAAACACAGTTCGATCAGATTACTACTTGCTTTAGTAGCATTGTATGACTTAGAGCTACAGCAACTTGATGTTAAAACAGCGTTCCTACATGGTGAACTTGAAGAGATCATTTATATGCATCAGCCAGAGGGATTCATTGTTGAAAACAAGGAAGATCATGTGTGCAGATTGAAGAAGTCATTATATGGTTTGAAGCAGTCGCCAAGGCAATGGTATAAGCGATTTGATTCCTTCATGATTGATCATGGTTATTTGAGAAGTAACTATGATAGTTGTGTTTATCATAAGGAATTATTTGATAAGTCTTTCATTTATTTGCTATTATATGTTGATGATATGCTTATTGCTGCTAGAAGCATATCTGACATAGGTTTGTTAAAGACCCAACTCAGAAATGAGTTTGAAATGAAAGACTTAGGTGCTGCGAAGAAGATTTTGGGAATGGAGATCTTCAGAGATAGGAAAGTTGGAAAGTTGTACTTGTCCTAGGGAAAGTACATTGAGAAAGTGCTTCAGAGATTTGGGATGTTTGATTCCAAACCAGTAAGTACACCACTTGCTACGCACTTTAAGCTTTCAGCTTGCCTATCTCCTCAGACAGATGAAGAGGAACAGTTCATGGCTAGTGTTCCTTATTCAAGTGCAGTTGGCAGCATCATGTATGCAATGGTTTGCACCCGCCCAGACATTTCACAGGCCGTAAGCGTAGTTAGCAGGTATATGGCTAATCCGGGTAAGACTCATTGGCAGGCTGTGAAATGGATACTCAGGTATCTGAGGGGAACCCTGAACTTTAGGTTAATATTTGATAGAGATGTCGATCTCAGTTCCAAAGTTACTGGTTTTGTTGATTCTGATTATGCTGGAGACTTAGATAAGAGAAGATCATTGACAGGTTATGTTTTCACTCTGTGTGGGTCAGCTATTAGTTGGAAAGCAACACTGCAATCCACTGTTGCTTTATCAACTACCGAGGCAGAGTACATGGCAGCAGCAGAGGCTGTTAAGGAGGCCATTTGGTTGAAAGGCTTGGTTAATGATTTGGGTTTACAACAAGATGGGATCTCAGTATTCTGTGACAGTCAGAGTGTAATACATTTGACCAAAAATCAAATGTATCATGAGAGAACGAAGCACATTGATGTCAGGTATCATTTTCTCAGAGAAATTGTTATAGAGGGTGCTATACAGATTCTGAAGATTGCTACTACAGAAAATCCAGCATATATGATAACTAAGCAGTTGCAGTATACAAGTTCAAACTTTGTTTGGATTTGATTGGTGTTCGCATTTTGTTATTCCCGTAAGGGATTTGGTGGTGGGGATTGGTTTTGTGGTCGGAGGTTTTTTGTGTTTTGGCAGAGTTCAAGCCAAGGTGGAGATTTGTTAAGAGGTGGCTTGAATCCAGATTGAACAATGCCTGTGTCGTAGGTTCGCTCGAGCGGAGGTTCACTCAGCTCGAGCGAAGTTAGACAGAGAGCTTCGCTCGACATTCGCTCGACACTCAGCTTGAGCGAATTCAGACAGAGAGCTTCGCTCGACATTCGCTCGACACTCAGCTTGAGTGAATTCAGACAGAGAGCTTCGCTCAAGCATCGCTTGACATTCAGCTCGAGCAATATCCAAGTCAGAGAGCTTCGCTCGACCCTCGCTCGACACCCAGCTCGAGAGAGTTCAGGCAGAGAGCTTCGCTTGACTCTCGCACAACTGTTGGCTTGAGCGAAGTGCAGAAAATCTACGCTCGCTCGACACTCGCTCGACGTTCGCTCGAGCCAATGTTCACAAAAGTGAATTCTCACTTTTCCTATAAATATCAAACGGCGCCTCTTCTTTTCAAACAGACTTCAGAATTCATTTTGTCTTGTTTTTAAGTGTTTTCTTGAGAGAGAAGTCTAGAGTGAGTTTGAGAGATAACTTCCTTGTGAAGTTTTGTTGTATTCATCTGTACTCCATCTCTGTTGATAGTGAAATCTTCGATACCGACCCCACCAGTGGACGTAGGCTCATTTTGAGTCGAACCACTTAATTCTTGGTGTTCTTTCTGTGTGAGTGTCATCAATTTTTTTTCTTTAATTCCACTACTATACTTCGAATTAGTCTTAGATCTACAGTTATTCCCAATAATAATTTATTGCACCAATCTGGACAAAAGGTAGAAAGAGAAATACTAAGAGCTTGATCTACCACATCATCATTGTATAATCACACGAATTGAGTCATCGATCATATGATTAAATTAATGACCATGATTCAACCAGATACTTAAATAACCTCTTAGTTTAAGAAAAATGTTGAATCTTATATTAAGTTATGAAGGTAATATCCCAATTAAGTTGTAAAAATTTCGGTAATTAATCTTGAGTGAGATCTATTATTAAAAAAAAAATTATTTGTATGTGAATTTCATATTTACTAATTTTTTACAAAGTGATTGCATGACACTACTTACGCACGTGCATTCCCAGATGGCAAATATCATTTCTCATTAATCTTATATTACATGAGTAGATTGTTAATTAAGGTGTTAATTAATATAGAGTGTTTAGTCCCATGCCGAATATTTACTACGTAATATGATGTCTCGTTAATGATTCTAGAAAGTTTAAATTGATAGAAGTGATACATTCACAAACAAATCTTATAAAAATAAAATTTATAAATTGATGTAATTTAAAATAATGTATTGTATTTACTTTACAATTAAAATAACTATACAATTCAACGTATTACATCAAATCATAATAATTTTATCTAAAATTTTCTCTGATATATATAATGTCTCGTTATGGATTCTAGAAAGTTTAAATTAATTGTAACATAGAGAAGTCGTGGAAAATTAGGTTAAAGAGGACAAATTAGTCTAGGTCGCCGGAACACAAAAATGAAAAGAAACTTTTAGGTGAGGAAAAACTAGGTTTGGTGACTGGTCACGACAAATGAAAAGAAAGGAGAAGAGCAGATCATCATCTTCTCCGTGTAAGACCCGGTCAGCTCAAAATATTGAAGAACGATCGAACGGTCCTAATTGACTTTCTGCCCAAATATTCTCATTTCCTACGTCACACGCCATGACGTTTTGCCTACGAACGATGAAGGCTTTTGAACTTCGTACGAATATATCGTACAAATACTAATTAAATTAAAATATTTTTGAGAATTATCTTCTGTCAGACCACCTAATCAATTGGTTTTTAAATGTATTAAAGTAAAAATAATAATAATAATTTTTAATATTGGGTTGTATTAAGTATGTGTTATTGCAGCAGTTGTATCATTTTCCTTCTAGAAAGATATCCTGATCCTTCGAAACTATAAAGTTTGGATTTTTTACTAATTAAACATATGATAGTTATTTTTTGTAAAATTTATTGGGAAATTATAAAATGTACATTCTTATGAATAATGTACATATATGAGGTGCTTAGTTCATGAGACACGCTGGATTCTCTCACACGAGCAGTATGTGAGAGAGCCCGTACGTGTACTACACCTCGAGAAATAATTCTGTACGAAAAAATAAATATTTATGATGAATTATTTATTATAATAATGATTATTTAAAATAAAAATAGACTCATTTTAATAAAAAAATAATTATTTTTATTAAAAATAATTGATCATAAATAAATAACTTTCTTGTAGTAGTGTGTATAAATCTTTTTGTGATGTTTTGTTACCAAATTTTTCTGCTGCTCTAGTCACTGAGGGCCGGTGTGTAACTGGCCTGGGTCCATGACCCAGAAACATGTGGGAAAAAAAATCAACGCTTAATATTATAATGTTGGGCGATTTTTGTTTTTATCTTCTTATTTTTTAATTTTTATTTATGTTAAACTAATTGAATTCTTCTATTCATCATCTCTATCCCACATATTTGTTAAAAAAAAAAAAAAAAAAAAAAACAAAGCATGTATATAGTATGTGATTATGCAGATATTATGAGTCGAATATTTCGATCCATTTATTTACAAAAAGAAATAATATTGTGTTCCTATATGATATTTTCAGTTGTTAATTGGCATAAAATTGGTGCAATATCCAAAATCACAGTTTTAGAAAAAATATTATTTTTATTTTAAATTGTATCATCTCAAATATCACACATATTAGTACGCCATATTTAAGATAATTTCATATGTCTATATTTAAATGGGCAATCACTTAAAAAATGCACCACAACCATAAAATATAAATACAAACTAGGTTGATAACTCTAAAATTGATTAACATTACGAATATATTTTTTTAATATTATTTTTGTTTTGATATTTAAAAAAGTTGAATTGTTTATTTTATTTTATGTAAAAATTTAAAAGAAAAATTATAGTAATTAAATAAAATGAGTTTAGAGAAATTATAAAACGAAGTAGTAAATTAATCGTAACTTGCACTAAAGGATTGCAGTTGTAGTAGTACTGTAGTGGACGGCTGTACGTGTGGAATTAAAAGACACCTACAAAGTCATCAAGTCAAGGTGGCCTAAGATCCAATTCTGTTAACTACGTGGTTCCATGGAGATTCTGCTTGTATTTTATTTGAGTAGTGATTCTGCTTGTATTTTATTTAAGTAATGTTGATGTTATAAAAAGATTATATAAAAATAATTTTATAAATTAATATAATTTTATATGATTTATCAAATTTATTTTATAATAAAAATAATTTTATAATTTTATAAATCACGTCAATTAATAAAAAATAATCTTAACAGTACAAGGTCATGAAAAAATGTGCCTAGAAGGTTCAAAATATTACCCAATATTGTGGTGATAAAAAGATAACTTTAGCAGGACAAGGTCTTGAAAAAATGTGCCTAGAAGGTTCAAAATATTACCCAATATTGTTCACCACGCCATTACTACTTCTCCTCCTCAAAGTAGTACGTAGTCTTCCTTTAAATAAGGATAGATTTTATCGTCTTGAGAAAAGAGGGAGGGAGTTCTTCCATCATGGTGCAGATAACAAAGCTGAAGGTTATTATTAACTGCCTAAAATGCAAGCAGCAGCTCCTCAAAGCTGTGTCTCCACTGCAAGGTATGATATCAGAATATATATTATATATATATGTACACTTTTTATCTTGGAACTAATCAAGATCGAGAGCTTCCATTTATACGTCTGTTCAAGTACTGTTTTTTCTTTGTTTGATCCAAATTTACTTACTTTACTGCAGGTGTTGACAAAGTAGAAGTTGATGAAGCAAACGGAACTTTGACAGTTACAGGCGACGCAGACCCATATGAAATAATTCTCCGAACAAAAAAAACTGGGAAATATGTTGACGTGGTTAGCATCGGACCTCCACCTGCTCCCCCAAAGCAGGATAAAGACCAGAAGAAACCTGACGATAAAGATCAGAAGAAGCCTGCCGATCCGAAGAAGCCCGACGACCAGAAGCCTGTAGTTCAGTACATACCCATGATACCGCCCTATTGCTATACGCCCCACCACAACTGTCCTGTCTGTGACCCAACGTTGACTGTTTTCTATGACGGCCGGTGGGAGGATCCTAATCCATCATGCTCCATACAATGACAAATTCAATGTCATTAGTGAGTGAAAATAAAGAAGGGAAATACATATATTTATATTTACGCGAGCAAAAGGATCAGGGAGCCGCGTCGATCTGATCATTATCTGGTTGATCACCACACTGAAACTGAGACATATCCCTCGAGTCCTTTGCCTCGATAAGTCGCTTTGGTTTCTTCGATTTGTATGTTTTTAGTGTTTTATTTTTCGGTCGAGTTGATGGAAGATCTGAATTTCTTTAGTAGTTTTGATAGATTTAGTAAGAGAAATTAATGATATTGACATATATAGTATCCCGCGCGATGCATGTGTGAAAAATCAGATATGTAATGATGCCGTTAATATGATCTCTCGTATGATAAGTTTTCAATACGATCGAGTAATCTGCTATGCCATTCTACACGAAAATAAAAATGGTCATGGCCGAAAAATTGAGAAAATGATATTTTATCTCTTAAATTACATTATTTAATTTCGTCATTATTGTTGATGGCGTATTTCACACACCAATTGCCTTGACTCTAACCTGACGCAAGAAAGAAGAAAAACGACTGTGGTGGCGGTGATGATCACCTGATCCTTCGATGCCTAGAAAATGAATTGTCGTTTGAAAAAAAAAAAAAAATATATATATATATATATATATTAATATAAAGTGATCTAATTCTTAGAAAAATCAACCTATTAATATCAACGTGCCTTAATTTTCAAGCCCCGCCGCTTGAGAATAAGGACTACGTACAAAAAAACTCTATAGAAATTTAAACAACTCTTATTTAATAATTTAATTACAGGTTAATTTGTGTTTAAATACACAACTTGCCCTTGGGTTATATCGGTAAAAAGAGATTTTAAAGCATATTTTTTTATTTCTACTATGATAAATTCTTACATCAATGACTGTTTCATGTGTAAATTAAATTAACTTTTACTGCAGAAAATTTTGAATTGCTGGTAATTAAAATAAGCTTGGCTTGCCAATTCAAACAATATTGGTAGGGTACAAATCATTTTTAAGATTATTTTTTATTCATTCCATATATTAGTAATATTGAAATGAGTATCTCACACTAATGAGAAAAATATAGTGTGAATGGGGAATCTAGCTCATAGGGCCAGTTCAATAGATTTTGAGACCTAAGGCGAGAAGTTAAAATGTGACATTTTTCTTGTATCAAAGTATATTTTTATTTAAAAATTATTCTTCTTGTTTTTTGAGATGTAAAATTGCTAATTAAATTTTATATTCAAGTTCTAATATTTCATTCTCAATTGATAATATGACTAGAATACTCTTATAATTATACTTATGAATATTTTAGAATAAAATAAATATTAACATAAATCAATAAAACCTGGTTTAGCAAATGGGCTCACTTTTATATATAATATATGAGCATCACTTTTATATAAAATTGTTAATCTGTATAATAAAATAAAATATATTAATATTAATAATCAAAATCAATAAATAAATTATACATTATTGAAGTTGAGAAAAAAACAAAGTTGGACAAAAAAGTCAAGGAATATGTGGCCCATTGGCCATGTGAATTTAATTGTAAAACTTTTAGTCATCAGGCATGGTCGGTTGAAGTCTTGAAGGAGAAGACAATAAAGAAAGAATACAAAGGATGTTCTAGAGATTAGAAGATAAGTCACGTGATTGTTTTATTCCACAAAAATTTACTATATATGTAACACAAATTTTTCAATTTTACCTTTATCTTCGCCGACCATAGTATAATAGAGATATCGCTCAACGTCTGTTAGTGCGATGCAACGATGAGTGAGGCTGTCAGTGCCAAATACGAGCAAGATGGATGCAAGAGAGTTAGATTAGAGACTGTAGACTAGAGTCTAGAGTACAAGAGAAATGAAATAAAATTTGTAAATTTCAAATATAAAAGGAGAGTTCTTGAAATACTCTAAAAAAAAATTTCAGAAATAGAATAGAACATCTTTTTTAAAATTTTATTGTGACTTTTGACTTTTTTAAGTGAAGTTACAGAGTCTATATAAAATTTGTTAACGTCTTTTTTTTACCGTGAGTTAAGAATTGCTTTTTTTCAATTTTTAAGGTTAACATCGTTTAGTTTAGATATATTTTTTTAATTTTTTTAATAATTAACTTTTAGTATTTTTTAGACTTTCTTTCATTGCAAGGACTTAGGCGACCGCCTAACTCGCCTTATCAAATAGCCAGCCCTGCAGCTCATAAAGTTGATGATAAATAGTAAACTTGTGATGGACATAATTATATGGAGAATATCTAAAAAATTAAAGTTGGAAAATATCTTTTTTGGAAGTTTAATTTGTATTCACTCAATATATTATTTAAGAGTGTCAGAATAATGAGAAATACTGTGAATCTCATAATCACGTTTATTTATAAATAAAAAAATTCTAGTAAGTAGTCCTACATCACACACTTATTAAAAATAAAAAATAATAAGTAAATGATTCGTATCAATAAGTATATAGTGTAGAGCAGTTGAATAAAAAAATTCACTATAAATATAATTACATGTCAACGTGATGTAAGAAAAATTTTAACATGGTGAGTATTAAAAAAAAATTAATATAGTGAGTATTTAGTATTTTCACCGGTTGCCTTTTCCAACATGTCTTTTTTAATAAATATTTATTTATTTATTTATTTACATATCACACTTTCCTCTCACCTTCAGTTTATGACTTTATTCTATTTATTAGGCTCGTTAAAATTAAATTTTCATATTATTTTAGTTCCTACTTTGATCATTTTAGGCTCCGTTTAAATAGTAAAAACATTTTATCATATCTCATTTTCTCAACTCATTACTTAAACAACACCTTAAAATTAATTATTTAGTGAATAGAATTGAGTTGAAAATAATCAGAGAGAAATTTTTTCAGGTCCACTTTGAATTGATCGGGCTGCCCTTTTGGCCTTAACAGCCTTCAACTAGAATTACGACACATTAACAAGTTTACCAAACCAGCATGAAGCTTATTACACCTAATCGATTGAAGCCCTTATCACACCCGAAATACTTTAGCAGCTTCTACCGTTCAAGCCGTCGCACGAGTGCACTTCAACAACCTTAACACCATCGTCCGTCACTGCCATCCCCTCGGCCACTTTCATGGTAATTTCCAATTTAAGTTTTTTCCTATGGGTACTTCTTGGGTAGGAGATGTGTTCGTAGATGAATATTCTAGAATAAAATAAATATTAGCACAAAACAATAGAACCTAGTTTAGTAAATGAGATTCACTTTTATATAATAGATGAGCACCACTTTTATATAAAATTGTTAATTTACACAATAGAATAAAATATATTAATATTAATATTCAAAATCAATAAATAAATTATACATTATAGAAGTTGAAAAAAAAAAGACAAAATTTGACAAAAAATCAAGGAATACGTGGCCAATGGCCATGTGAATTCAATTGTAAAACCTTTGGTCGTCGTGGTTGGTTGAAGTCTTCAAGATGAAGACAATAAAAAAAGAAAACAAAGGATGTTCTAGAGACTAGAAAACAAGTCACGTGGCTATTTTATTGCAACAAAATTTTACTCTACATATAACACAAATTTTTCGGCTTTATCTTTACCTTCACCTTCGTCGTCCATAGCACAATAGAGATGCTGCTCAATGTGTGTAAGTACGATGCAGCAATGGGAGAGTCTGCCAATGCCAAATACGAGCAAGATGGATGCAAAAAAGTTAGACTAGAAACTGTAGACTGGAGTCTAGAGTATAAGAGAGATGAAATAAAATTTGTAAATTTCAAGTATAAAAGGAGAGTTCTTGAGATGTTCTAAAAAATTTTCACAGATAGATTGGAACGTCTTTTTTGAAATTTTATTATGACTTTGAGCTTTTCTAAGTGAAGTTGCAGAATCAATATAAAGCCTATTAACGTCTTTTTTTTTACCATGGAGTTAAGAATTGGTTTTTTTCAATTTTCAAAGTTAACATGTTTAGTTTAGATATTTTTTTTTTAATTTTTTTAATAATTAACTTTTAATATATTTTTATCCTTCTTTCATTGCAGGGCCTTAGACAACTGCCTAACTCGCCTTATAGAACAGCCGGCCGTTAAGCTCATAAAGTTGTTGATGAACAGTATACTTGTGATGGACATAATTATCTGGAGATTATCCAGAAAATAAAAGTTGGAAAATATTTTTTTTGGAAGTTTATTTTTTAGTCACTCAATATATTATTTAAGAGTGTAGAATAATGAGAAATATTGTGAATCTCATAATCATGTTTAACTATAAATAAAAAAAAAAAAAAAAAATTCTAGCTAGTAGTCCTACATCACACACATATTAAAAATAAAAAATAAAAAAATAATAATTAAATGACTCATATCAGTAAGTATATAGTGTAGAGCAGCTGTGTAAAACATTCATTATAAATATAATTACATGTCAACGCGATGTAAGAAAATTTTTAACGAAGTGAGTATTAAAAAAAATAATAATATAGTGAGTATTTAGTATTTTCACCGGTTGCCTTTTCCAAAATGTCTTTTTTAATATATATATATATATATATATATATATATCCTTATACTTAAAAGCGGCTATAAACGAATGAACATGAATGAACAGTGATACATTTTGACACTATTTCTTCCATCTATGCCATGTGTGGTTGGATCATATTACGGTTTTGTTATTGTTTTTGTGATTTACTTTCCTCGTGTTCCGCGTAACACCATCTCTACATCTTCTTCTTCTTTTGGTCTTCTCTTGGTGGTGCAGGGGACAGAGACAGTAACTAAGGGAGGTGGGCTTGGACATGGGCTGTGGTGGTCTAAGGCAGTTGGTGGAGACACAGGGAGGGCTAGAGGCCGCAGGTTGAGAGATAGAGAATGGGAGAGGGACGTTGGGCTAGGCTGGAGTAGTGGTGGATCGGGGTGGCTCGACTAAAAGGAGGCCCATAGTGCCACGTGGTGGCGCTGCCAGCGGCTGTGGGTGGCGGGGCTAGACGTGGGTACACAAATCTATCCAAATTTGAAAGGGAGAGAGATCCAAGAGGAGGGAAAGGGCTTACCAACTTACGTTGGTGGTTGGCATTGGGAGATCGAGGCTGGGCCTAGTGGGCGGCGCATGGCGGCAATATAAGGATCTAACAAGATTCGAGAGATAGAGAGAGGGCTTTGGGAAGGGAGAGAGGGAAGGACCTGAGGTAGGGAAGTCGTCGGTGATGGCATGCTTGTGGGCGGCTAGCTGACGAGAGGTGGCGTGAGGGAGAAATGGTGTTGCTGATCTTGGGTTTTGATGAATTTTAGTTGTTCATTATTTGAGCCACTTTGGTTTTTTTTTACCTGATCTGTTTGCTTGCTTGGAAGTGTGAGAAGAGAGAAAAAAGGGTTTTCTAATTGTAAGGTATTTCTTTTAGGTTTTCTTTATTTGGTTGCTAGGTAAGAAAGTGTAGAAGATGAAAAAAAGTATAAAATTTCTCAATTTCTTTGTTTTCTTTCACTCTCTGTAGCTCACCAATGACGGATCAAAGCATCCATTATGCTTCGTCCAAAGTAAATGATAATACAATAATTTTATCCTATAACAAATTATAATATAAATAATGTTGATCTATATAATTTAATTAAAGAAATATTAATAGTAAAGAATAATAATATTTTATTATTATAGAGTATGTGATAGCTAATTTAATGTAGATTTCAATTAATGAGTGATTGGCTTAAAGAAAAAAAAAATTACATTTTAGTCAAATTTGTAACTTGTTTATCTACTTGTGAAAATTTTATGAATTAAAGAGGTGTCTTATTAATGAGATAAAAACATAGAAAACATTGAATTGGGCATAAAGATGTGTCTTTTTTATCTACATTTTAGGCTCGTTAAAATTAAATTTTTATATTATTTTAATTCCTACTTTGATCTTGTAGGCCCTATTTGGATAGTAAAAACGTTTCATCGCATTTTATTTTCTCAACTCACTATCTAAACAACATATTTTTTATTAATTTATAAAAAATTAAATTAATATTTATATTTGAAGGATATTTGAATAAAAAGCTGAAATAATTTATTTCTTTTTTTAGACTTGAAGAAGTTTTGTTTGATTAAAAAAAGAAAAATTACAAGTTTTTCACTCTAACCAACCAATGCCAATGCCCGTAGTTTTGCTTTAACGTTACGAAATTTCGGCACGCTTTTTTTTTTTTTTTTTTGGCTTTGCAGAAAGATCGTTTCCTCTCAACTACGAAAATCAGACTCTCTAACTCCTTCTGGAACTTGGAATGTTTGAAATGACGGACGCCGGTAAAACCATCCGAGTTTTCTGCGTCGGAACGGCGGACTCGAAGCTCGAGGAGCTCCGATTCTTGTCCGAGTCGATCCAATCCAATCTGTACAGCTTCTCCAAGAATTCTTCTCGAAAGGTATACAAATCCACTACTCTCTTTCACAACCTGGCGTGCGTTATTTATGCATGTATACATATAGATATGTTTCTGTTATGTTTGATTGCTGATGATTTGTTTATTTGTAATCGTCTAGCCTCAGTAGGAAAAATGCTAGTTTTTATGCAAAATAGAATTGCGATACAGAGCTTCATTCTGTAAATTGTTTCGAAACACTTTCTGGCTAGTGCTAATCAATAATGAATTTAGAAATAAATAGCTTCGAGATTGCTTATGTATTTAGTTGATTTAGTCTAAAAGTTGTCAATGTAATATCGCCATAATTGGTATGTATAAAAACCTATAAATTGGAGATCAAATTCAAATATGTAGAGTAAATGAACGTCCGACTGTAAATAGCAAAACTTTGTATACCTATCAAGAAGTGAAGGTTCACTACATATGCTCATTTTCAATGTCTAGTACATTGTAGGGATCTTTTAAGAAGGGTGTCTCAGTTTTCCTCATACCATTCACTTAATTTTGTTGGTACATAAAGTCATTGGGGGAATTTTTTTTTTTTTTTTCCGTGGGTGTCCGGACCAGCTTGCGCGCACCTCGACTAATCCCATGGGGTTCTGAAGTTAATGACCAGGTAAAACCTCCAGTGGCCCTAAGGGGACTCGAACTGGTAACCATTGGGGAGCAAACCCAAGGTTGGACTAGTTGAGCTACCTATCAGGGTTAAGTCATTGGGGGAAATTACCACCAGAACAGTGGTTTGGGTCAAGTTTCATTCACTAAATGGGGTTCAAAAAGTTGCACTTTGCCGAGCATAAGTCTGATTGTAATTGTTTTTGCTTCATGAGTTTAATTTGTTCAGATTGTATTGCGATTGTTATTATAGATTTAAGCATTGCTAATTTTAATGGTTTATAGTTGAAAAAATACTGAAGGAAGTGAGATCTAGTAGATAAAGTGTAATATTTTAACCCAAATGTTGGTAACTTGAACTCAACCCAAACCATAGATGATTAAAATGTACTGAACTCAATAGTTTCTAAGTGGGAACTTCAGTTGTTAGCACATCATTTCTAATTTTGCAGTACTCTAACAACATGGTTCAAGTTGAGATCTAGGATATTTAACTATAGTTTTTGTTGGAATAAACGAATTAGATTTTATTTGTTAAATGTTCATGGAAATGACAGGTACAAGTGGCAATTGTAGATGTCTCTTGCAGTCAGAAGGAGACTCAGAGTTTGGGGGATTTAATGTATGTGTCGAGAAAGGATGTTCTCTCTTGCTATTCTGAAGCCCCAACAGTGCTTCCGGATGACAGAGGTGAAGCTATTGCCATAATGAGTAAAGCTCTTGAACATTTCCTTGAGAAAGCTCATGAGGATCATGTTGTTGCTGGAGCCATTGGTATTGGAGGCAGTGGAGGGACGTCTCTTATATCAACTGCCTTAAGACTTCTACCAATTGGAATTCCTAAGGCAATTGTGTCAACAGTAGCTAGTGGTCAAACTGAACCTTATGTTGGGACATCGGACTTGATATTGTTTCCCTCTATAGTGGACATCTGTGGGATTAATAGTTTAAGTAGGGTCGTGTTATCAAATGCTGGAGCTGCATTTGCTGGAATGGTGATTGGAATGCTTGAGAGATCCAGAGATTTTTCTAGTATCAATCAAAAGCCTACAGTTGGTATGACCATGTTTGGGGTTACAACTCCATGTGTAAATGCTGCCAAAGAACGATTGCATAAAGAAGGTTATGACACCTTGGTTTTTCATGCCACTGGAGTAGGGGGCAGGGCTATGGAGTCTCTGGTTAGAGAGGGATTTATTCAGGTACCTTCATCTGCAATCCAGCTGCATTTAAAATTACTCTCAAGCTATAGCAGGATACATACTTTGTCCAAAAAAATTGGAATTTTTTATATATTTGGAACCTTGCCAGTGAAAATTTGAACCTTTGTTCGTGTTTAAGAGTTGGTCAAACAATAACCAAAAGTTTTTTCTTGGATAAATTTGAACATTAAGTTGAACTGATGAAAGTGCAAGTTGATCAAGTTTACGTGATTTAATTTGTCTTAGACTGGTTAAAAGCTCAATTGCTTAAGCTAGAGAGATGTAGCTGTGTTTGTTTTGTTCTTTGTTTTTTTTTTTTTTTTTTTTTCCTTCTATGTACTTTCTTGAATTAATGTAGGTACTTAAGAGCTAATGATAAATTTGCAAATGTAAATTTATGTCCTATTGTGTTATAATGGCTTGCAACAAGAAATCCAAATCCTTTTAAGCACTGGCATTGACTAGTAGTGTTGAATACCTTATGACACTGACAGTTAAAATAAATAAAAAATCCTTTCTTGTTACTTGATGATGGTTTCTTCCTTGTACAGTTAGATCTTCTTTTCTTTTTATTTTCCTTAGGGTGTTCTGGACATCACAACAACAGAGGTTGCTGATTATGTAGTTGGAGGTGTAATGGCTTGTGACAGTTTCCGCTTTGATGCCATCTTAGAGAAGAGGATCCCTTTAGTCCTCAGCGTGGGAGCCTTAGACATGGTTAACTTTGGAGCTAAAGATACCATACCATCTAATTTTCAGGAGAGAAAGATTTATGAGCACAATAAGCAGGCGAGTAAGTCTAAAAGCTTTTTTTTCTGTTTGATCTTTCTCAGGTTTTCATTCTGGCATATTATTAGGCATTTGAGTGCTTCCATTCTCCGGATGCTATTAAAAATTGTAGTCTCATTGTCAGGTTTCACTCATGCGAACCACAGCAGATGAAAACAAAAAGTTTGCTGAATTTATAGCAAATAAACTCAACAAGTCATCCTCAAAAGTCTGTGTTTGCCTACCACAAAAAGGTGTATCTGCTTTGGATGCACCTGGGAAGCCCTTTTGTGATCTTGAGGCAACTGCTACTCTTTTGAATGAACTACAGAGACTTATTCAGACAAATGAAGATCGGCAGGTAATGTCATTGGAGTAATATAGATACAGGCCTAGGGTGTACGAGCCCAGCACATCATGGTGGGTCCTATTTTTTTTCAAAGGGCCTGCTCGGGGCTTGAACACCCTAGGCCTGTACAAATCATTTTCCATGTTAGTTATTGTTCATTAACTTTGCATCACATTCCAATCTTCTCATTTTACTTTGGTTCTATGGAGATAATCTAATATATTTACCATCTTGATTTACCTTTACAAATGAAAGTTGTGCATGTGTTATAGGTGAAGGTGTATCCTTGCCATATTAATGACTCTGAGTTCGCAAATGCATTGGTTGACTCATTCTTAGAGATTAGTCGGGATTTTTTTAAAGATTCCAGTTCTCTGCAAGTTCCTGTTACTGAGGCCAATCAAGACCTTCACGAGGATACTGTTTCCAAGATGGAATCATCATGGTTGGGGGGAATTCCTTACAGCCCAAATTACTTCCCAGATGCAAGACCAGGTGTAGTTTTAATATTTGAATTCATATGTAATTGTGGAAAGTACAGCTTAATTAACTGAAGCCTTGGTGGTATTGATGGAAAATGTAAATTGTCTTTTCTTTTTCTTTTTCTTTTTTGTGATGGCACTTTTGGAAATCATTAATTGGGTATTCCTGATCCAATTGATTGGTAGCTTTCATTCAATGGGAGTGGTGTCATTTGACTTTACATTGGCATTGTTTCCATGAATAGATTCTAATTTGCAATTAAGATTTTATCATGACAAGAACATGTCAATGACTATGCTTTTTATCTTTACCATGGTTACAAAACAACTGCCTGAGCAATTATCAAAACAAGATCAAGTCTTGTCTCTAGATATGACATGCACAGTTCAAGTGTCCGGTTGTTTGGAAATAGAGTTATGGGCTTGTAACAAGGCACTTTATAGGTTACACTTATTTGTTTGTTGTTCTTGTTGCTTTTTTCTTTTTCTTTGATCTCTCCATCATCTCCACAATAATCCTGTCAGTCACTTTACTATTCTCATTTTTAGATGATGCCCAGCTGCATCGACATCTGGTTACTTTAAGATATTGATGAAATGAATTCCATTTGTTTTAAGTCTTCACTTATATATAAGTTGAGCACACATAAGAAATATAGGCATGGCAGTGTGCTGCGTGTGGTACATGTCTTCACTTCTTCACCTATAGGCGCAAAATTTTTGAGTGTTCAATTGACCAATGAGTTGAGTTCATTAAAAATTTAAAGACAAAAAATGGCAAAAGAGAAAGCATTCACTCCCCTCCTATATCTTGCATCTCTAGAGTTTTTTTCCCCTGAGCATCTCTCTCTCGTTTACTAAAAGTCACAATCTTGGGTTACTAATCTGGAATACTATGGAACCCAAAATTTTCTTGAATAATATTCAGAAAAAAGGGTTAATTGCAAAATCAGTACTTAATTTTTAACATTTTTGCAATTCAAGGCCCCCATTTTCCACTTTTAAAAAATTGATACTTGAGTTTCAAGAAATTCCCAATTAAGTATCTTCGTTAATTTGCCATTAGAAAATTAAAGGCAGGATTGACACTTGGCATTGGTATGCCATGCATCATTTGATTGGCTGACATGGATATTGATGCCACTTGGCAGCCAATTACAGTTGGCACATGGCCTACCGTTAGTTTTCTAACGGAAAATTGACGGAGATACGTAATTGCGAGTTTCTCGAAGAAGTATTACTTTTGCGAAAATTGAAAACAGAGGCCTCAAATTGGAAAAAGGTGAAAACTCAGGTACTGATTTTTCAATTAACCCAAAGTTTTTAATAAAGAACTTATACAGTTTGAGGAACCCTTACTCTTGGACAAGATGTTAAAGGAAAACCCAGAAACCCATCTAGAAAAGCTTTGTATTGGAATCTAGAAAGTAACGATCCAGTTGATCAAGATACAAAATGGGATTATATCTAGACGATTTTGAACTTTTCGATATATATATGTTGTTTTGTTATTGTAAGTGGTTATTCTATTTTAGGTGATGAAGAACTTGCCATTCTTAACTCTTTGTTTCAAGAACTCCTATATAACTTAAGAGAAAAAATGAGGACTTACCAGCCCCTAAAATAGTTAATATCTGGCTATGTTAATGTGGTTAAGAGCTAACCCATTTATTTACTGTAACAGAGACTTTACAAAGAACGCAGGCAATATTGCAGCAACTGAAAGATCAAATAAACAAAGGAATTCCAATAATAGGAGCTGGTGCAGGAATAGGAATTTCTGCTAAGTTTGAGGAAGCTGGTGGTGTTGATCTCATAGTGATTTATAATTCAGGCCGCTTTCGCATGGCTGGAAGGGGTTCCTTAGCTGGCTTGTTGCCTTTTGCAGATGCAAATGCTGTGGTACTTGACATGGCCAATGAAGTTTTACCGGTAAGTTTGAACTGCACACTCGTCATGAAAGTTACCTAGAAAGGAGACTGACAAATTGAGGTATTTCATTGATTGGGATGCAAAGTGAAAAACATGCGGTAGTTTGTGGCTGGAAAGTGTAATTTTCCCATATATTATGGTATTATTCTTATTGAGTAACATCAGATATTTTGTGGAATGATGAATTTAACATGAAATGAACATGGAATGACCTGATCGTTATGTTACTCAAATTCACTCCACTAATGCACATTTCTTACTGGTTTAGAGCTTATGAACATGCTGTAGGTGGTGAAGAAGGTACCAGTTCTTGCTGGAGTATGTGCTACAGATCCTTTTCGCCAAATGGATTACTTCCTAAAGCAGGTGGAGTCAATTGGATTCTCTGGGGTGCAAAATTTTCCAACTGTTGGGCTCTATGATGGTAACTTCAGACAAAATCTTGAAGAAACTGGAATGGGATATGGGTATGCCTTCATAGAAACCATTACCCTCTCATATTCCATTTTAAATTATTATTTATGCCTCTTGTAAAAAAATTTCAATAATCAGATTAGAAGTGGAGATGATTGGAAAAGCACACAAACTGGGTCTCTTGACAACCCCTTATGCTTTCAATCGAGATGAAGCTATGGAGATGGCAAAAGCTGGGGCTGATATCATAGTGGCCCATATGGGGCTCACTACATCAGGATCTATAGGCGCAAAAACAGCTGTATCATTGGAGGAAAGTGTAGTCTGTGTTCAGGCTATAGCTGATGTCGCACATAGAATCAATCCCAATGTTATTGTTCTCTGTCATGGAGGTAATCATGTAGAAAAGTTTTGTTAGTCTGGAAATTTTGCAGTTAACTTTATTATATGCTGGCATGGAATATTTTTACCAGATTTGGATTTCTCTCTCTCTCTCTCTCTCTCCCTTTTTTGCACGCTAGCATAAAACAAATCTTCTGTATTCTTGTTGAAGCAAATCACTGTTATTTCGGCTGTTGACTTTAATTTGGAGCTGCATATTTGTAGATTTAAAGTGGTTGGGATTTTAATTACATAATCCCGCCCTTGCTTTCTTCCTTGTTTTGCCTTGTGCCCAGGCTAACATTCTCATTTCAGCTATTACTCTTGTTTCGACAATAAGGTTACTAAACTGTCAACTCTCTTATCATTCTTGCATTCTTTCTTTTGCCTTGAGTTTTTGCCAGTTTTCTCGATAACAATTTATGTATTCATATATTTGACATGCTCCTGGTTCCCTAATCAATATAACCTGGAAACCGTTATCTGGACGTTTTGTAGGTCCTATATCTGGTCCTAGTGAGGCTGAATTCATACTGAAGAGAACCAAAGGAGTCCATGGATTTTATGGTGCATCAAGCATGGAGAGACTACCGGTTGAACAAGCTATAACAAGCACAGTCCATCTATACAAATCGATTTCCATTGACTAAAGCTTGGTATGTGTTCTTGGTCATGTTCTATGCGTTATATTCACCTTCTATCTATTGTATTTTCTTGCAACCTGAAAATGTGAAGAAACATGGATATAAGGTTTGATACCAGATGCGCTAGCACCTTGAAATTCGTGAACATGCACTGATGGTAAAACATGCATGTTTGGTTCTGCAGCTGCTTCACGGATCGGGTTCAGATAAATCAGACTCCTCTATGCTCTGAGATTGATGCTAGTGATCCTGGAACTTTCTTTATTTTTCCCTTTTGTCCATTTTCCCGTCCTAAGAACAGATAGCTAGCTTGTTGGAATTAGAGGTCTAAGAATTCGGTCTGGACCAACTGGTTTCGGTCAGTCGGTCTTGGTTCAAGAAAGTAGGAAAATTTAGTTTTTCAGTCTAGTCTCGGGGTGGGGTTTGGGTTTTATCACCCCAGACCGACCGAATTAACTATATAAATTTTTAAATAATATTTTATATCATATTTTATAAGTTTTTAAGTAGTTATAAAAATTGAAAGCAAGTAATTATGTAATTTTCTTGTAACCTAATTATTTATGCTTAGATTATATAAAACATTGAAGGTTAAGAATTTTAAGATAGGGTATTAACTATTAATTATTGATAATACACATACTATTAACATTGTTAATTTATTATACTTAATTAAATTACTAAATTAGTTAAGTATATGGGGGGGGGGGGGGGGGGGGGGGGGGGGGGGGGGGGGGGGGAAGACCTGGACCAAAATACCCCGATAAGACCGACTGGATGGAACCAGACCAGTCCAGTTCAGTCCAGTCCAAAGGCCTAAATGGTTCGGTCCAGTCTAGTGTTTTGCTGTGCCAAAAGAATCAGTCTGGCCCAAAATTCTCCTCTAAGACTGACCAGACTGGATTGGTTGGGGGGGGGACCAAAATACCCCGATAAGACCGACCGGATGGAACCAGATCAGTCCAGTCCAGTCCAGTCCAAAGGCCTAAATGGTTCGGTCCAGTCTAGTGTTTTGCTGTGCCAAAAGAATCAGTCTGGCCCAAAATTCTCCTCTAAGACTGACCGGACTGGATTGATTGCATCCCTATTTGGAATCTCTGTAGTTACAAATACAATCGTATCCCAGGAATATGTGTGATTTCCTATTTTTGTATTTTCGGATGTGGTTGGTTATCACTCTGTTAGCTCTTAGGTTCTTTCGGATTTTTGGGGTCAGCTGCTTTGGTTGTACTGTTCTTGTGGAAGTTGAGGATTCCACTGCTTTTGGACCTTTCTGAATGTATTGTTGATGCACTGATCTTGAGGACTGGTATTGAGGATTTATGCTGATCAACTCTACTTGGTTTGGTGTATGTTTCAGCTAGGTTCGGTGCATAGTTGCATTGGCTGCTTTAGGTGGTACTGTTCACGAGGAACTTGAGGATTCCACTGCTTTTGTTGATGCCACTGCTCTCGAGGACTGGTTTTGCTGCCTTGCCTTGAGGTCGAGTAGGCTTGTCTTGTTTCTGTGCCGTATTTGCTTTACTGATTTGTATACAGTTGAGTTCCTTTGGAGTATAATACACCTCAAATATACGTGACTGATCTCTTGTATGTCCTTATGTAAGGGATCCCTATGAGACTTTGTATGACTTTTAAAATATATTTCACTCACTTAACCTCTCCCTACTCAAAAAGAAAAGGTTGCAAAATCCAAACTTACTGTTCGTGTATTTTATTTTATTTTATATTTTTTTAGTAGTTAAAGGAAGTAACTATCAGTGAAATAATATATTTTTTATTTTTAAAAAATATTTAAAGATGTTTAAAAAATATTTAAAAGAAAAAAAAAAAAGTGCAATTGCACTAATAGTAAGTTTGAGGAGGGCAAACTCATGGGGCTCACGAGTAAGTTGAGTTAAATTCAGAATGCCTCTGAAGTTGGAATCACTCATGCACAGTTTTCCCATGTTGTGCAGTTCATCTGAGAAACAGATCAATTCATAAGTGGGAAGCATTACAATCACACACTTCATCATCCAGAAAATTTCAGGTTGTACACATTTCTGAGCACAGCCCTTCGCGTCTTTCAACCATTCCGGTTGCTTTTTACACCGTAAGATATAAAGAAGACTGAATTCATACATACTTACTAATTCCCACTTTTCAAGGGTTCCAGAGTTATGGGACATCCACTTCTAAGCCTAGGAATATGTGCCTTCTTTTCTAGGCAAGTATCTGGATCATCAACTTTCCACCTACACAAAAAAATGTGGTAATAATTATATGATAATGTCAACAGAAGTGAATGCATATTGAAATCTTGCAGGTAAGTAACAGATAACCCACGTATATCCACTAGTCAGTCGGTGTAAAAATATCAACATTGTCACTTTTGCCATATTCATTCCTAAGCATGTCCTTGGTCCTGATCCAAAAGGTATATAACTGTATGGCTTTTGCATTTCCTGGATGGTATAAACAAGGGTTTGTTATATCATTACTGTAGTTTATACACCAAAAAGAAAAAAAATTAGGGAAAAATCATGAGCTGGGTTTAGAGCTGATTACATCAAATCTTGCAGGATTGAAATGCATTGGGTGCTTGAACAAATCCGGGTCATAGTGTATACAAGTTGCGTCAATGTTTGCATGCCATCCTTTCTTTATCTCAATACCTGAAATGGCATTTTCATTGAGAAGAAAAGTACCGACTTAAGGCCTTAGGCATTCTCAATACCGGCCTCGTTTGTTTTTACAATTTCTCTCAACTCATTTAATTATTACAATTTTTTTAAATTTTTACACAATAAAATAAATAATTCAACTTTTTTCAATTCCAAAACAAAAATAATGTTAAAAAATATATTCTAACAATATTTTTTTTCAACTTTTAACTTTAATATCATCTCATCTCATCTTAGTATGATTAGCAAAAGGAGAAACTTACCTTCTATTGTGCAGTCATTAAGTGCAATACGAGGAAACCACAACAAGACATTTGACATTCTTAATGTTTCTTTGACAACCTGGAAAATGCATGAGGTGTATATCAGGCCATTGATCTACGCATTATACATATGTAAGTATCACTTTTGCAATCATATTCAGATTGAAAGATCAAAACATTGCATTTATACCTGCATGTTCTCTGCATAATCAAAATGGAAACAGCCCAGCGGGCATGATTTTTCATTTATATAGAACAGTTTTAATTAAAATATTAACCTTCGAACCATAGGACATGCTGTTCAGATCTTCAAGAGTGAGTAAGGCTCCTTCAGGCTTATTTCTTGATATTGACAATTGTTCTTCCTGAAAGTTCACAAGAACATTCATTAGTCATATTCCTAAGTGAATATTCATTCAAGAAAGAATGTGATATCAAGGGCATGTCTGCAAGTATTGCCTTTCCTATCTGGCATGGCATCCCTTTCCATTGTGATAACATCCATTTAATATCAGAATTATGTGGCAGAATATATTATAGGAAAATACTCTAGCTACAAAGTGATTACACAAAAGTAATTTCACAAACTGATATGATTTGATGTGATTCATCAGATTGTAAAGTTACTTTTATTATAAAATAGATCTAACGGATCATATGAAGTCACGTTAGTTTGTAGAATTGTTTTTATGTAATTACTTTGTGGATGTGTGTTTACTCAATCCTTAAAATGATTTCAGCATCCCTTTCCAACACCTTTTGAGTGGTGTTAACAAGTACTTTTAGGAATCGAAGTTCAGAGAGCCGGTTTAACTGGAAAGCTGAAGAACTTTACAGCCTAAAGCACACATGTGAGAGAGTACTTTAAAGCAAACCCGGAAAGTACTCTAGGTTCTGCAGCACATGTTAATGCAGAAAACACCAACCCTGAGCCTGTCCTGGGCTTCTCTGTTATCATCCAGAAACTTGACACTCCACATCAGTGCTGCTGCAGTAGTGGTCTGCCCTGCAACTATCAATGTCAAAAGGTTATCCATAATCTCTGTATCGCTGAGCTTTTCATTAGGAGGGTATGAGTCTCTCTGTAACATGGACTGCAGGAAGTCTTCATGAGATTCCCTTCCACTCCTCCGTCTCATAATCATCTCTCCAAAGGTTTTCATCAGCCTTTTACGTGCCTGCTTTAATGATTTCTGTTAGTGTAACAAATTATATATGAAGGTGTCCTGAAAATTGAGATCTATATAAGTTGGTTCTTTGGGAGACTTTGTTATGTTTTTTTTTTTTTTTTTTTTTTTTCAGTCTTACCTTGATACCTTTGTAGTATCTGGTGCCAGGAATCATGAAGGGAAATGACAACATGGCATTGGATACAGAGGTGCAGTCTCTTTCAATATCTCGTAGCAAAGACAACTCTGTGATGCTCATCAGCATGTTACACATTGCATCAAATGTTAACTGTGCATCAGACAACATTTTCAAAAGACCATTAATATATATATTTTCTAATCCAAGATGTCCGGTTTAAGGTTGTACTCACAGTTTTAAGTGAAAGAATGGAGTTCTAATTACCCTCATACTGAAGTCAAGCACCACAAAGCTTTTCCGAGCAGCTAACTTATCCAGCCTTTCACACAGCATTTTGTCAAATTTCTTGACAAACATGGACAAAGAATTCATAGAGAAAGGATCGGCCAGAAGACGCCTAATTCTCTTGTGGCTCTCATGCGGCACACAAAGCAAGCTCTTTTCTCCAACCGCATCTGCCATTGATTTCACATACCCCTTGTTGAACTGCACAAAATCATTAGAAAATATCGTTTTTGCACCCACAGTAGTTGGGACAAACACGTGGATCTTGCCAAATAACCTTGTCTTGAACCATTTCCCATACCTACATTCACAACGAGTTTTCGATTCTTTCAAGGATGTAAAATAAACTAATAAAAAGGCCACTAAATGAGCCATCCTAAACTTCATAGGCAACTAATAAAAAACATAAAAAATAAAAAACTTCCATTCTCACTCAGAAGTCATGTGAAACTTAAACATATCAAATCTTACCAAAATAAGGTCAAAAGGCTGATTTTAGGCTGTGCCCAAGTTTCAAACGTATTAGAAACAGATATAAATGCAAACAAACATTCTTTTTATGTTGATGTTGTTCAAGGCATGACAATAAAAATTGAATATTATTGATATATAAAACGTTAATGTAGAAAATCACTGACCACTGTCTTCGGAGACGAACAAAATCATAGCATCCTCTTGTACTGTTAGTAGCTGAAAGAAAAGAAAAGGTTTCACCCAGAAAAGGCAACCCCAATCGGCCAGGGATGCCACCTTTCTCAGCTATCACGACTCTTCTTTTCAAACTTTTGGAGACAAACAAAGTTATTCCTATAGAAAACACTGCAACGATGATAATATCATAATAGTTCCATGCTTGGAGAAGTAGCTCTTCCTTTGACAGATTCAGCATCATTACCAAGTTTCTGAAATATGGTTGATGATCATGTCATCATGTGTGTCTGTGTGTTTTTCTATATACTGAGAATACCTATGTGTGTATGTCATGTGTGCCCATATATATATATATATAATAAGATAGAAAACAACGTCTGAATGAGACATGAACAGGATGCTTTATGTACAACGTTATGAAAATTATAAGGAGCATCTTAGGCAGGGAAGATGCTCAGACACAGGTTTAGCAAGATCCAAGTTGCTGAAAGACAACTTAATACGAGAAATATTAAAGTACAACAACTCTCACGTCATATATATAAATAATTAATGATCTGAGCTGATCATGTTTCAGTTTTTTTATTTTATTTTAATTTATTTTAGTGTTTTCTTCTTGTGCTAACTTGTCAATTCAGATTGAGACTCATAGGTAAAGCCAGGTACTTTGGTGACGTCGAAATGCCATTGCCGGCTCTTGAGTTTGTCTGAAACCTCCACTACATAAGTCTAAATTGTTCCTGCAGTGCCATTTTGTTTTTCAATTTCAACTGTCATTCATATATATATATATATATATATAATTGTCGAAAGATTTTTATAGTTTAATTTATAATTTTGGGTTGAATAAAAAAAAAAGTTGATTATTGTTGTTTGGCTTCATGTAGTTTTAATTTGGTCAAATCGATCGTTCTGTCGCAATTCAGAATTGCTATGAGTTAATAAAGAGTTAAAAACAACTGATAAGATATAAATTAAATAATAAAATTTATTTACTTTTATTAAATTAAATAGTAATTTTATATAATATCAGATTTTGAATAAAAGTGTTAATAATGTAATACGAACTAATCATTTGATGATCTATCTCTTCTCATCAACTTAAATTTTTGAGACAATTAGTAATTTCACAATTAATGCCAAAAAAATTTTAATAAAAATTAATCTTTGTGTTTACATGACTTCATTTGACTGATCAAAGTGTCAAGAGTAAAAACGTTAAAAAAAATAAAAAATAAAATGGCATAAAAAATTTAAAAAATCATTCTAAAAAGCCAACAAAAGTTTTAGAAAGAAGAAAACGTGCAAACAAGAAATAAAAGTCTTAAATTTTTTTTTTAAAAAAAGTTAAAATTAACTTAAATTCGAAACATAAAAAAACCAACAATTTTTCTTTTTTTTTTTTCTTAAAAAAAAAGGGTAAAAAAAAAAAAAAAAGTGCAAAACCTGGAGGGCCAACTAGCTAGGGGTGGGTATTGAGGCGGCCACCACTATGGTGGCATATTGCAGGCCACTATTAGGTGGTCCAAATGTCTCACAGAGGTGGTCCATCAGAACACCATATATGCATCTTCAATGGCTCCGACAAGGAGCATTTTTTGGAGGTAGGCTTTGTATTTTATTTTTATTTATTTTTTGTTTAAATTTTTTACACTTTGTTTTCTTATTTTAAGTTTTTATTTTTTATTTTTATGCTTTATGTGCCTTTTTTAACTTTTTTTTTTTAATTAAGTTATAGAAAAGTAACATGATACCGATCGATGATTGATCAAACTTAAAGTCATTATATAGATCGAATATTCAATTAAAAAGCACATGAATGAGCAACTTAACTTTAAGACAAACCATATCTATCGACCAATTTTGTATTAAATCATATTTATTTTTCCATGTCGCGTGTTTTATTTTATGTGTTCATAAACAAATTAAGATACATGATGATAAGATGATACAAGCTATCCGAGGAGGATGGAGCAAGCTAAATGGACTACATGGAGCACAAAATATAATAAACAATTCAATTTTTTTAAATCTCAAGAAAATAATAATATTAAAAAATTATATTCTAATAATATTTTATTCGATTTTCAACTTTCATCTCAATTCATCTTATCTCAACTCAACTTTAAAATTTTATAATATATGAATGCAGTCCAATCAATAAGATTGTTCGATAAGAGATTTACCCTTGAATGAATCTTATTATAAGGCTTATATAGTTTCATCACATCTCATCTCAACATCCACATACCATTCAAAAATAAATACTTTTCAATTTTAAATTTTTAACTTTTCAAACTTTTTCATAAAATCATTATAATTTTTCTAAATTTTTAAACAAAACATATATAATAATTCAATTTTTTTAAATTAGAAAACAAAAATAATATTAAAATTTCGCATTGAAAATATATAAGAGAAAAACCTAAAAGAATAAGAATAAAAATAATATTTGTTATGCAAAAGAAGGGAGGGAAGGTGTGAGTGGGGATGTTCATTTTGGATCAAATTCGCATCAAAACGAAAGGACCCATTTATGGATTCTGAAATGAGTAGTTTGTGATACTTTGTCATTCGAAAATGGGACAATTTATAGTACAAGAGTGTTATTGTCACAAATAGTTCGAAATGAAACGACCCTTCAAAGTGCTATTGCCTTTTATCATTTTGCCAGATATTGTGCTCCAATCTACTATTGAAAAGAGTTCAACGAGATGGTCCCTGCTTTAACTTCATGCCACGTGTCCCCTTGCTGACAAACCCCCCTATTCACCTATTCGATTTTTAAACCATCAGACATTATTGAATATAAAAGGAGGCAATATATTTATAACAAGTGAATTGTATAATTATTGCATAATTATTTTAAAAAAATAAATAAAATATGTGATTTATATGAAAAAAATTAATTTTTTAATAGTAAATTTTATTCTTTTTTAAAGCGTTTATGCATTTCACGTTTGTATGTAAAATTACTCATATAAAAATATGCATTTATAACTCTCGTCGGATATAATTTTAAAAAAGTAATGCAGTAGTGAATCGGCACTATCGTTTTGAAATAAATATAATTTATTATTAAAAAATTAATTTTTTTTATATAGATCTTGTATTTACATTTTTTTAAAAGAATTATGTAGAGCTTGCATACTCACAATTATAAATATCATTTCTTAATAAAAGATTAGCTAATCTAATTGATTTCCACCATAGATAAAATAATAATAATAATTATTATTATTATTTGAAGAACTTTTAAAATACTAACCATTTCAAAGATTAGCTAATCTAAAAGATATCCACTATAGAAAACTTATGTTATTATTAGGATCTTTTAGGTTAAAAGTTTAGGATTGAAATAAATTTGGATAGTGATGCTCGGTCTATTTACCATTCAAAAAAATTGGAAACTGCTAGTTGTTGATGGGTCCTGATACAATTTTTTTTTTTTTTTAACTTATGAAGGAAATATTTTTTAATAATGTTATGATTTTTTTTAAATAAAATATTTAAGGTTATAAAAAAATGAATAAAAAAAAAAAAGTTCAAATGACCTTATCGGAACCATTCTCGGGCTACATTCTCGGTAGATACAACACAACTCAAAAAAATTAGTCCAAGAAAAATGATCAACTTACAATTTTTTTACAATATAATATTAAATAGAGTTGTAAGTATATCATTACCCTCTAAAGTCCAAAAAATAGTAATAATTATAAAATAGTCCTAAAAGAGTTTGTAAATATATTATTACCCTGCAGGAAATAGTAATACAAAAACCGTCGCCCAAGCTACTAATTAAGGTATAAGAAAAGGAAAGCAACAAAGTGGGAATCAATTTACACAGCTGCTGGAGAATCAGTAGACTGCCATGCTAGCTGGTTCCGCCATGGTGATCCAGTCATAATGAACATATTTACAATAGCCTATAACAAGCTTATTTAGGATTGTTCCAACATCCTTTGCGTTTTCCAAGCATGCTAGGTCCAACATGGAACACATCTATGCTTGATTCCCAATACCCCTCAAGGGCTCCAAAGTTATTGGACACCCACTTCTCAGTCTAGGAATAGGTGATTTCTTTTCTAGGCATGTATCTTGATCATCAACAGTCCACCTGCACAAATAATGTAACAAAACAGGATGAAATCTTGGTTCCTTTTTTGCTAAATATGATGAAATCTTGGATAAGTTAAAGATAAACTCACTTGTATCCACTTGTCAACCTGTGTAGAAAGACCAACATTGTCACCTTTGCCATGTTCATTCCTATGCAGGTTGTTGGTCCTGATCCAAAAGGTACAAAACTGTATGGTTTTTGCGTTTCCTACATGGATAAATAAGGATTGGTTACTTAATTAAATCTTACACCTAAAAGTGTCATTAATCTAGTGTTTATACCAGAAAGAAGTTTAGGAATGATCAGGAACTGGGTATAGAGCTAATTACATCAAATCTAGAAGGATTGAATTGCATGGGATCCTTGAACAGATCTGGGTCAGTGTGTATACAAGTTGCATCAATGTTCACATGCCATCCTTTCTTTATCTCAAAACCTGCAATAATTCACGCATAATCGATAAGAAGGCGCTTTTCATTGAGGTGAAAATTATGACTTAGAAGAAGCTTTTTATGAACCCAAAATGAGTTTTTTCAGTAGTTTTAAGGCAAGAAGAGTAAATAAATATTGATCCAGATCAATATCTGTGTAGGCCCTTTAGCATAATCAAAACAAAGGAGAAACTTGCCTTCTATTGTGCAATCATCAAGTGCCACACGAGGAAACCACAACAAGACATTTGACATTCTTAATGTTTCTTTGACAACCTGGAAAGTGCATGAACTAAACATCAAGACCTTTCCACGAATGAAGTACATTCTAGAATCACTTTTTCAATTACATAAAGAATGAAAAGTAAAAAACATTTCATCTGTATTTATATGTTCTTGGCATAATCAAAACGAAAGCAGCATAACTTGCAAGACTTTTCATCAACAAAGAACTGAGTAAATTAGATATAATAACCTTTGAGCCATAGGAAATGCTGTTGAGATCTTCAAGACTGAGTAAGGCTCCTTCAGGCCTATTTCTAGATATTGACAATTGTTCTTCCTGCAAGTTCACATGAATATTGATTATATTCCTAAAATGAATATTGATCTTAGAATTAAGGCGCAGAAGAGAACCCTTCTTTGAACCACACCCTGAACTCTTGGGATTTTGAAGAACATTTTGGTTAAAAAATCAGTAATTCTCACTCACCCTGAGCCTGTCCTGCACTGCTCTGTTCTCATCCAGAAACTTGACAGCCCACATCATTGCAGCTGCAGTGCTCCTCTGCCCTCCAAGCAGCAAAGACAAGAGGTTGTCCATGATTTCTTGATCGTCCAGCTTTTCATTGGGAGGGTATGAATCTCTGTGTAACATTGACTGCAGGAAGTCTTCAGAAGACTCACTCCCACTCCGTCGCCTTTTAATTAGCTCTCTAAAGATTTCCATGAGCCTTTTACGTGCCTGCTTTGATAATGTCTGTTAGTGTAACATATTAAAAAAGTTATGAATATTAAGATCTATCAGCTATGGCGTCGGTTCACTCTTACATCATTTGCCTTTCTGGATAAGTACACTTCGTACTCTCAAACTACTAAGGGTTTTACATTTTTCACCACAACCTACCATAACTAACGCATTTCATCCTTAAACTACCAAACGATACTTTGTACTCTTCATTAAAAATATGACCATCAAGATTACGCAACGTCACCTATTTCATACATCTCAATAGTCATAATTGAATTAGGGTGCAAAATGTCAGTTGCTTGTAGTTTGAGCATATAATGTGCCAGTTTTGATTGTTTTAGATGTGAAGTGCAAAGCTCCTAATAGTTTGAGGATGCAAGTAAATGATTTACATGAACTTCTGCCATTATCTGGACTTCAAACCAAGATGCAGGGCCTGCATGTCCAAAAACCAGGCAACTGTACCCTTGTAACCAGCTCTAAGGCTGTCAATCTTACCTTGATGCCTTTGTAGTATGGGGTGCCAGGTATCATCGTAGGAAAGGATAACATGGCGTTGGAGACAGAGGTGCAGTCTCTCTCCATATCTCGCAGCAATGAATCCTCTGTAATACTCATTAGCATGTTGCACATTGCATCGAATGTCAACTGCAAATCAGAAACCGTCAAAAGATTAGCCATTAGAGTACATGCAACTGCAATTTTATCTGGCCATACTTCAATCATTACAAGTTGAAGCATCTACCATGCTATTAATGGTATTAATGAAGAAAAAAAATTAATTCAACATAAAGAATTGTAACCTTACCTTCATGGTGAAGTCAAGCACCACAAAACTTTTCTGAGCTTCTAAGTTCTTCAGCCTTTCACACAGCATTTTGTCAAATTTCTTGACAAACTTGGACATAGAATTCATGGAGAAAGGATCGGCTAGAAGACGCCTCATCCTTTTGTGGCTCTCAAATGGCACACATAGCAGGCTCTTTTCTCCTACTGCATCTGCCATTGATTTCACAAACCCCCTCTTGAACTGCACAAAATCACTAGTAAATATCGTTTTTGCTCCCTCAGTACTTGGAACATACACATGGATCTTCCCAAATATCCTTGTCTTGAACCACTTCCCATACCTACATTCAGTACCACATTGTCAACTCTATGCAGCATGTAATACTAATATGATCAAGATTCTCTCAAGTTGTTGCCCGAACTTGAAGGCCTCAAATGGGATCGAGATAGACACATCAAGTGGGCTCTACTACATTTATTGCATGTTTACTGTCGAACTTAATCACATTTTATGTTCAAGTGGTGGTTTAGATCTTTACAAAGCCAGTTCTACATAGTAAGAAGTCAACAGCGTACTAGATCACATTTTATCATATTCGTTTGTCTCTATTATAACTAGTTAGTAAGTGGGGTATCATAATCTATTACTAGAAAACTAATTTAAACAATACACACACACACACACACACACACATATATATATATATATATATATATTTTTTTTTTTTTTTTTTGCTGTAATTTTTCAAGCTTCAATTTGAGTAAAGTAATCATGCATTTTACCATATTTTTTAATCTTATCACAAATTTTTATTTTCACTCTGAATTGTAAAGTTAAAAAGGATTTTGAATCTTATCAAACAAGGTCAAAGTCTGGTTTTAATCGAGTTTGCTTCAAAAGTGAATTTATGACCCAGATATAAACGCAAACTTAGAAATAGTGACCATAAGTGCAAACAATTCTAAGGCCCCGTTTGGTTCACAGACTTAGCTGAGATCAACTCAGTTCAGTCTAATTTTAAACTGAGTCTAATATTCAAACATCCAACTGTCAAATTATTAAACTCATCTCAACTCAAAACTTCTTTACACGTGAGACCTACAATCTTTTTCAAACTTTTCATAAATACATCTAAATTCATCTTAACATCCAAACACATTTAAACTCATTTTAAGTAGATCCCACAAAACTCACTCCACCATCTCAACTCACTACTATTCATAAAGAACTCAACTCAACTCAACTCAACATAAAAATGCACCTAAACAGATCTCCTCAAGTTACTATTCGAAGTTGAGTGCCTCAAATGTATGAGAGATATATAGAAGCATGAAATTGACATTTAATTCTATCCAATAATTAAAGGGATCTCTTTTTTCATAGTTTTTTAGCCAGTCTAAAAATTGAAAAGAAGACAAGGTTGATACTGATATATGCTACAGTCACATGGCATTGGAGAGAGAATAGATTCTCTCATTGTGATTGGGAACACACAGAGAATGAATCGTAGCTCTATCTTGAACTACTAATACCGATCATAAACACGGAGGAGAATCACTGACCTCTGTCGTCGGAGTCTAACAAAATCATAGCATCCTCTGGTGCTGTTAGTGGCTGAAAGAAAAGAAATGGTTTCACCCAGAAAAGGCAGCCCCAGCCGGCCAGGGATGCCACCTTTCTCAGTAAAGACTTTTCTCCAAACTTTCGAGACAAACAAAGTTATTCCTACAGAAACCAGTGCAGCAATGATAACACCATAAGAGTTCCATACTCGAAAAATTAGCTCTTTCTTAGACAGATCCAGCATTTTTAGCTTTCTCGAACCAATCTCCCACTGACTGAAGAAAAAGATGCTGAGGTTGTGACATCTGGTCCAAGTGGTGCACTTATTTATATCTGGAATGAGACAGGTTTGGTTTGTTTAAAACATTTAAAATAATTAGGCTGGATGCTTAAACACAAGTCTTAGCAAGATACCTGTCGGTAATAGACAATCCCGGGTGCCAGTATTGATATTGTCAATCTGGATGTCATTATTTGAAAGGAAAACTTAAGGTAGCTCTCAGGTCCTATCAGCAATGACTAAAGCTGATATTTCAATTTAGGTATATATTAGACAGCACAACAGAACAAGGCCCTTAGTCAGAGCACACGTACAATGGCCATTTAAGGATTTTTTTTTTTATCCTAATGTTGTCATTTGCGTCATTCATATGCCACAATTAACACTTAATTTTTCTGGCCAAGCATATAAAGGACCTACGACTCCTCCAGGCTCCATTCACTTCTATTTTACTCCTTCCATCGAACATCGGCCATGTTTAACTACATACTTCTTCTTGTCAATCACTATTTACTACTCCACATCTTATAAAAAATACACTCACACTTATAAAAAAAAATTATATATATAGGATGTGAAAGTAAATAATAGTTGATATATAAAATTTCTCTATTATCAAAATTGCTTATTGAAAACATTGCAATGGCGTATCGATCTCCTCTCCCCAACTCCTTAATTTGCTAAGGTAAGCTCTTGCTCAATCACTATTGCATTTATTACTCATTGTAAAATCACTCATTGTCTCAAAGATTAAGTTCATGGCAAGATGAAGATTTTTTATTTCTATTATATTCTTATCTGTCTTTCTCATATATGTGGTAGACTCTCTTAATTAGTAGGTCTAATATGTAAAATATTTAATTAAATATGATAGGATGTAAGGTTAGATTCGAACTCAAGACCTCTATTATGATATTATGTGAAATCACCAATACTTATCCTAAAAATTTAAAGTGATAGAAAGAGGGTCTGCAGCCTTTTTCTTTTCATGTATTCTTATTTTATTTTCACAAACTCTTTGATCCGAAAAATATATAAATAAGGGCAATGCTAGAGTACACATCAAATTTGTACCCTAAATATGCACACTAGTGCAAATGATTTTTTTCTTTAAAATATTTTTTAAACATCTTTAACCATTAAAAAAAAATCAAAACATATAAATGCAGTAATAATCATTTTCTTAAATATTAAAAAAATAAAAAATAAATAAGATATGTATATGGACAGATTTAGTGATGGTCATCTTAACATTTTCAAATAAATAAAGTCAGTGGGCCATGGCCCATCCGAGTATCCGACTACCTACCTTTTGATGATTTTCATTTAAAGAAAACGAAAATAACATAGAAATCAATTATTTAAAATATATGATAACTAATTTCTCGTACTAATAAAATGGTTTGCTTTCCAAATATTGATGGTGATTTCTTGCTCTGAAATAAATTTCTAAATAACTATTTGCATAATAGAAGTCAATATAAGTTTTTTTTTTTTTTTAAAAAAAGTAAAAACTCCTCTGTATTCCATTTATAAAATCAAACATTACACAAATTATCCTTCTCCAGACTACTATAAATGAAGTCTGAAATTTCCTCCATCCGCACTTTCTCATTAGCCACTGTATTGCTTTCTCTATATACAAACTGTCCTTTCCATTCAATTCTATGGGATAAAACTTTCTTTATATCTTCAACTATGTGACCATAATAAGTCAAAACTTCATCTTCACTCTTTATTGCCTTGATGATAACTTGAGCATCCCCTTCTAGGATCACCTTTCTGAAATGTAAATGCATGCATATCTCCCATATATAGCTTTCTAGAGAGCAAAGCATTCCACTAATTCATTGAAAAACATGTTTACAAATTTACATAGAGGAGGAATACACTAGAACGATCATCCTAAGCACTTAGAGTAGACTGCAGGCCACACATTGTGTCAGTGTACTGTCTGCTGGTCTAGTGTTTGCAGTGTAGTGGTTGTATATTCATCTACTACAACAACAGCAGAGTTGGCTCTTCCCTCCATTGGCCTTAATGCAGTTGCCTTTGAGCCATGGGCCTTGATACATTTGGTCTTTGTGACTCCATGTCTCTTCATTCCTTTATGAAAAATCCAAACCTCATTTTGAAGGTCAAAATGCCTTCATTCTTTTCCTTCTCCAAGCTGCCTTTCTAACATGGTATTAGAGAAGGTCTGACTTGCTACTTTCCTTTCTGTTATCAATCACTCCTCTATCTCTTTTTTCATCACTAAGTCTGTAATTCTTTGTTCCCATGGTTGAGGCAAATCCACAGCATCACCCTTCCCCATCCGAGGACTCCAACAACCCTTTCTATTTGCACCATAGTGACAATGCCAACATTGTAGTGGTCACACCTCATCTCACAGGCCCCAACTACCTCTCTTGGCACCGTTCATTCACTTTGGCCATCTCAATCAAGAACAATTGAAACACCTGAAACACCTGAGCTTTCCATCACCCTTAATGTCCCTTGGCTCCGATGCAACAACTTGATACTCTCCTGGATTCTCAACTCTATCTCAAAAGAAATTGCCTCTAATCTTCTGTATGTCAACTCAACCAAAGAAGTTTGGGAGAAACTTAAGGCTCGGTTTGCTGGTACAACTTGGATCCATCATTCAAGAAACACAATTTGTAAGTGACTATTTTACCCAACTCAATGCAGTGTGGGAAGAGTTACACAACAATAGACCATTACCTCATTGCTCATGTGACTTATGCACATGCAAAGCCTTAAAATCCATAAGAGAAGCTCAACAAAACGACTCAATATTCAAGTTTTTAATGAGACTAAATGACACCTATGACAACATTAGAGGGCAAACCATCCTTATGAGTCTCATGCCTTCATTAGATAGGATTTTCTCTCTAGTCCTATAGGAGAAAAGACAAATGCAGGCTAGGACCCTTGTCATGCCTCCCACTGAATCCACTGAATCATCAGTTTTGGTTGCTTACCATGGCCAAACTAAAAAGAAAGAGAGGACAGATATCACCTGGTATCACTATGGAAAACTGGGGCACACAAAGGAGAAATGTTATTGTTTGGTTGGGTTCCTACCCAATTTTAAGTTTACAAAGTCCAAGCCTGGGTATTCAACTGCTATAGCAAACACTCATTCAATCAACCAACTCACTACTCAGAATCTAAGAAAAGAACTCCTCAAGTCCTTCACAACTTCCACTAACTGAAGCTCAAATTCATAGATAGCAGCTTTTGTCAATGCTTAAACTTCTTAGCTCAACCCAAAGGAGGAGAACTGTAACACCCAGGCCTAGCCAAGCCCGCTTTACAAAATTTTTGGGTTTATAAGTATGAAAAGCCCATTGGAAATTTCGAGTAAAACTTTTTGGAAGAGAGTATAGGCCTAAAATATTTTTGGTTGATTATAATTTTTGGATAGGTTTAAAATCTTTTAATGGACCAAGTGAATCTTCACTCGAAAAATTTATGGGACAAGTGTAATTTTTTTTTCTAGGTTGAGTCGAGGCCCAAAAATGTAGACGTTTACACGTTCTACACGTTCACTTCCGTTTACTCACTGCATGCACGCTACTCTCTCATCTCTAGGGTTTTTTTTTTTATCATCCATTCATCTATATATTTGCACGTTCATCAGCCTCAACCAAAAACTAGATTAGATGCTTTAGTTTTTCTCCCTTTTATCTTGGCTTCCCATTGCCACGAGTGAGCCTCCTTTTAAAACCAACTCTCTTGCGACCTCGCAATCAGAGGAAGCAACCTGGGTTGTCCACCGCGCATAACCAACTGCCCAGACCTCACCACCGCAGCCCAGTCGTGAATACACGTGGAACCACTGCTGGCCATCACCGAAAAAAAATAAAGAGCCCTTATTTCTCCTTTCGAAAACAGAGCACCACCACAAATCTGGTTGATCACCACCGTACGATGGGAAAATTATCGGGCTAGCCATAGAATCTTCCAGTTGTCACCTTCCCGTCAGCCTCGATCGCCTTATTTCCACATTATCCCTCACGGTGAGCTATTGTTGAACACTTACACTGCTTCTCTGTCCCTTTTCTCTCACTGTGCACACTTTTTTTTTCCTTTTCATCTCTCTCTCTCTCGTCCAGTGCACAGTCGCCAAGTTCACCACCTCCCACCGCACCCTGCGCTGTCGCACATTCCCTTCTCAATGAGCCCCTACCATGCAATGTTATTTCACGCATGTTATGTATGTTTTCAAACAACAAAATGCCTAACTATACCTTACCAAATAGTTGGTCTATTAATTAAATGAAATTACATTAGTACCCTTTACTACAAGTTGTATTAATGTGCTTTTAAACTTTTATTATGTATTAGTACTCTCTAATTTATTTATCTTTTACAGAAATCTTTTAAGCAAATTAAATTGGTATTAAGCAAGGTTTTTTTTTTCAAAAATTAAACAATGATGTTGTATTTTTTTATTATGATCTAGCTTATTACATTGTTAATGTATAATACAAAATATTTTGGTATAATTATATTATCTAGTATTAGATTTTATAATTATACTTCATTAGTAAATAGGTTAGACTTTTAAATTTTTTAGTCAAAGTTATTAAATGGACATTGATGATTTTAGAAAGTGATGATTTATTTTGAGGTTATGAGAATTTTAGTTCTTGAGGAATTAAAATAGGTTATTTTAGAAGTTTAGGCTTAAATATCGAAATACGTGCTTGATTGCAAATTTACGAAAATTACGTAATTATTTTATAGGTGACGATTAATTATTGTTCGGCATTTTTTAGGAAAATTCTGAAAAAAGAAAAAAAAACGAAGAAGTGCAGGTAAACGGAGTTCCTATGCTAGACTTTGCATAAAAATAAAATGGATTGAGATTGATTTATGAAAAATATGCATGTTTGGTTATGAAAAGAAACTTGAATTACCTCAGTTATGTGTTTTGCATTACTCATGAGATTCTGTTTAAGAATAAATTATTTTTTGGCATGACTGGTGTAGACATGAGTTATTTTGACATTTTGTTTCTGAACTGTGTAAAAGGGAGCGAATATAAAATTTTGTGCATAAATTATGTTTTTGTGATTTGATTATGTTCAGTTCTGAATATGTTTTGTACTCTGATATGATATGTTTTGATTTTTGAAAACATCTGGCATAACATTTTGTTTCTGTTTCTGTTCCATTTTGACCCTACCACGAGTGTAAAACTGGCGTCTGTTCGGGTTGGTACCAACTTTTCTATTTCTAGTGCACCCACTTTGGAAACAAAGTGGTTTTCTACGTGATCTTTCCTATATGCGCACTCGGGACTCCAAGAATGAATAAGGGGAAGATTCACATTCTGTTTCTGGTCGGTTAGCTACCGGGGTTTACACAACCCTACCACGAGGGTTAAACATGGTCTCTGTTATGATATGATAAGATAAGATGAATATGTTCAGTTATGCTCTTCCAAAGGAAATTTTGCATAAGAATGTTTTCTGAAAGTTTCGCTCTTATATTTTTGGTAATATGTTATGATTTTGCATTCTGAAAACAAATATTCTGATTCTGCATTCTGAAAGAAAATATTTTGTTCAACATTCTGAATTTTGATAAATGATCATGTTTACACACTAGTATATATTCTCTACTTACTAAGTTATTGATAACTCACCCCCTTATCTCTAAATATTTTTCAGATAATTTTGATGGTTCAGCTGGAGAACAAGAGTAGGAAGTTTTAACAAGGTGTGATGATTGTAGTGGAATAAGTGTTTGAGGGTACAAGTACTTATTTGAAAGTCATAGTTAGTAAATTGATTTATTTTCGGTTATTTTTTATTTGATGAGTTAAGGATATTTTCGAGTTTTTGGAGAGTTTTTAATATATGTTATTGAGAATTTATTTGTTGTCTTTATGAAGGAACATAGCTTTTTGGGTTGAGTAAATAGATTAATATTTTATGGAGTTATCTGGATTTTATAGTTGTGTTATTGAAGTTGATATTAAGTATTAAGAGCTAACTTTTCGGACTTTCGAGATCGGGCTGTTACAGGAACCTGCCAATCAACCAACCCAGCACTCAGTTTTCAACAGCCACATATGCCAAGTTTTCCAGCCATCACTCATCCAATATGACAGGTATAACCCCTCAAACCCCTACTGAACTTGACATTCAAACATCCTTTAATTTTTTTGCAAACGTAATCAAAATTCACACTCCTTCACAAACAACAAACCTGATACACCACATGCTTCTTAGTGGATCCTCGACACTGGAGCCATAGACCATATGGTCTACTCCATCTCACTGCTCGCCACCATTACTTGTGAGAAACAAACCCAGGTACACCTCCCAAACAAAACTCATGTTGAGGTAACACACATAGGCACTATTAAAATTTCAGACAAACTCACTCTCACAAATGTCTTGTGTATCCGCATTTTCACCTTCAATCGTATATTTGTCGGTAAGCTCACTCAAGAATCTTCTCTTTGCCTTATATTTTTTGAAAAAAAATTGCTTCATAAAGGACCTGTCTTCATGGATGACGATTGGTCTTGTTGAAGCTTCCAATGGCCTTTATTTCCTCAGACCTCAATCCCCTTCTTGCTATGTTGTCAAAGGTCCTTCTTCAATAAAAAAAACATTCCCAGTCAGATCACTCACTCTGCCAACAGTCAAGACTCAAGCTCTAGCCAACTGCAAAGCTTTGATCTATGGCATTTTAGATTAGGCCATGTACCTCATCAGAGGATGAATATTATTCAGTCTCATGTTCCTAATGTAAAATGTAATAATGAGATGCAATGCACAATTTGTCACTTGGCTAAACAAAAGAGGAAGCCATTTCATTTGAGTTCTATTTCTACTTATCTTCCTTTTGAATTAATTCAACATGACACTTGGGGGCCATACTCTCATCCTTCCATCCAAGGTCATCAATATTTTCTAACCATAGTGGATGACAAAAGTCGAGTCACTTGGGTTTACTTGATGAAATTCAAGTCTGAAACAAGTACCATCTTACAAAGTTTTGTTCACATGATTAAAAACTAGTTTGATGCTAAAATTAAACAAATAATGTCTGATAATGGCCTTCAGTTCCAAATGACAGATTTCTATAATTCTCATGACATCTTACACCAAAGAACTTGTATCTACACCCCGCAACAAAATGGGCGGTGGAAAGAAAACACCAACATCTCCTATCCACTGCTAAAGCCCTCCTTTTCCAAGCCTCCCTTCCACAAAAATTTTAGGGAGATGCTGTGCTAACAACAAATCATCTCATCAATAGAGTTCCAACACCTGTTCTTAACAATAAGTCCCCATATGAGGACCTATTCTCATCCATCCCCTCCTATTCTCACTTAAAAGTTTTTGGATGTCTATGTTTTGCTTCTACCCTCAAGAGTAATAGAAGCAAGCTAAGTCCCCGAGCCAGAAAATTCATTTTCATAAGTTACCCTCTTGATATCAAGGGGTATAAAGTTTATGACCTTGAGGATCATTCTTGCTTTGTCTCAAGGGATGTAATCTTCTATGAGTCATTCTTTCCCTTTCAAAAACAAAATTCTCATATCATTCCCTCTGTTGATCCTCACAACCTGGTACTTCCAATACCTATACTAGAATCCATCTCCTCCCTTCCCACATACTAAGCTTTCACTCGCTCAATTCCAACTGAAAACAGTGCAATTAACTCCCAAGAAAACCTTCCTACCACTGAATTTGACTCATAAAACATTGAACACAACCTGAATCCTCATTCCTCTCTAATAGAACTACCTTCCTCTCCAATCATAAGCACACCACCTGTCACTCTTAGGAGATCTGATAAAGCTCGATAACCACCCGTTTACCTCCATGACTACCACTGTCAGTTAGCTCATACCAGTCCAACCTCACACTCACATCTTGTCACCACTGCTCACCCTTTCCATCAATACATTTCCTATGAAAATCTTTCCACTCATCAAAAATCATTTGCCCTCTCACTACTTCGAGAACCTCAAAACTATCAATAAGCTATTAAGTCTAAGTATTGGCAAGATGCCATGAATGCTGAATTAAAGGATTTAGAAGATAATGGGACTTGGACAGTCACTGTTTTGCCTAAAGGAAAAAGAGCAGTGGGATGCAAATATGTCTATAAGGTCAAGCTCAAATATGATGGAATAGTAGAAAGGCCTAAGGCCAGGTTAGTGGTAAAAGGCTACACTCAAAGAGAGGGATTTGACTACAAAGAACTTTCAGTCCAGTTGCCAAACTTACAACTATCAGAGTTTTTCTTGCATTGACTATTATATTCAATTGGCACCTCTATCAACTAGATGTGTACATTGATTTTCCCTCATGGAGAATTTGATGAAGAAATAAACATGGAGTTACCTCCAGGTTATCACAGAAAGGGGGAGTCCACTGCCAAAGGAAAATTGGTTTGCAAACATCATAAATCACTCTATGGGCTCAAGCAGGCTTCTCGGCAATGACATTCAAAGTTTTCTGAATCCCTTGTTTTTATTAGTTTCCAGCACTCAACATTAGATTACTCTCTTTTCACCAGAAATGATGAGAATGGTATCATAGCCTTACTTGTCTAGGTTGATGACATAGTCATAGGCAGCTCTAGCATCAAGACAATTGACAATGTGAAAGTTCACTTACACTTTCAGTTCAGAATTAAAGACCTTGGGATCCTTAAGTTTTTCTTGGGTTTAGAAATTGCAAGGTCAGCTGCTGGCATCCATTTGTGCCAAAGAAAATACAGTCTAGAAATTCTAGAAGATGCAGGACTCCTCAGATGCAAACCAGCAAGGACACCCATTAAAATGAATCACAAGCTTTCACATTCCCCTCCAAATTCATTGAATGATCCGACAAGCTACAGGAGACTCATAGGTAGATTAGATTGATCTACCTCACAATGACTCGACCTGACATCACCTATGCAATGAGCATACTTAGTCAGTTCATGGACAGGCCAAGTGAAGTCCATATGCAAGCTACCTATCAGATCTTGAGATATGTGAAAGGATCAATAGGCCAAGGAATACTCATCTCCTCCCAATCTGTTGTGCACATTAAGGCCTTCAGTGACTTAGTTGGGCAACTGGCCCAGAGACAATGAGGTCTATAACAAGTTTTTGTGTATCATTGGTGATTCCTTGGTCAGTTGGAAATCCAAGAAACAAGCAATCATCTCACGTTCCTCTCCAGAGGCAGAGTATCGAGCCTTAGCTCACACAAGTTGTCAACTAGTTTGGTTAATCTCCTTGCTGAAGGACTTTAACATTATGCACTCTAAGCCTGCCCTTCTATACTGTGATAACCAGTCTGCTCTACACATTACTAAGAACCCAATTTTCAATGAAAGGACCATGCATATCGAATTAGATTGCCACTTTTTTAGAGAGAAAGTGTTGGCCAAGGTTATTACCTCTACACATAATGCATTAGGCACTACAAGCTTTCGATTTCTATTCTCCAAGATGGGCATATTGAACATCCATGCCCATCTTGAGGGGGAGTTACAAAGACCAAATGTATCAAGGCCCATGGCTCAAAGGCTAACTTCATTAAGGCCCATGGAAGAAAGACCCAACTCTGCTGCTATTGTAGCAAATGAATATGCAGCCACTACACTGCAAACACTAGACCAACAGACAGTACACTGACACAATGTGTGGCCTGCAGTCTGCTCTAAGTGCTTAGGATGATCGTGCTAGTGTATTCCTCCTCTGTGTAAATTTGTAAACATGTTTGTGTCCTTATGTCAAAAGTTAGTTGTTTTCTTTTTTATCTTTTGTATTCATTTGAGTTGCACATAGAACATATAAGGGATTTTGTATTCTTTAGTGCAGTGAATTGAATGGGAATTATAGAGAATTTTCCTTACTTGTTGACCCTCTATTTCCACTCATTCTTTTCCTTCTTCAAGCTGCATTTCTAACATGGAGGTTGTTTTAAATGCCGAAGGGCTTCTTTGTCTACACCAAGGACATGGCTGCATTGCTATAAGGGCGTTGGCGATGTACACTGGCTTTGGGTTACTAGGATGTGGCTTGATAAATGCATGTGTGGTTTTTTAAATTTGTGCTTATATGTTCTTATCGACTGTGTGATGTGTATGCGCATGTAGTGTAGGGAATTCTGTTTTAGTAAAAGTAAATGGAAAGCCCTTTTTACATTCTTTTTTATAACTGTCTTGTAAAATAAAGATATTTATATAAAATGATATTATTTTTTAAAGTATTTGTACAAAAATATCTCTTCTTTAAAACAAAAGTGATATAAATGATTGTAAAAAAGATTGTATATCTATTATTTTGCCATTCTCTTTTCCTTCATAAATTAGTAGATTAGGAACACGTACAACAGCTAGCTTATGGTCAAGGTACAATGCTCCATTCTAAAAAACATTTTCATTGCCATTGATCGAAATTATAATAGAGGAAATAATTTGTTGTTTTAACCCTTCTCCGTTGCTAGGGAATATGATGAGAAGAAATGAAACTCATTTTATCAGTTTTATTTTTAAATTCAAACTATAAATTTCAAATTTCATAATATTCAGTAAAATGTAAAATGTAAAATTTGACTCAATTTACATAAAATTACCTGCATTGGATTATCCAAATGCAAATATATATGACTTTGAGTTACAATATATCATACTCGACGGTCATATATGCAAGACTACTGTACAAAGACCAAATCTTATTTTTATTCAATAAAACTCAACGCCGGTTTCTTTCCCTCGAAATTCTTTTTCTCAATGACCCAAACTAAGCTTCATTCTTCTCTCCTCTTCACCATTTTTGTTCCTGCTTTCCCTCTCCTCTTCACCATTTTCATTCCATCCAGTGTCTAGAAACCCCATTTCACAAAATCCACCCAGTATACTTTGTCTGATTGTTGATTAAGCAGGAGGAAGAGGTGGAAACAACACAATCCCCTCTGCGACGAGAACACAGGAAATATTACTGTGGAAATTGAAGCAGAAGCAGGAGGAGGAGGAAGGAAGGGGAAGTACGTTGTCAGAGATATACCAGAATGCCTTGAGTACTCAAGCGGTAGCATTGGGATGGACTCTTCGAAGCTCTAATCCTCAATCACAAGGGACATTACCCACATCCAATCCTTCAGACCATCTTCCTCCTTTTGCGCTGCACCCAACATGTACGCGTACCAGAACTCGGCGGGTCGAATCATGGGATTCTTACCTAACGACGACGAGGTAGCTCATTACAAGAAATGATAATAGTTTCCCAAGAATATTTTTTACCTTTTTTCTTTGTGCTTTGGAAGAATCTAAGAAAAAATCCCCCTCTTTACAGATAGTATTTCCCCTAATGTTTCTTCCAAAATCATACATTTTGATGATGTTAATAATCATAATGTTGAACATGTTATTTTCATATCTATTTGTGTTATAGTCACGGTGTTGTTATGGATTTCTTCTTTGGGTGATGAATCTGATATTGCTTGGATTTGATGATCTTTGTTGATCCATTTGCTTTGTGTTTTCTGGATTCTCTGGGTTTCTAGGAAACTGCACAATATAGTTCTAAAAGCCCCATAATCTACCACTCCTGGATGACCTTTATTTTGTCGTAGCTTACTAAATTGTTAAGAAGCCCAACCTGTAGTTACCCTAGAATTTTGGAAATCTAGATTCCCGATGTGTGTTTATTCCATGCAATTATAAGAATGCTATAAGGCTGTAGTTTTTTCCCCCTTTCTGTTCTTTCTTCTTTTCTCACTGCAGAGAAGTCTAATGCTAGGGTGGTAAGAAATTATTATATTTTTATAGTAGATTTTTTGTTTCATGGATTTTGAATTGGATAAAAGATTCACAGCAGATATTGCATAACTTGATGGAATACAAACATTGCATGGTAACATATTGCTCAATAGTGTTTATGGAGTTATTCATGGGAAGAATGGTTCTAAACTGGTAATGCACCAAATGCATATACCTGGAGACACTAGAAACAAATATTGTATTTACTTATAATGTGTTATTATTGAAATGAAAAGCAAGAACTCATGTGATTATCAAGTGTTCTTGTAGCTTCAAGTGTATTTGATGATTCTGTTGGTTCAAGGATCAGTAGACCCTTTTAGCAATATGTCTGGTTTGTACGAGAATATTATAAATTTTGTGAATATTTAGGCATTCCAATTTACATATTTTTGGTAAATTATCTTGGGTTGTGCTTGATTTGGATTTCTGCTTTGAGAGATTTAGAATAATGTGTTTCTTTTGTCTTGGTTGTGATGGAAATTTTGGATTTTTGTTATGGTAGGCGTATGGGTTTGTTTATGGGCAGATATGTTCCTGTTTGTCATGTTTTTGGTGCGAATCTGATATTTGAACTTCCTTTATGTCATTTTTGAGTTGTGTTAGATGAGACAACCGCTTGTAATTCATTTATATATTACTTATTCATGTGCTTCTACTTGAAAACTCTAGATTTGTAACTTTTATGGTGATCTCCACATTGGGGTTAGAAAAATTGCTCCCTCTCTCTCAATATTACTCAATTTCACTTTCAATTATATCATATATTTCTAATTTAAACTAAAATCTACTGAAACAGTGCAAAGGAAAGAACCTCTTCTTCTCTACTGATGTGGAGAAACATGTTGCAGAGGCTGATATAGCCTTTGTTTCAGTTAACACTCCTACCAAAACCCAGGGTCTCGGAGCTTAAATTCTTAAGGTCGTACGTTTTGTTTGAATTGGTGCAATTAGATGAAATAATTTAATTATGATTGGATTATTAATTAAGATATGAATTGTAGAATTGTAAAATATGATAAAAATAAATTAGGTAAAAATAATAATAATAATATTAAATTAATAATATATTATTATTATTTTGGCTAATAGATGGATAATCCAATGTAGGAATTAGTTTTGAGTGGAATAGTCAAATGCAAAATTACGTCATATTATGCAAATTTTACATTTGCATTTGCATAATATAATGCTAATGCTCTAACATGTGAGCATATATGATTATGTAAATAAAAATTGTAAATATAAATAGTATTTTCCATAAAAGAAAAATGATTTGTACAATTTCATGTGTAAATCCCCTACAATCTCTTTAAAAAAAAAAACTGATCATATTTAAGATCCATATTAAAAAAAATTATTTCTAATGATAAATTCTACTATTTTTTTAATAAAATAAATAAAACTTACTAACTTTAAAATTATATATAGCATTGCACGTAAAAGGAAATAATGTGCGAGCTATTTAAGGCCGGAGATTGAGGCATGCATCCCATTGGCGTTGACCTAAAGTCACTCGCCATTGCCAATGGCCCACAAAAAGTTTGAAAAATAGTCCAACTCGTAATCTCCACGCCAAGGCCAAAAATTAAACGGGTAAGGTCTAAGGTTGGAATTGGATAGATAATTTAGATGAGATGAGATGAGATATTTTAAATAGTAATTAAATATAATATTTTTAGAATATATTTTTTAATATTATTTTTATTTTAAAATTTAAAAAAGTTGAATTGTTTATTAGATTTTTGTATGAAAATTTGATAAAGTTGTAATGATTAGATAAGATGAGATGAGATAAAAAAGTTTGTGTATCCAAACTGAGCCTAAAGTCTCACTCCAAGGTAAGTTTAAATTGAATTGGGATGCAGCCATTGACAAAATTTTCTGCAAGTAGGAGTTGGTGCAATAATTAGAGACTGGAAGGAACGTGTGCTAGCTAATCTAAGAATGAAAAATGACTTGTACCCTAATCCACTCACAACAGAAGCCTACGCTGCATTTCAGGCAACTTTGTTTTGCAAGTCTTCTGGCTTTAGAGACATCATCATGGAAGGGGACTCCTTGCAGGTGGTAGTATTGGGCCTTAACTCAATAACAACCTCCTTCACCTATGCAGGATAGTTGATTGTAGACACCAAATCAACACTTAATTCCTTCACTCTTTGGTCAGCAAGGCATACTGTTAGAGCAAACAATATTGTTGCTCATGCCTTAAGCAAGGATGCGCTTAGCATCAGTGGTTATACCATTTGTTATGAATCTATTCCTTTTTGTATCCAAAGGTTTAACTTTCTTAATACAGAATCTTTTATCAAAAATAAATAAATTCTCTGTGGTTTTTCCACGTAATCCAATAAATTGGAAAGAATGCTCCTAGACTGTAACACACCTCTGGTTACTTAAAAGATAAATATAAAGAAATTACTCATTTCGAGGAGAGCACCTTCATTGAAGAAAAGAAGAAGATGATAAGAAAAAAGGAAATAACATTTGCATTAATTTTTTGGATGATTAAACCCTAGAGCCCTTGGATGAATATAAAGGAGATGACCCTACATGGGCCCAAGCTAACACTAAAAACATACAGGGAAATAAAACTAAGGCCCAAGACCCATTAGCTATCTTGTAATCCAAATACATGCTAAATTGAAATTGTAAATGAAACTGGCCTAAAGCTCATAGTCCATGTCTTTGAATATTCGGGGATTGTGACAAACCATCTCCCATAGAAGCACCTTGTCCACAAGGTGCGGTTTGGCTGCCACGCTTCATTTATAATTGGAGTTTATTAACTTCCAGCTCATCATCAGTGATCCAGTCAAAATTTCCATCTCCTATACCATCACCTGCAAAGCCCATGCAAATAGCCTTGAAGGAAACAACATAGTCTTGTGCAGACTCATCCTTGCCATCGTTCTCTCTCTCTCCTTCATAGCATTTGGTTCAGTGAAGTGGTAATGGACTCCATCCCTCCCACAACCCTTGGAAGGCCAGGTTCTACGTCTCACAGAGACTCCAAACATCAAAGGGAATTCCTTCATGAGCATGGATATTAGTTTAGCCTTACCGATTCCAAAGGGATCACTAATAACAGCTAATTTATCAGCATTGTCCCTCACAACCTTGCTCCAAGCAACAAGTTCTTTCCCCAATATTTTTCTCAGTTTCCTAACACATAGGGTGCCCACCTCAAGAAACCCTATACAATCATCTAGGGTAGAACTTGGCACAATAGGATTCACCAATTCGCCTACTGTTTGGTTAAAAATATGAATTCCACTTGATAACGATGTTGCATCATTAACTCCCCCAATCAAATGTGTTTTGTTGCCGACAACAGTTGTTGTTGCATAACCAGATTTTACCCTTCTCTCAAGCATTTCATCAAACACGTTAAGCTCAAATTCATCTTTACATCTTAGTACGGGAGTGTGATTGGAGCCTTGCTCGGCGATGAGTTGTGAAGGGACCACGGTTTTCAAGTAATCCATTGTCAGAAGCAAAGAGTTGATCAGACTTGAAATTTACCCCCACGTAGTGCCATTCAACCATGGCTGATGCTGACCATCAATGATAGAGAGGACTTGAGTAATGCCCTGCTTTAATCTCTCAGATGTCAATTGTTGTTCTGCAGAAGCAACCAATACATGAAGGTCATGCAAGAGTAAATCCTCCTCTATCAATCTGACGGAAATCCCGTATTGAAGAATTGTAAAGTCCCAGAGCATTAGGCGCACGTTCTCTGTTTCTTTGCTTTCGCCCTCCACGTTCGTAGCCAGCTCGGACTGGTGCCGCTGACGACGCGTCTCTGGACGTGTAAATAGCTGTGATATGGTCCCCTTCCTGTTCGATTCTCCATCCGATTGAGTCAATGTCTTCAAGAAAGATCTCGGTTTCTGATGGTGGAGAGGGATGTTTTGACGGGGGTGTGAGCCAACGAACCGATTGTCGTGGAGAGTTGACCACCTCTTTCGAGCAAGGAGTGGATATCAGGCTCACTGGGTGCGATAGATGGTAGGGATGGGTTTTCCTTTTCTGAGCTGCGAGACTGATTGAGGAGGGGGTTTGAGATTCTCTGGGATGTTGGAGAGAAGGTGTAATCCAGAGATGGGGGTGAAAAAAAAAAATGGCGCTCATGGGAAAGAAAAAAGGAGGGTGAGGATAGAAAAATTTCAGAATGGAGACACTGAATTTCGCTACCACCAGGATCAAACTCCCTAATCTAAAAATCTGAGCATGAAATTTGAGGTTGTAGCCATAGTAATGTTGTATTCCAGCTTGGAGAAATCCCCAAATAAACAGCTCGATGGTAACCTCTATCTCGATGAACATCACCCCTGAGAATGTTGAGTTCACATTTGATAATTTCACTAACAAGAATCGATCGTGCAGCTCGTTCTTCTTCACTTTTTTCTTCCACCGTCATTGTATATGGTTGTTCTTCGTCTTGTAGTTCACAGTTTTGGGGCTTGATTTCTTCTTTTTCTTCCATAGCAACATCATCGTCCTCTTGTATGTCACATGTTTGCTCCTCTAATTGGTTGATGCTTTCCTGAAAGTTGCTAGCAAAATCGTCAAGGGATTGTTGAAAAGCTTGGTGCATTTTGTTGTGACTCTCCTGCAAATCCTTCAGATGTTGTTGAACAACATCGAAGTGCTGAAGATTGTCTTCCATTAACTCTTGGATATTTAGTAAAGATGAGATGATGTTTTCCATTCTCATGATTGACAAAGCTAATGCCAAGGAAAGACTGGCTCTAGATACCACTTGTAACACACTTCTGGTTACTTAAAAGAGAAATATAAAGAAATTACTCATTTCAAGGGGAGCACCTCTATTGAAGAAAGGAAGAAGATGATAAGAAAAAAGGAAATAACATTTGCATTAATTTTTTGGATGATTAAACCCTAGAGCCCTTGGATGAATATAAAGGAGATGACCTTACATGGGCCCAAGCTAACACTAAAAACATACAGGGAAATAAAACTAAGGCCCAAGGCCCATTAGCTATCTTGTAATCCAAATACATGCTGAATTGAAATTGTAAATGAAACTAGCCTAAAACCCATAGTCCATGTCTTTGAATATTCGGGGATTGTGACATGGACCTTATAGTCAAAAGAAGAAATCCGTCTTAAATCATGCAGATTATCCATTTTGGTAGTGGAGTGAAAACTCTACTATTATTTATTATTTTATATTATTTTTGACCTACTTTTTATTATTTTTTATTACTATTTATTAATATTCAATATTTTATCAATATTCTTTTATTACTATTCACAGAATATCTGAAATCACCTCACTGCCTAAACGCAATTTAAGACATCGTTTGGACATTGGGATTGATGAGAAATTTATGAATAGTAATAAAATATTTTGTGAATAAATAGTGAAATAGTTTGAGTTAAAATGTTTGATAAAATTTTGAGAAAAGAGAAATAAAAAATTCAATAAAAATATTATAAAGTTAAAATATTGTTAGAATATAATTTTTGTTTTTGAATTTGAAAAAGTTGAATGATTTTTTATATTTTGTCTAGAAGTTTAGAAAGTTGTAATGATTAGATAAAAAAGTTAAAGGTTTGAAATTAAAAAATATTTATCTTTTGTGGTATTTAGATATTGAAATGAGATGAGACGATATCATCTTACAATCCAAGCGAAGCCTAATACTCACGTGACTTGTCATGTAAAAAGATTTTTCAAATTCTTAACTGGTTTTGCAAGAAAAGATACACACATGAAATGATATTTATAGTATTTATTAATAATCTTATAAATTAATTTCTTTCTTTTTTTTTTTTTTTATAAAAGACTTTCATTCATTTTACCTTAACTTACACATTAGAAGTGTCCAACCAAACATATTGAGCAATAAAAGAAGGGACAGAGTGCATCCACATTTCCACCTCCTATATTCTCCATGCATGTCTTGAAATGAGCAACTTGATTCCCCATTCTTGGGACATGCTATACCCTGAAGTCTTGAAACTGGTTCGGCATCCTCTTCATCTCAGAGATAAGATTTCCCAATATTGAGAATGATTCCACAGTAGTTTGTAATGCCTCAACTAGAATCATGTTGTCACTTTCTAAAATGATTTAGAAATTCCCAGTTGAGAGCTGAATTGCAAGCCTCTAAACATTGCTAATAACTCCACTGATTCAGCTTCCAATACCTCAGGTTCTGATTTACATACTGCCATGATGACCTAACCATGCTCATCCCTTACCACAGCCCCTATACCTGTCTTTTGGTGATCAAAAAACATTGTCCCATCCACATTTAGTTTATAAGAACCTATGGGAGGAGCTTGCCAGCAAGGAGTTAGTCTCAAACCTGTTGCTTTAGGAATGGATGAAAATGAGGCCTGCAGGCTCAATGCATGTTTGATTATAGCTTTAGGGATCAGCCTTAATTGCTCATACATCATCTTGTTTCGCCTGTACCATAAAGCTCAGGCAATGAGAAAGAACCTTTCCAACTGTGATAAGTCACTTGTTTCTAAAATCTGTCTAGCTATATCTTTTACAGAGGCAGTTGGAGTGGGGAATCCCATGATGGACATATGCAAGTTCCATGCAGTACTAACATCGGGGCAGTTAATAATTGTATGAGAGAGATCTTCCCTAATGTATCCACAGAAGTAACACTGAATGGAATCCACAATCTTTCTTTTAAATAGATTACATTTTGTAGGTAGTCCATCTTTACAAGCCCTCCATGCAAAAATCTTGATTTTTTGGGGAATTTTCATTTTCCAAAAATGATTTCCATAACTTTTTATCATCATAAGCTGAAGAATTCTCTGGTGAATCCTGGTTTGCCACAGTTGTCAGAAATCTATATGCACTTTTTACACTAAAACTTCCACTTCTCTCATGCCTCCAAATCCATGTATCCTCATGATGCCCAGGGCTTAACACAATCTTTAGGACATCAGCAGCAATATTTGGATTGAAGAGGGCTCTCACCTGTTGAACATTCCACCACCTCGAATGACTATCAATAAGACTTGCAACAGTTGCTAACGTATTAGTCCCCTCATTAAGTACCATCTTAGACTTTAAAGCTTGGTGTCCTGGGACCCATATATCCTCCCAAATTCTAGCAGTAGACCCATTTCCAATTCTCATTTGAAAACCTTTCAACAGAATCTTGCTGGCCTCCCATATCCCTTTCCATGCATAAGATGGATTAAATCCCAGTTTAGCTTCAAACAATGAACTGTGAGGAAAGTACTTAGTTTTGTATACTTTGTGTATAAGAGACTCTTCAATCTTTAATACCCTTCAGGCCTGTTTTGCTAGTAGAGCAGAGTTAAATAATTTCAGATCTCGAAACCCCATCCCACCTCTAGCTTTTGGTACACAAAGCTTACTCCATTTGCACCAGTGAATTTTCCTCTCCTCAGCCTTCTGGCCCCACCAAAATTGAGCCATTAATCTCTCCAATTCTTTACACAAACTGGTTGGTAATTTGAAGTAACTCATTGTATAGGAGGGAATTGATAGAGCAACTGCTTTAATTAAAATTTCCCTTCCTCCTATAGATAGAAACTTCTCTTTCCATCCCTGCAATTTCTTCCAAACTCTCCCTCTAATTTCAGCAAAAGCTACTGTCTTTGATTTCCCCACAACAGGAGGCAGTCCTAAGTATTTTTCATACTGTTGTATTGAGTTACTTCCCCACATAGCTAATAAACTCCTTTTGTCTAGATCTATTACATTTCTGCTGAATAACATTGAGGTTTTCTCTTTATTGATTCTTTGTCTAGATGCCAACTTATATCTATGTAAGAGCTGTTGAATGTTTGTGTTTATATCCACATCTGCTTTGTAAAAAATTATTGAGTCATCTGCAAACAGCAGGTGATTAATACAAGGATCTCCTCTACATACTTTGATCCCAAGCACTGTTTGTATGTCATCAGCTTGTCTCAACAGACCTATTAAACCTTCTGTACAGAATAAGAATAGGTAAGGGGATAGAGGATCCTCTTGCCTAAGTCCTCAAGTAGGTGTAAAAGAAGTTGAAGGCACCCCATTGATCATCACTGAGAAAGAGACTAACTTTACACAGTTCATTATGAGACCAACCAGCCTACTATTCAAAGCCATCCTTAACATGATCTCTTGTAAGAAGTCCCATTTTACCCTATCATAGGCTTTTGACATGTCCAACTTCAAAGACATAAATCCCTTCTTTCCCTTTATTCTCTGTTTAAGGAAATGCACAAGCTCATATGCCACTAGTACATTGTCTGTGATTTGTCTCCCTGGTACAAATGCAGACTGTGTTGCAGAAATAATGGAGGGAAGAACCCCTTTTAGTCGGTTTGTGATTACTTTAGAAATTAGTTTATACATCACATTGCATAAACTAATTGGCCTAAAGTCAGAAACTTGAGATACATTTTTCTTCTTTGGGATTAGAACTAACAATGTATGGTTAAGGCCCTCAGGAAAAATCCTAGTATTCAGTACATTAAGAATAGCAGCAGCAATATTACCACCAATAACATGCCAATATTTTTGAAAAAAGAGAGGTGACATACCATCAAGGCCAAGTGTTTTGTTTGGGTGCATTTGATTCAAGGCTCGAGTCACTTCCTCAGCTGTGAATTCCCTCTCTAGATTAATATTCATCTCAAATGTGAATCTGGTATCCACCCCTTCTAAAATATCCATAGCACCCCTTTCTGAAGAGGTTGTAAAAAGGAATTTGTAGTAATCAACAATTAGTTTATCCCTTCTTGCCCCTTCCTTCCATTGGCCTTCACTATCCTGCAGCTTAGCTATATAGTTCCTTTTCTTCCTCTAGGAGGCCTTTGAATAAAAGTATTTGGAATTTTTATCACCACATTGTAGCCATGATACCCTCGATCTCTGCTTCCACAAAAGTTCTTCCCTCTCTAGCCGAAGTTGGACATTGTTACTAGCAGCCTGTAGCTCCTCAAGTCTTGCACAGTTGGGGTCCTCTTCCTGCAGGTGCTGTAGTTTTGCCTTAGCTAAGGCTAGATTTTTATGAACCAATCCAAAGCTGGTATGGTTCCAACTATTGAGCTTTCTACTGCACTCCTTAATTCTTTTCATAGCATCATCCATGCTCCCAATACCAGTTCCATTTTGCCACACAGCTTTAATGATTTCATCATAATCTTTATGCCCCACCCACATCGACTCAAATTTGAACATTCTTTTCCTTCTACCCAGGTGTGAAGCTCCTTCAGTATTAAGCCATAAAGGTATGTGATCTGAGTATGACACAGATCCATGAGTAATCACAAAATTTAGGAATCCCTCCACCCATTCTGAGTTTGCCAAGCATCTATCTAGTCTTTCATATATTCTCTCATCACCTTCCCTCCCATTACACCAAGTATAAAAAGGTCCCCGACTATAACCCGAGTCCATTAGATTATAATCATTAATAGTAGTGCGAAACTCCTCCATACGGCCCTCAAATCTTCTGTTTCCCCCTCATTTCTCATTTGGCTCTAGGATCTCATTAAAGTCCCCCATTAGTAGCCAGGGGTAGCTAACTGAATTGAACAATTGACGTATTAAACTCCAAGTTTCATGTCTGCTAGCAGTGACATGATGGCCATATATACCAATAAACATCCAATCTCTTCCTTGATCTCCATCACCTTTGATCAAGGCATGAATGTGATGGGTAGAAAAGTTAACAATATGTAGTTGCACCTCAGGTTTCCACATAAGAGCTAACCCTCCACTTCTGCCCTGACAATCTACTGTAAAACAGTGGGCATATCCTAGCCTGAACTTGTATTTTTCCATGCCACTCGAAGTCACCTTTGTCTCCTGCAAGAAGACAAAATCAGGATCTTCTTTCTTGACGAGGTCAATAAGTGTTCGCAATCCCGGTGGGTTCCCAAGCCCACATAGATTCCAACTTAAGCTTTTCATTGTTCCCGACGAGGCTGATTATCAACCACCACCGATACATTGGTCGTCGCATCCTCTTCCAAACCCTAAGGTAAGTTCAAAGACTGTCTCTTCGAAGGTCTATGATCTCCCTCATCCAGTAGTAGTGCTTCCCTTTTCTTAGATAATTTAGCCATTACACCCTTCTCCATATTTCCTTCTGTTGCCAAGCCCAGCATGGACTTCGGCTTACGACCCCTTCTTTTCAAAATAGGCCCACCAGGAAGGGATGTTAACTTTATGGTTGGGCCCAAGGTATTATCCTTATCCATTGGTAGGCCTTGGCCTATTCCTATTGAGTGGACGACGGTATTTGCCATATATCCATTAGTCTCCTTCTCACCACAAGATTCCTGCACATTCCCTATTTCTGAATGATTCTCAACTCTTGTAACAAAACTCATCTTCTTCAGGGATTCAGATACATTCAGGGCCTTATCTCTTGGATTCACGAGCTTGAGATAATTCTTGTCAAATGATGGCTCCGTGTTCTTTTCCGCAGAAACTGTGGATGATGGCTCTGTGTTCTTATCCTTAAACAATCCACCTCTAGCCCGGCTTTGTGTCTGGCGTCTTTCACCACCCCAACCAGACGACGGTGCCGCTCTCAGCCATTGCCCATACGAGAAGGCAACATCAGGGTCAGTATGTTGGCATGCTTTCAAGCTCGTACAATCTCGATGGCTATGCCCCAGGCATCCGCAACGATAATAGAAATCCGGTAACCGTTCGTAAGATAAACAAACCCAACAGTCTCTCTGGGCCCCAAAAGCAAATTTCTTTCGACGCAACAATGGCTTAGTTATATCCAGAGTCACTATAATTCGCATGTACTCTCCCCAGGCCAGTTCATCTTGATCCAAGTCGATTTCCAGTACCTTGCCCAATGCTTCCCCGATGCACAATCCTACATACTTGTTTGATGCCATCATGGGCAAATCATGCACCCTGATCCAGAAAGTTGCTTCTGTGAAATTAATCTCATGAAGCTGCAACTGGCCGTCAAATTCCTTTATGAGAACCAACTGTTTGTTGAAATGCCACGAGCCATCCCGAATTACCCTATCCTTGTCCCTGGTTTCCTCAAATTCCACTAGAATGATAGTAGGTGTTAAATCCCTAAATTTGATGCTCTTCCCCAGTTGCCAGATATGCCTCATGGTCTGCTTGAAGGCTTCTCTATTGTAATGACGATCCATAAGTAGTTTGAGGAACAAACATTGCTTTCCTCGAGTGATCACATCCCCCAGTAAATCAGTATCCACAAAAACCTCGTTCGCTTCTTCCTCCGTGAGAGATAGTTTCTCACACAGATTGGTTAAATCATCCGCCATCCAGGAAAAACTCCCCTACGCAAGGGAGAAAGTCGCTATTTTGAGAATCAAACCACCACCCTGCACAGCAGTAGGAAGACCCCTCTACTCGGTTTGGGAAAACGGAGAGAGGAAAAACGAGTTTCTCTTATAAATTAATTTCTAGAAACATTAGATAATATATAAATATTAGATATTTAAGTTAATGTGTCTATCTTTCTTCTGAGTGGTGAAACTAGCTAGCTAATACTTTAGGTGCTTCAATTTAAAATAGTAATGCTATTATACCCCTTAAGTTATATCACTCATTTTAATTACCTCTCAATATAGCACTACATTGTGGTGCCATGTGGCTTATTAAAAAATTAAAAAATATATATTCAAAACAAAATGATATGCTCAAAAATATATATAAAAAAAAAAAAGAAGACTAAAATCTTAAATTTCCTCTACCCTTTACTATTTACCATTTTCTGTTTGTGTTTTTAATTTTTTTAATAAGTCTCATGGCACCGCACATAAATGGGACAAAAAAAAAAGGGTATAAATTAGGAAATTTTGTAGCATTTCTCTTTTCAAAATTCTCAAAGTAGCAAACTCTGATAAAATAACACTAGTACGTGTACTTATAATTTTATTTACACTTTTACTTATAAGATTTATTTTATTAATTTTTTTTTGAAATTTAAATTTCATGATTTTCAGTATATTAATAACTACAATGTAGATAAATAAATTTTTTATAAATATTTTTTAAGTATATTTATCATTTTCTATTTAGTATAACCTTTAAATAAATACATGTCAGGCGAAACTCATAAACATTGACATTTCATAAAGCTTGGTCACTAAGCATTATCATTAGTTGTTAATATTAGTTATTGGCATGCTTTAGGCAGTATCTACTTAGACTTTTAATGATAAAAATATAATTTAATCATACAAGTTAAGCCAAATCCTAGTTCATTGAACCTTAACCAGGCCAATAATATAGTGCCAGGAGTTAAGAAAAATGGGAAATTTCAAAGTCCATCCACTACTCAACCTAAACTACCGAGTCAGGGGGGGAGAACCGAGGAGGGTTCTTCCTATTTGGAGTCTTGAATTAAATCCAACCTCTTTATTGGCCCCAAAACACATTCTCAGATCGGCATATCTTCTTCCTCCATTTGTCCCTGACAAAACACAGACTATATTCCCATAAATCTAGAGCACAATCTCATCTTCATACACCACCACAGACAAGGCGACGACACCATTGGAAAGCTTGCTGTGTCCAAGGCTTAGAATAATGGCAGATTCTTCGCGGGCTGACAACGGCAGGCTCCCTGGCCGCCACTGCGATGGTCGTTCGGTCGATTGCTCAAGATTTCTTGCCCCGTGAAATCCGAGCCTACTTCTTCTCTGGCATCCGAAGCTTCTTCAACCGCTTCTCGTCCCAGCTCACCATGGTTATTGACGAGTTTGACGGCCTTGTCTACAACCAAATATACATTGCCGCTGATATTTACTTGGGCAGCAAAGTCTCGCCCAACACGCAGACCCTCAAGGTCAGCAAGTCAGGGAAAGAACGCAACTTTACGGTCACCATGGGAAGCAACGAATAAACCTCGGACGTCTTTAATGGGGTCCGTTTCAATTGGATTTTGGTCTGTCACCATGTCGAGTTCAGGAACTTCAACAACCCTCGCGACCTCACCTCCACGCTGCGCTCTGAGTTACGATCCTTCCAGCTTAGTTTTCACAAGAAGCACAAGGACATGGTGCTGAACGCTTACTTGCCCTACATTGCGAGGAAAGCCAAGTCGATAATGAAAGAGAGCAAGACCTTGAAGATCTTCACCGTCAGCGACGACAGAATGTACGGAAATCTGGTGAACATGTGGGCCGGCACGATCCTTGACCATCCCGCGACGTTTGACACTCTCGCCATGGACACAGACGTCAAGAACTTCATTCTCAAAGATCTCAAGAGGTTCGTGAGAAGAAAAGAGTATTACAGGAAGGTTGGCAAGGCTTGGAAGAGAGGGTACCTGCTGTATGGTCCTCCGGGTACCGGGAAATCGAGCTTGATCGCTGCAATGGCGAATTATTTGAAATTTGATATCTATGATTTGGAGCTCACGGGGCTTCAGTGCAACTCGGAGCTGAGGAGATTGCTCATACGATGGCGAATCGGTCAATTCTAGTGGTGGAGGATATCGATTGTTCCATTGAGTTTCAGGACCGAATGGCTGATCAATCATCAAAACAATCGCCCCATGAAACTGATGAAAGACAGGTTCGTTTTCCACCCTTCTTGCTTTGTTTTCCACGTTGTTATCCAAACACAAAATTCAATACAACTTTTTTAAATTTTTAAACTTCTTTTTTTTTATAAAACAATCAATTTCAATTGAGATCAAAACAATTACAGACATTTATCAAGCCAAATGGCTTAAGAAAGAAAGTCTGGAATACAATCTCACCACATTTCGAAATTATCTACCCTCCAAGCATTTCTTGCAAGCTGATGAGCAGCCATATTCTCTTCCCTATACACATGAGTAAAAGAACAACTCCCAAAACAAACTTTCAGCCTCTGTACTTCTTCAAACAAGATCCCATGGATGCAATTCCCCATATCATTCTGCTCTAAGGAATTCACTAGTAATAGACTATCACTCTCCACCAACAGACTTGGTATACCCAATGTAGAACACAACCGAAGACCTCTAAAAACTGCCAACAACTCAATAGCTTCTGGGTCTTCAACTTCATTTTCAATACTACTTGCAACCATGACCACGTTCCTTGAAGCATCTCTCAAGATTATACCAATTCCAGCTTTTTGGAGATCCCCAAACATAGCCCCATCTGTGTTAAGCTCTAAAACACCTGCAGGGAGAGGCTTCCATATTACATGTTTTCTGATCTGAACTTGAGACATGATAGAAACTGCTTTGAAGCTATGAATTAATCCCACCCCATGATTAGCCACTTGATTAGGGCTCAGTCTAACCTTCTCAAATTCCAACTTATTTCTCCTATCCTAAACCAAAAACCCCGTGCTAAACAGAAAAACTGGACCAACTTGTCATGATCCTGCTCCTCAAGCAACTGCAAAGCTAGATCAGCAACAGTCTGAAAAACCTTATGAATTAACAGTACTGCAGTCTGTGCCTGTATGCGAACACCACTGATGTGGCGATTATATTTATAAAAAAAAATAGCGGGAAGACGAATAATCCACGTCTCCAAATAGATATTTTCATCCTTTCGTTCATTCAAGCTTCAAAGAAGAAAATGCAGCAGCAAGAAGACACCATCGTTCATTTGAGCTTCATCCGAAGAAGAAGAAAATGCAGCATCAGTTCTCGTGCATCCTCTCTCTGTGATCTCATAAATATCTTCTCAGTTCTCTTCCTCAGCGTAGCATTTTTCCTCCCTGATTCCAAAACTTATTTGTCTTCTCAACTGTAACATTACAAGAAACTGCAAATATTATAAGAGGATGACAACTAACATTCAAGAAGAAACTACAATATATTAAAATAAAAGTGCAAAATAATATTTAAAAAAAAACTTTTACACAAACAGCCAAAACATGTCCAACTGAGAATTTAAGTAGATAAGTCAGTTCTTTAGGTGAACATGTTGAACCCACAGATCTTCCAAAGTAGAATCCACAAATCTACTGAGATTCCAAAATTTTGAAGTTATCAAACCAGAAACACCTCCAAGAATGACAATAAAATAAATAAAGATCAAGTAGAACAAATATTCAAAATACCCAAAAACTTTAATAAATAACTATAAAATCTTGAGAAATTCAAGAAATTTCATAAATATGCAATTTAATATTAACTGAGAATAATTTAAAAATCAAAGCCACTATTACGAACCGAATACTAAAAATAGGTAAATGGAAGCTGGAGTAAAGCTACATTGGTATGATTAATGACCCAGGATTGCACCTCTAGAAGCACAAGACTTCATTATCGAAGGAGAGAATTGAAGAAGTAATCTAATTACTCAAGCAAAATCCTCCAGCATATAACAGAAAGGGTCTGTCGCGTTAGGGTTAGGGTTGAGAATGAGAGTCGCACAGAGCGGGCACGGGAGAGAGAGAGCAAGGGGAGAGAAACCAAATTTAGTGAAAATGTGAAACGCACCGTTTCGTTGAGGTATTTACACAATTTCAGCTTCGATTAAACGCACCGTTTTATTTACTTCAAAACGGTGCGTTTGACTCCATGTAGGATGTCGTTCGCGGGGCCTTCCCCCCGTATGCCTGGGTTTAGAGTTTTTCATGAATTAATGAAGGCAAAAACTGCTTCCATAAATCCCTTAGATGACTACAATAAAAAATCGCATGGATTGTATCTTCCAATGGATGACAACAGAAACTGCACTGAGCTTCAATAACCACATGTTTACTTAACAAATTGTCTTTTGAAGGTAGAATGTCTAAGCATGCACGCCAGGCAAATACTCTAATCTCGTGAGGCACTTGCATCTTCCACAATACTTTTCATAACCTCTGTTGCATGCCCCTTGAGGATGATTCTGCTATAACCATATTATTTTGAGAAACAATAAACTTGTAGCAGCTTTTAACAGAATAAAACACCATTCCTTTCATAATTCCACACCCATTTATCTGCTCCTGCTTCAGAATAGATCTTGATTTTCATAATATCAACTACTATACTTGGATTGAAGAGAGTTCTAAGCTGGTGCAAATTCCACCATCCTGTTTCTCCATCAATAACAGAAGCCACCTGAGCACCTCTGTTCTCTGTCTATAAACCATAGTCCTCCTCCAGAGATTTATGCCCAGGGATCCATTGATCAGTCCACAATTGTGTTGTATTCCCATCCCCAATCCTCCATTTACATCCAGCCCTTAAGCTCTTCTTAGCCTCCCATATGCTCCTCCATGTATATGATGGACAGAAACCCAAACTAGATTTCATGAAATCAGTCTTGGAAAAATATCTTGCTTTAAGGATCTTATGTAACATTGAATTCTTGTTCTGAAGCAGCCTCCACCCTTGCTTAGCAAGCAGGACAATGTGAAAAGATCGAAGATCCTTAAAACCCATACCTCCTCTAACCTTCCTCTCACACAGTTTCCTCCAACTAACCCAATAAATCCTTCTCTCTTCCCCTTTTTTCCCCCACCAAAATTTTGACATTAAACCCTCTAAATCTGAACAAAACCCAGCAGGCAGTAAGAAACAACTCATTGAGTAAGTTGGGATAGAAAGGGCCACGGCTTTCAATAAAATTTCCTTTCTCCCTTGAGATAACAATTTTTCCTTCAAACTTTGTAACTTATTCCAGACCCTTTGCTTAATGGATTGAAAAGAATGTGACTTAGATCTACCTACGATTGGAGGTAGTCCCAAGTACTTCTCATATTGTTGTATCTCATTATTTCCCCATAACAATCTAATTTCCTCTCTAACCTCCATCCCCACATTGCTACTAAATACCATTGATGTCTTTTCTTTATTAATTTTCTGCCCTGACACCCTCTTATACACATCCAAAACAACTTGAACTCTTCTGTTTTCCTCCACATCCGCTATACAAAAAATAATACTATCATCCGCAAACAACAAATGATTTATGGTTGGAGCACCCCTACAAATTTTTATCCCAGAAATTTCCTGCTTAATACCGGCTTCATTTAATAAAGCAGTGAGCCCTTCAGTGCATAGAAAAAAGAGATAAGAGGAAAGGGGATCCCCTTACCTCAAACCCCTAGAAGGAACAACTGGTCCTTTTGGTTCACCATTAACTAACACAGAAAATGATACAGTCTGAACACACATCATCACCAGAGAGATAAAACCAGAATGAAACCCCATCATTTGCATCACCTTTTCAAGAAAACTCTACTCTACTCGGTCATAAGCCTTGCTCATATCCAATTTGATGGACATAAAACCTTTTTTCCCCTTCTCTTATGTTTTAAGAAATGCATTACCTCATAGGCTATTAACACATTATCCGTTATCAATCGCCCTGATACAAAGACACTTTGACTCTTTCCAATTACATTTGGCAAAATGGTTTTCAATCTATTGGAAATAACCTTAGCAATCAACTTATAGGCCACATTATACAAGCTTATAGGCCTATAATCAGCAACAGAAACATGATACTTTTTCTTTGGAATAAGCGTGATATAAGTATGATTCAGAGATGGAGGGAAATAACCTGAATTTAGAGCCTGTAGAGCTACCCCAATAACAGATTTTTCAACCACATGCCAGTATTTTTGGAAAAAAGCTGGAGACATCCCATCAGGGCCTGGGGCTTTTGAAGGATTCATTGCTGACAGAGCCACTAAAACCTCATCTTCTATATAGACTCTGGTCAGATCATCATTCATAACCGAAGTAACTCTGCCAGCCACTGACTCTAGAAAATCAGTCTTACCATTAGGACATGAACTCTGAAACAAATTTTGAAAATATTGTAAAACAACTCTATCTCTCTGCTCTCCAAACTGCCAAATCCCCTCCTCATCCTTCAATTTTCCCAATCTATTCTTTCTCATCCTCTAAGAAGCCTTCATATGAAAATATTTGAAATTTTTGTCCCCATCTCTTAAGCATAAAGCTTTTGACCGTTGTCTCCACATAACTTCATCCATTTCCATCCACCTTTGCACTTCTTCTCTGGCTTTATTGTGATCATCTGGACAGTCCAAAACTGGATCAATAACTATAAGTTGTTCCATATGTTGCCTTGCAAGATTTAACTACTTCTGAACATTACCAAACTTGTTTCTATTCCAACTAACCAATTTAGTACCACACTCCTTAATCAAACCCGTAACATCAGACATAGTGTTATTCCCATCCATACTCCTCCTCCATGTTGCCTTTATAATTTCCTCACAGGCTTTCTCCCCTACCCACATTTCTTCAAACTTAAATTGCCGTCTAGCTCGAATAGGTCCTGCTTCACCTTCAGTGGTAACCCATATTGGAACATGATCAGAGTAAGCAACCAAGCCATGAGTAACTGAGGCATGTGGAAACCTACCCCACCAAGGCATATTTACCAAAGCTCTATCCAGCCTCTCACAAACACCATCGTTCCCTCCCCTTCTGTTACTCCAAGTATACTTGTTACCCTTAAAACCCAAATCCCTCAATTCATAGTCATCTACCATATCTCTAAAAGATGCAATTTGCCAATTTGGCCGTAATCTGCCACCCCATTTTTCGTGAGGATGCAGTATCTCATTAAAATCACCAACCACCAACCAAGATGAGTGTATCCAAACAAGGCCTTGGTTTGAGATTTTTTGTACCACCGTGCATAAAAGAACATGCAATATATGTGTCTTACGGTATCTAATATTGTTTGTGGATGATTTTCAAACATTGTGAACTATATACATTAGATCATTTAATTTGATGATTTTCAATTTCTTAATCAAATTGAATGATGTCAAAATATCCTCCATTTGCTTTTGTAATGACAGTACCAATCTTGGTTATTAATATAGTCGATCATTTTCTTGTCTTTCTCATGATTTTGATCATCGATCTACTGCATGCAATAATAGGTGACATTGTCAAGATTGCTCAATTTCGTTGATGGGCTTTGGTTGAGCTGTGGTGACGAGCGGATCATCGTGTTCACCACAAACCACAAAGAAAAGCTCGACCAGGCATTGCTGCGGCCAGGATGAATGGATGTCCACATTCACATGTCTTACTGCACACCATGCTGATTTAGACTTCAATTGTCTTGGGATTATAGATCACCAACTATTTGATGAGATTTTCGAGTCTATTGAAACCACAAAAGTAACACCAGCTGAAGTAGCTGTGCAGCTCATTAAGAACGAGGATCCTGACATAGTGCTCAAGGGATTAATCGAGTTCCTTGATTTGAAAATGCAAGAAAACAAGATAGCAAAGGCCCAAAAGCAAAGTGCCGAACAAGTTGAGAGTGTGGAAGATGAAAACGTTGAGAGTGATCATGATCAAGGCCATGCTTTATTGCTCAAGGCTAAGGCTAGGGTTCTTTTAGAGAAGGCTCATTAATTTATAGGATGATTAGATAGTGGTCTCATAAAAAGGTGAGATTTACTCAAAATCTCAGTAAGTTAAACAACTAACTGATACAAAGATAAATCAATCATGAAAAATGATAGATATGCAATGCATGAAATGTGAAAAATCAGTATGCATGTCTCCCATCCAGATTCTCAACATCTTTTTAAAAATATGGAGACATGGGTTTTTACTCAATAAGTAATTTCGTCATCATTTTTGAAAAGACATAACTTTTTCATAAAAATTTCATCATAAACTTTCTTCATCATAGACTTACATCATTATCTTAATCAATAACATAACGTGTGGTAATGTCACAGTTCCTCATATGCACTATGAGTACCTGCTAGTGATCGTAGTATGTAAGAAACTACGTTGTTTATAGACTCGTTCTCAATGCATTGGTAAATATAACATAACATCATAAAATTTATAATGTGTACACCCACCAGCGTTAGGTGTCATAACATGTTGACTTCGCTCCGGCATTCTTTAAAAGAACCCATTTGAAACATGTTGATTGTTCTTTGTCAACCTAGGGGTTACCACTCGATTATTAAACACTCCAGAGTGGACAGAGGAGTTCCACCAGGATAATTTCCCATTCTGGCCTTTGGGTTCGTGACAAAATGATTTTCATGCTATGCTTTAAAAAAAATATTTTTCATGACATATGCATATGTAGTAAATTTCATGCAAAAATGACATTTATAAATGTAATATGCCAAAAATGGTGAAAATGCCATATGTTATGTAAGTATGCACTCAATGTGTCATATAACATAATAATTTATGCTCAAAATGATAATTGAAGAATAAATGAAGCATTTATCAATAATTCATAAGAAATTTATCAAAGTGTAAGTTAGAGGTCAACTTACAAACTTCGGGGGAAATTCGAAATTAGCATCGTAGCTGTATAAATCATATGTATACTAAGTTAGGGTTAATACTCTTATGGATAGGTTCAAAATCAAACGCATCAAAAATTAGATATTTACAAATATGCCCCTAGACTTTCAAAAATTGTCATTTAGACCCTAAATTTTCACTAATTGCAAACGAACTCCAAATTTAACCAAATTTCATAGACTTCATATTTTTGGCATTCTAAAATCATCTATGCCCTTATATTTTCAAAATTCAAAGTGAAAATGTCCAATTAGTCCCAACCCGTGGCATGCATCCTAGTTGATGCCTATGTGTATTTTCAACTATTGATCCCTATGAATGCATGCATATAAGATTTTCTTTAATCATTAATGATCATTAACATCTTTAGGGATATTATTAAGTCTAATACTTGAGTAATCAAGTTCATTCCAACACTTAGTCAAAGCTATGAAATCCTTAATCACCAATATGCTTAAAACCGATTCATGCTTGATGATCAAAACAAGATAGATTTAAAACCTATCATGACATGCTTCTAATCACAAATTTAACCTTCCATAATCATGTTATGATAATTATAGATCATATAAAATCATGCCTAAGACATTCCATAGCTAAATTTCCAATTAAAAATATTCAATCATTCAAACCTTCCTTTAATTGACCCGGTTTTACATTAAGCATCATAACCTTCTCAAAACTCAACCAAATTTTGTACTAACGCTTAGAAACAAAACTTGACATGCTAGCTAAGATCAAAAGGAAGAAAAATTACATATTTTGTGGCCTTCCAAGCACTCTAGATTGCCTTATACAAGAACACTCAAAAACTCACTCGGTTTGCACTCTTTTGATCTCTAAGAGGGGGAAATGCTCTCAAGGCTCAAGATGATACTTGGAGCTATGGTGTGGATGAAATGAGAAGGGGAGGGAAGTATGTATAGGTGGCCAAGGGGTGAGGGACGTTGGCTTGGGTGCTTGGTGATTGGGTGAAGTGGGAGGTGCTCAAATCTGGAAAATTTCCAGATTTGCTTGCATGAGCTTATGTCACTTGTGCAGAATGGAATAGTGCCCCAAAGCACCATCATTTTCCTCACCACAATAGCTGCAAGGGTCCTGTAGATGACTCCAGGTCGTGGGACATCATTTGGATGGCAGAAGATCCCTCAAACCACTCTTGAAAACAGGTGAATGAAGGTGATTTTGTAGTGGCAGAAAATCAGTTCGGTTTTGGATCATTTTGGGCAGCAAAAATGAGTCAAAATCCTTCATGATGGTCATGGGACTTCTTGGTGATTGGGTGGAGAAGGAGGTGGCATGGGGTGGTGGTGTAAACCATGGTAGGAGGCTGGTCCAAACTCAATCCAATTGGTTCTTACACAAACTAGACCAAGGTGCACCCGGTTTGGTTCTTTGAGTTGGTTGATGCAACCAATTTCGTCCAAGGCTCAAACTGAGTTTTGGAGGGTCTCATAAGATTTTTAAGGACCATATTACCCTTGAAGATAAACCACAAAAATGTTGGACCCAAGGGCAAAACAGTCCAAGCATTACAAAGGGCAATGCACAAAACCGATTGAAGCATGGTTTGGGCTTGTTATGTCATTTTTCTTAATGACATGTGGAATGGTTTAGCTAGGTTATTAACATGGTCTAATCATGGTTTAAGGGAGTATTAATTCAAGAAAATTTGAATTAAAAAGTTTAAGAAAAGATTAAGCATGATTAAGCTTCAAAGCATAGCTTAAAGTGCACTAACCTCAAGTATGATGGTTAATGGCCTTAGCAAATTTTTAAAACTTAATTTGGGTATTTTGAGTGTGATTTGGGCTTAAGGAAACTAATGGTATGGTATATTGGGCTTTTGGTCTTTGAATGGTAAAATGAGTCCAAACATGGCTTTGGGCCATATAGGCTTGAAAAGGGCCAAGGGTCCAATATACACCAAAGGCCTTATGCCTTCCTATACTTGGGCCAAGACTAGCCTTCATTTCCTAAGGGCTTGGTTCAAGGTTTTTCTTGGGCTAGACCCATGAATGCACTTGGGTCCTAAAAAGCCTCACCAAAATTACTAATGGGTTTGCCTCTCTAATCCTTAGCTCATTAACACTAAGTACCAACATTAATGCTAATCCCACTATCAACCTTAATGAAAGTGATTAACCAAAAAAATAAAAGCCTAATCTAGAGTACTTAAGGGTTAATCAAGAGTTAATTAAGCATGTTACAGTCTTCTTAATGATATTATTTTAAACTTGCTTAATTATGTATTTAGTTAAATTGATGATCATGTAGCTTTTAATTTTTGCATTAACTCATGTTTGAGTCATTAATGAGGTGGTTGCAAGACTTGTTCATTATGCATAGGAAAATTATATACACCATACTACCATCTCACTTTCATCCCACTAATTAAGTAAGATGTGACACATTTATCATCATTAAATGATCATTTATTGCATACTTCTTTATCATCTAATGGTGATGAATGTGTCACATACTACTTAGTATGATCAAAATAGGATGAGGGTGTAGTGTATAACATTACTCTTATAAGTAATTTTTTCATGAAGTTAAGTGAATATTCCTCTTTTTAATAAGTTTGTTGCTTATTAAGTTAAAGGAATATGTATAAGAAATTAGATGTTTTATTCACTTTGGCCTAGAGCTTTTGGTTTAGAAGGAACAAATATGTGCATGATCATAAAGAGTTGTTAAGTCCTTAAAAGGTAGCTGAGAATGCCTTAGCAATGCTGCAAAGCTACGACCAAGTTAGGCAGAAGACAAGGGTTCAGCTGATGAGACATTATAAGTGGCATCCTCCTCAATCAGATTGGCTAAAACTAAATGTAGATGTTGCAGTTTTTCCTAAATGGGTAAGGCAGGTGTTGGGGCAGTTTTAAGGGATGCTACAGGCAGAGTCCGTATGGAAATTAGTAAAGCTGAAATGCAGATGGAAGGTTTAGAAGGTTTAGAGCTACTTGCCATCTTCAAAGGTTTGCAACAATGTGCTACCATGGTCGCCTCATGTCTTCTTGTGGAAAGTGACAGTTTGTTAGGTATTGAAGTTCGCAATGATGATAGCATGACTAGTACTAACTCTTTGTTAGGGGTGTTATATTATGAGATAAAGAAGCTTGCAACATGTTTTGATAATTGTTTGTTTTCACATGTATATAGGGAAGGAAATATAGTAGCTCATAAGTTGGCTAAAAATGCTTTTAAGGTTGAAATCATTGATATTTGTTGGGATTGTATTCTAGACTGTATTTTTCAAGCTTTATGGCTTGTTAATTGTCTGTAATCATTTTTCCGTTGATTAATGATGTTATATGTCTATAAAAAAAAAAACTTGTTGCTAATTTGCCTTGTTGAGTGACATTTGTGATCAATGAAGTCGAGAGATCATATCTTCTACATACATGCCCTTGGTTGAGTGGCATACCAGATTATCGATCTATTCCTTACAATTTTCATTTGTTTAGTTTATTCAATTTGGCTGGCAGCCTTAGCATTTATAATCTATCAATTTTGGCCACCAGCCTGATCAATCGAAAACAGGTAAACTCTTCCCATGCATGCACTATGTTGTTTTAAATTCTTTTTAGTTCCATCAAAGGCTTAAAGCTCCTTATCTATTATCGAATTAACCATTTTCTCCTTTTCTTTTGCTGTTTCAGTGAAGCTTAATGATGGGAACAAAGGTGGGTCTAGTCTTAAAGATCGTTACAAGTTCTAGATGGGCCAATTACAAGGTCAAGAGCCAAAAAGGTTAAGGAAGCAATGCAAGGATTAGTGCAATCCACTTGGGATGAAGCTAGCAAGATCCCAACACTCAAGATGGGTTTGAAAGAATGAGAACCAGTTTTGATCCACTTGATACAAACTGTGGAAGACATGACTTAGAGTTGTTGTTTGGGCTTCTTGTTATTAAAGGTTTTCAATTTGTTAAATGATTTATTTTATTAGTTTAGAATAAGTTTACTTGAAAAAGTTTGGCCCACATATGTCTTATTTCTTATGAACTAGGGTTTTGGGAAGACCTTGTATTGTGGCCAAATGCTTATTTGGAAAGTTACCTTTTAGGAACTAGGGTTTCAAGAAGTTACTATAGCGAAATTACTGTAGCGCGGCACTATTCATTCAAGGGTATTTTTGGGAGAAAGTGATTTATTTTGACTAGGGTTTTAATTAAGTTTTGGTTTAAATACTCTTTGTAGCCACATTTTAAGGTTTAGACAATATTGAATTTTCATTATGAGTTGAGTTTACTCCTCTTGTTCTTGATTGAACTTTTGAATTTATGCGGGAATGAAATCCTTTGAACCCACAATTAGGGGTGTAACCGGTCCGGTCCGGTCCGGTCTGGTTTTGGACAAAAATCTAGGACCGAACCAGTATGTACCGATTTTTCATTTTTCAAAATCAATTACGCCTCGGTTACCCTCCTAAACCGGTACATCCGGTTTTACCGGTTTCCGATCCGGTCCGGTTTTCCAGTTTTTTTAAAATGTAAAAAATACATAATAAAGTGTTACTTCTTATGATAAAATGTTATTAATAATTTAATATATATATTATGTTTAAAACATATGATCAATTAAATTTTCATCTTTAAGATTAAACTTTTATTTTATAAATTATAATAATATTATCTTATATATAATTATAGTAATAACATATGATCAAACAAATTATAAATGTTCATATTTAAGATTAACATTTTATGTTATAATTTATAAATTATAATATGAATTATTTCATATATGATATATAATTATATATTATATATAAAAATTTAATATATAATTATATATTATATATAAAACTTATATATATATATATAAATATTTTGTATAATATATAAAATTCATTTTTATGTATATATTTTTTTCCAACCGGTCCGGTCCAGTTCCGGAAACTACGGAACCGAAACCGGACCGGTTCAAAATCGGACCAACCGGTCCGGTTCGGTCCAGTTTCCTGGTTTAAATTTACACCTCTACCTACAATCAATTTGAAAACTCATCTAAGTAAGCCAAATCAAGTCAATGGATGAAGAATCTAGACCAGTTGAGAACTCGTTTCAAGAACCTAAATTATATTAAAATCTAGACCCGTTGAAGAACGTGTCTCAAGAACCCAGATTACAAGGATGAGTGTCACAAAGGTTGTGATTTACTTTAGATGAGTTCAAAAGTTCAATAAAAAACAAGTGGAGTAAACTCAACTCACAAATAAGCCCTTGGCCACAACACAAGGTCTTCCCAAAATCCTAGTTCATAAGAAATAAGACATATGTGGGCCAAGTATCCTCAATCCCACTTATTCTAAACTAATAAAATAAATCATTTAACAAATTGAAAGCCTTCAATAATAATAGGCCTAAACAATAACTCTAAGTCATGTCTTCCATAGCTTGTATCAAGTTGATCAAAACTTGTTCTCCTTCTTTCAAACCCATCAGGAGTGTTGGGCTCTTCCTAGCTTCATCCCAAGTGGATTGCACTAATTCTTGCATTGCTTCATTGATCTTTTTGGCTCTTGATCTTGTAATTGGCTCATCTAGAACTTGTAAAAAATCTTTAAGACTAGGCTCACATTGGTTCCCATCACTTAATTCGTCCATCAGTGAAAGAGTATTAATTTATAGGTAATCTTCTTTGAAACCCTTAATACAAAATTCCTAAGTGCTAAAGTAAAATTAGTGATCATGAAATAAAATCGTCCTTTCCGGGAGAGAATTTGCATCTTGTTAAATGACGCTACATTAATTTGTGAGTTATGCCTTTTAAAACAAGATCAATCATGATAATATGCTTCATTAACGGGAGATTTGCTAATTAATAAGCATTAAGTTTTCAAGAAGGTGAACTCCTTTTAATTTTAATTAAAAAAAAAACTAAAAAGTACATTTTGTGAATAGTATCAATTTCTTCAAACGTTTCTTTCTGGATAATGTAGAACCCACTATATGCATTCCTCTTTTACTTATAGTCATTAAATTCAGGTAAGAACTTGAGACAATCTCTCGCCCCAGTAATTTTTATCCTGGATTTTGTAGTCTTTAGTGTCACACATTGATAAAAGTGAGTTAAAAGTATACTAAATCCGCCATTAATTAAAATAAATCTAATCAACAAATGCAATTGAAAGTACCAACATTTAAAATTAAGAACAAAATTTCTCTTCTAGAAACGATGGAAGTTAGACAAAAGCTCAGATTCACAAGGCAGAAGGTTGACAGACCAACAAGAAATTGCAGAGGCTTTTCCTAAGTACTTTGAAGAGATTTTCAAGTCCACAAACCCTTCTGAAGAATGCAATGCAGACTGCCTACAATCAGTTGAACCAAGAGTAACAATGGGCATGAATGAAGAGTTGCTTAAAGAATTTACAACATAAAAGGTGGAGGCAGCCTTGAAGCAGATGTCAACACTAAAGTCTCATGGGCCTGATGGCTATAGAGCTTGTTTTTATCAAACCTATTGGAACATAGTAGGTGGGGAGTTATGTCAAGCTATTTTAAGTTTTTTAAATGGGGGGAAGTTAGACATGGGAATTAATTTTACCTATCTAGATTTAATTCCTAAGGTTAAATGTCCTATTGTTGTTAGTGAATTTAGGCTAATAAGCTTGTGTAATGTACTTTACAAAATTGTATTGAAGGTTTATCACAGATAATATTATACTAACTGGTGAGACTCTACACACAATGAATAGCAGACAGAAGGGCAAGAGAGGCAACATGGCACTTAAACTTGATATGTCAAAAGTTTATGACATAATTGAGTGGAGATTCTTGGAGGCAATATTGAGAAAGCTTGGATTTGGTGATAAATGGATAGCTTTGATCATGGAGTGTGTTACTTCTATATCATATTCTGTGTTGGTGAATGGGCAGCCTGGAAAGGAGTTGAAACCATCAAGGGGTTTAAGGCAAGGGGATCCCATTTCCCCTTACCTTTTTATTTTGTTGAAGGGCTAAGTTTACTAATAGAGGCATCAGAAAGAAATGGAGATATCAAAGGAGTTGTTGTTACAAGAGGGGGCACAAGACTCAATCATTTATTGTTTGCTGACGAATGTGTGGTATTTAGAATGGCATTGCTATCAGAATGGAAAAAGATCCAGAGCTTATTGAACAGGTATGAAGTGGCTTTAGGCAGTTTTTGAATAAGTAAAAGACCATGATTTTCTTTAGTTCAAACACAGAGAAAGCTATCATAAAACATATACTAGAGACTGTTGGGATATCAACTTGTGGTAGTTATGAAAGATACTTGGGGTTACCATCCTTTATAGTTAAATCCAAGTACAATACATTTAGGTACTTAAAGGAAAGGGTGTAAACTAAGATCAACAGTTGGAAGAATACGTTCCTATCTCAAGCTGGGAATGAGATTTTGATTAAGGTTGTTATTCAAGCTTTGCCTACTTACTCTATGAGTGTATTCAAGCTACCCCAACAACTTTGTAAAGAAATAAAAACTATGATATCCAGGTTTTGGTGGGGTCTAAAGGAGAAAGGCTCAAAGATCCAATAGAGAAGTTGGAAAAAGATGGGAGAATCAAAGAAGTATGGTGGTTTAGGTTTCAGAGATCTTGATAGTTTTAATAAGGCACTACTAGCTAAGCAGTGTTGGAGGATGATCCAAAATCCCTCATCCTTGGTTGCAGTTATAATAAAAGAGAAGTACTTCAAGAATGACAAGTTAACTAAAGCAAAGTTAGGGTCTAGACCATCTCTAATATGGAGAAGTATGTTGTCAGCAATGGACCTGATCAAGACTGGGCTGGATTGAAGGGTAGGAGATGAAAGAAGTATCAAAATATGGAGTGACAAATGGCTACCAATAAATTCTTATAGCATAATCAATTCACCAATGAAAGTGTTGAACAGTGAGGCAAGGGTATGTGAACTGATAGATGAAGGAACAAGGCAATGAAATGCTAGTCTACTTAATGAAATATTTAGCAGTGAAGGGGCTAAAGTTATAAGGAATACTTCAGTCAGTATGACTACAGCTGAAGATATTATAATATGGGGTCCAAGTGCAAAAGGCATTTTTTCAGTAAAGAATGCTTATCATGTTGAATAGAATAGAGATAGAATGTTAAAAGGGGAGCCCTCGAGATATTATGAAGAACAGTCAGATTGACGGTTAATATAGAACCTAAGGGTGCTTGGGTTCTGTTAAGCACTTTATATGGAAGGCTGCGAATGAAATTCTACCAACTAGAAGTAACTTACGTAAGAAGAGGATTATTGACACAAATTTATGTACTATATGTCAAAGAGAAGAAGAAGCTACAGTTCATGTACTATGGAATTGCCTTGCTGCAACAGAGTTACAGATGTATGGATTGAAATTGCTAAACCTATACAGAAGCTCTCAACAGATGGGGTGAGTCTGTGGAAAAAGATTACTGAGAAATTGAAGATTGATGAAGTTGAAGTGGTGGCATGTGTGATGAGGAGGTTGTGGCTAAGGAGAAACTCTCTGATTTATGATGACAATTTTGAGAATCTAAGGCAGTTATACAGGTCTACAAAACAAAGATTATTAGACTTCTAGTCAGCTCAAGATAAGATGCAAAGTGATACACAGAACAAGGCTATAGTGAGACAAAAGGTGAGATGGAAGAAACCAACAAGAAGGTATGTGAAGGCCAATTGGGATGCAGCTGTAAATATTAAGGAAAGAAAGACAGGTATTGGAATTATAATAAGAAATGCATATGGTGATGTTTTGGCTTCTCTAGGTGAAATTTTCAATTATTGTTCAAAGCCAGCAGTTGCATAAGCTATTGCATTGAGCAGAGGGTATGGATTGAAGAATGTTCTAACCAAGTTCTTTATTCAGTCTCGAGGGAAAAGAATTGTAATGATTATTCCGATGTTTTGATGGAATAAAATTACAAGTCAAATTTGACTTTAAAAAAAAAATGATCGAAGTATGTTAATCTTAATCCTAAAAATCATAGCTGAATGATAGCTAAATGGAACAATATATAGTGACATAAATAATGTTGCATGCATCTCAATTAAGTTAATAATTTTAGCTTCTTGGTCGCCTGAAAGCGATATCGCTCTATATATGAGAATTAAAGATCTAGTTATATTTTTTCTTAATCACATGCATAGAGTTGCTATCATGCTGGGCCTCTCTGGTCTGCGATGCATGACCTTATCCTAAGGTCCATTTTATATATAAAACGTGCTTTTTTTTTAAATTAAAAAAAAAAAAATCTGTGTGATGTCTATATATAGAAAATAAAAAATAAACCCTCCTAGCTAGCTGTTAGACATGTATGCATGCTGCATACAGCTATGCTCATTCATCTTTCAAGCCCTGCTTTTCTTTTAATGGTAAAACAATGTTTTTTAATTAAACGGGAAGACAAGACATACATGTTTCATAGTAGAACGCAAATAATTTATGAAAGTTTCCTTGTCTATGGTTGGTTTATGAAAGCTTCCTTAATTTGTGGAAGGAACCATTTCGACTCCCAAGTAGTCCCAACTCTCCAATGGTTAAAATAAATAAATGAAAACAATCTATTTTTTTCATTATTCTCTCGTCATGTTGAGAACTGAAGAATATCCCATCATTCTGGCACTCGATGCGGACTTTTGTCATCTGGCGACTTGTGATGTGTCAGCACCCCTCAGGTGGCAAGATCCGACAGTATAATTAATGGGCCTCATGAGCTTTTGCAATTATTTTCAGCCCCAGGTACAAACATCCAACTTACTTGCAATTGGCTGCAGGTGCCGGTGTAAAGGTCACGTTTTTTCTGTCAGGGATTGGCATTACCAAAACGTACACATGCTGCATGCCAATCATCGGGCCTCTTTTGCGCCCTTCCGCGGTGCCAGCACCTGTAATTTAATATCCACAGATAAAAATGATCTTTGTGATTCGGTGAATTTTTTTTTTTTTTAAAAGATTTATGATGATTAAAAAAATATATAAAAAAAGAAAATAAAAAATAAAAAAATAAAAACAACTATTCGGTGGACTGATTCGGACTACTTTTTCGGTAGTCCTTGCAGAACTCTTTGTAATTATATAATATACAATTTTTTAAAATAAATTTTTTAAAAAATAAATAAATATAAAATTTATATAAAAAAATTAATTTTTTAATAACAAAATTTATTTTTTTTGAAAAGAAATACGCAAAATTTATATATTATATCTAATATTACTCGTGCATGAATACCAATTCCTTGTCGGCTTGATTAAATGCACTGGAATTACCTCACTAATTAGAAACACTTAATTTTAAATGGAAAGAGACAATTATATAGAAATATTGCAAGATTTAATGCTCTTCGTATAAGATTTTTAGATAGTATAAATCTCATATAAACATTTAATGCTGTACCATCACTATATGGAATTATTTAGTTTGGTCAAGAAATTGCAGAAGGGTCTCAATCAGTTCGGCTCTTGGATCTGCCCTTTTGTGTTCGCAAAGACAAGAATTATAACCACAAAAACATCTCACAATAGTAAATTTATAAATTGACACGATTTCATATAATACATTAAATTTATTTTATAATAAAAAATAGTTTTACAATCTAACGCACCATATAAATTTAGCCACTAACATAATTTAAGAATTTATTTTGTAGGATCTCTTTGTAACTAGAGGTGTAATCGATCCGGTTCGATCGAATTTTGAAGAAATTTTAGAATCGACACAGACTAATTCATCACCAAAACTGAAACTTTCAGTTTTTCCGGTTTCGGTTTGGTCCGGTCCAATTTTTTAATTAATTATTTACACATGTGATACTATATATGTTTAATATTATAATTTTTTTAATACTAAACTTAATTGTAAGAATTTAGTATTTATTATTAACAATTAGTAATTCTTTAATTTTAAATTATAGTAGTATAATGTAAGTAGTGTCTAACTTAATAGTGAGATTAATAAACTTTAATAATAAGATTAAAATAGTATAATTAGTATCTAATTATACTAGTATATTAATTTTATGTTATAAGATTAATAGACTTGAATAATAAAATTAGAATTTCATGTTATATTAATTAGAAATGTAGCATATAATATATATAATAATAATATAAAAAATTAAAAATATATATGTACCGCTCCGGTTCGATTTAAACTGATTTTCAAAATATAAAAATCAATACCATACTTGTTTAAGATCGATTTTTATTTTTAAGAATCGGTACCACACCGGACTTATTACAAACCAGACTATCGGTTCAATCTTGTTCTATCCAATTCAACTAATTTTTTAATTTTTTCTTATATCCCTACTTGTAACTAAAGCATTTATGGTGCAAAAAAATGTCTTCCAACTACTTTTGTAGTGACAATATTACTCGAGTATAAATATTATAGCTAATCATTCTCATGTTTTGCTCGACGAGCGGATCATCGTGTTCACAGCAAACCACAAAGAAAAGCTCGATCAGGCAACAGGCATTACTCCGGCCATGGCCAGGACGAATGGATGCCCACATTCACATATCCTACTGCACACCATGTGGGTTTAGATCAATTCTGGCTTAATTGCAATTACCTTGGATTAACGATCAAGATCAGCTGTTTCAAGAGATTGTGGAGTCCATTGAAACCACAAAAGTAACACCAGCTAGCTCATGAAGTAGTGAGCAGCTTATTTGCTGCGTTTGGTTGCAAAATTAAGTTGAGTTCAGCTGAGATCAGTCTAATTTTAAGTTGATTCTAACATCTAAACACCTAACTCTTAAATTATTAAACTCATCTTAACTCAAAACCTCCTTATACATGGGACCCACAACTTTTTTCAACTTAACACATTTTTATATATAGAACCTAAAACCTTTTTCAATTTTCTATAAAAAGTATTAAACTCATCTTGATTTGAACTCGTAGGAATGAAATTCTTTAAACCCAAGTTCTCATCACATATTAACATCTAAAAACACTTTAAACTTAGTTTAGATGGATCCTATATAACTTCTTTCAGTACTCAACTCATTATTATTTATAAAAAATTGAGTTCAGCTAAACTTATCTCAATATCTAAACGTATCCTTAAGATCGAAAGAAGACGGTGACGTAGTACTCAATAGATTAATCGAGTTTCCAATGACAAAAGGAAAGAAAATGAGGAAGTTGCGACCCAAAAGTGGGAAACGGAAGGAGGAAAAGAGAAACAAAGTGACGAGAAAGTTGAGATGAGTACGTGTCATACACGAGAAAGTGGAGAATGACAAAAAAGAGTGACTCCCAAGGATAAGATCTTGACAAGCTCGTCAAGTTTTCTTTGTTGTAATTATCGATATATATATATATATATATATATATATATATATATATATATATATATATAGTGTTTTCGGATACGACCCATATACATCTATTTTATTTAGAAAAAGATTTCAATTACTTAAAAATTTGAACTTATAAAGAACTAAGACGTTGATACTTGCAGGTAATATTTGAAGCCACCACATTTTTTTCTTAGTTTTGATTGGTTAAAAAAATTAATAGGATGTTTTCTTTTTAATTAACTTGTAATATCACAAGATATTATTTTTAAAAAATAAAAAAAGTAAAAGGTTAAAAAGTTGATCAAAATATTGTTATAAGAATATATTTTTTAATATTATTTTTATTTTGAAATTTGAAAAAGTTAAATTATTTATTTTATTTTATGTGAAAATTTAAAAAAATTATAATGATGAGATAAAAATTTTTAAAATTTTAAAAATTTTAAAAATTTTAAATTTTAATCTTAAAAGCAAATTAACCAAGCGTGCTGTACAGCGCCACGCGAATCTTTGAACAAAAAGTTTCTTAAATTTACCTTTAAAAAGTACTGGTAGAATTGTTTTTCATCTTTTTAATAATCTGATCTGCCCATGGAATATTCTCTCTCTGTACATATATATATATATATATATATATATAATATGGTATATTCAGACTTCATGACAGCACAAATGGAAGCCGTACTATAATCTAATACCTATAAGGAGAATTATATGAACGAAAATTTAGACTGCATTTGAATGTAATGTTGAGTTGAGTTGATAAAATATTATTAAAATATTATTTTTTAATATTATTATTATTATTTTAAAATTTAAAAAAATTAAATTATTCATTATAATTTGTGTTGTAATTTGAAAAAATTGTAATAATAAATTAGAATAAATTAAGATGAATTTACTTACTAAACGAAGCAGTTGGCAAGAAAGATCACAGAGAAGAAATTTTGTCTAGCACAACAACCAGCTTACAAGCTCTTGCAGGGCAGAATTAATACACATAAATATATGTGTTTTAATAAAAAAAAAAATTTACAATTGTAAAATATGTAAATATCGTATAATTTTTTTTAAAACATAAATAAATATGACACACACATGACCCCATCTGTTTGCATGAGCACCCATTTGAGCAAATAAGTCGGATTAAAGTTGACTTGATCATATATGACAGTTTGAATTTAAAAAGTGTTTCATTTCATCTCATCATTATAATTTTTTTAAATTCTCACATAAAATATAATAAAAAATTTAATTTTTTAAAATTCTAATTTAATTTTTTAAAATTTTAAAATAATAATAATATTAAAAAATAATATTTTAATAATATTTTTTTAACTTCTATATTTTATTTAAAATTATCTTATCTCATCTCATCTCATTATCCTTAAATCTAAACCGGTCCATAATTAATGACTTGGTCACGATGAACTAAAATTAACGTCCGACACGAGACAATTAATTAGTACATGAATTGCCAGTACTCTTTGCCAAAAATGTGTAGTCGAGCTAGCTATATTTGTATTTTATCAACATGATGGCCGACATGATCAGCTGATGATGATGATGATGATCATAATGGAAAGGATTAGACGATCCACCCAGTTATATATATACGAGATCATTCATCATGCATGATGCAGTAATCTTTGAAAAAAGTAATTACGTACGACGTGGAACTTTTTTCCCCTCTTGCAATATATATGCCAGTTTCAAAGTGCATGGAGAATTGAAACGACCTTGATTACAATCGTACCGCGTGTTGATTTGGATAGTAAAAATATCTTATATAAGTGTTGAGAATATTTATAAATAATAATAAAAAAATATAATTAAAAAAATATTAAATAATAATAAAAATAAATAAATAATAAATAATAAAAAAGTAGGTAAAAAATAATAATAAAATAAATAATAATAGTGAGAATATTTGAGATATTCTCACTTGCCAAACAAGTTTAATTAATAATCATTTTCATATTAAAAAAAATCACAAATATCTATTTTTCTTGTAGTAAAATAGTTGTCCATATAGATCGAAATGTAATTTTAAGGCTAAAATATTGATCATTATAAATATCATATAATATTATAAAAAAAAGATATTTGTAACTGTAAATTATGCAACCGTCGCGTAATCGTTTTGAAAAAAGTGAATAAAATATAGGATCCACATGAAAAAAATTAATTTTTTAATAATAAACTCCATTTTTTTTCAATGCGATTACGCGATGGTTACATGCTTTACGATTATATATAAAATTACTCAATATTATAAGACGTTGCTAGTGAGCTTAAATATTTGAGTAATTACCAACTGCATGTTTTCATTCAAATTGATCAAGATATAATATACGATCGTACCTTGTCCAACACCCCCACCGCCCGGCCTGGTATTATTATAAATTAATTAGTTTGACGAATAATCTATATACTACAAGTACGTAGTACTACTGTAAGAATATTGATGCAATTGATCCATTCCGCTCGATGATAAAAGAGACAATACCCTCCTAACCCTAAAAAGTAGGAGTTTTCACATTGCTTTTTATTTTACGTATTTTTTAATATTTTTTTTTTACTTTCTAATTAAATAAGTATTTAATTTAATGATGTTCTAAATTTATTTTATTTTTAAAAATATTAAAAAGTATTAAAAAATCTATATAAAAAATAACTTAAAAAAAAACACATATTAGAATTCCAGCGAGCAGGAGCTTTAGCATTGTCCTATATATAAACTAGAGATCGATTTGTTTTCAGAAAATGGTCTGGATACATGTGTATTTTAAAAGAGTAATGATATATATATATATATATATATATAATATATTGTATAACATATTACATAATAATGTTATAAAATAAAAATATTTTTATAAAATTATTTTATTTGTATAAAATATTTTACAAAAATACCTCTCAATTAAAATATAATTATATAAAATATTATAAAAAATATTATGTATAAATCATTTTCCATTTTCAAATATACGAAAGTTGATCATGAGCAAGTTGGCTGCAACCCGCTCTATATGCATGCACCCGAGCTTGCAGTACTGGTACTGCTCAAGTGTCCCAAGTAGTCTGGAATTTCTTTGAGGGGATATTAGTCTTGATTTCTGTGAGCACTCATGAAATATTTCTTTGAGGGACGGACAACGGGTTCGACACGCAATTGGATTGTGGAAAAAGTTAAGTACATGCATTGAACCAGCATACTTTTTATGTCATTTGTACCTTCTATCATTCGTGCCACAGAAGCTTTTCCTATCGTCTTTTTGTTGATGAATATTTGATAAGACGACGACGACTCCAAAAGAAGGGAAAAAAAAATATATAAAATATGAAACAAATGGTCATCCCATTCGAAAGATAAAGTAAATAATTATTAAATCTTTATATATACATGATGTTGTTTTGGAGCACTACTACAACTCCTGTACTGCTACTCCCAAAGCTCAAGCTAGTTCCTTCAGAGCTCTAAACTAGGTTTTGAAACCTTGAAACAACACTCAAAACTTGGTTGAGCGAGCTCAAAGTTTTGCAATCATGTTTCCCACCAGAGACATACCTTCACCATCATCGCTATTTTCAGCCTATGCTTCCATGGCCGCTTCAATGATGCTTGTCCGCTCAATGGCCAACGAAATCATTCCCCAACCGGTTCGTGGCTTTCTTCTATCCACCCTCAGATACTATTTCAAGCCTCATTCGGATAGACTTACCCTAATCATCGAAGAGAACTGTGGCATGTCCCGGAACCAAGTCTACGATGCTGCAGAGGTTTACCTCTGCACCAAGATCAGCCCCAACACCGAGAGGCTTAAGATCAGCAAAAGCCCCAAGGAGAAGAATCTTATGATCCGGCTGGAGAAGGGAGAGAAACTGATTGATTTCTACGATGGGGTTGAGCTTAAGTGGAGATTTGTTTGTGCCGAGTCAGAGAAAAGCAACCCCAACGATTCTCAACCGAGATCTGAAAAGCGCTTTTTTGAGCTGACTTTTCTCAAGAAACACAAGGAACGGATCTTGAACACGTACGTGCCGTTTGTCCTTGAGAGAGCCAAGGCCATTAAAGATGAGGAGAGGGTCTTGAAGATGCACACACTGAATAGTTCCTACGCTTATCATGGAGTCAAGTGGGAGTCCATTAATCTGGAGCACCCGGCTACGTTTGAGACCCTAGCCATGGACCCAGAACTGAAAAATTCTGTTATAGAGGACCTAGACAGGTTTGTGAAGAGGAAAGAGTTTTATAAGAGAGTAGGGAGGGCATGGAAACGAGGGTACTTGTTGTATGGACCTCCAGGCACCGGAAAATCCAGCTTGATTGCAGCCATGGCTAATCACTTGAGGTTTGACGTCTATGATCTGCAACTTGCAAATATACTGCGGGATTCTGACCTGAGAAAATTGTTGCTGGCTACTGCAAATCGGTCCATACTTGTGATTGAAGATATTGATTGCAGCGTCGAGCTTCAAGATCGTCGGCGTGTAGATGGGCGTAAGCAATCTGATGCACAGGTACTATTTATGATCACTTTTCAAGTTCTTTTTTACCCCATTATTTGCATTCTGATTCTGCAATCCTTTTGATTTGTATGGAAGTTACTATTCCACGTAAAAAGAAAAGTCTAAAATTGCTGGCTGCCTTGACTAATCTGCAATGGAAAAATTTGCTCCTGAGTGGTGCATCTATACCATAATTAAATATATTGGGCTTCTTGTCCCTTTTTAGATTCTGATTTTAACACTTGTTTTTTTACAATAATAGGTATTGGGTAGCCTCATGTGTTGCACTTTTTGCACATGCACTCCTCCTTTCCCAATGCCTTTGCAAATTAATTAATTGTTTTGATTACTTGTCTCTTTTCATGTTGGTCATGAATCACAATTCTGATTGCATGAGTATTTAATTGGGTTGATCTGGTTAATGAATTCAGCTGAACACAGTTACACTTGCTAGCCTATAAGGAATGAAGGCACAAAATCAGATGATCAAGCACATGATTTCAGCAAACATATCCACTGAGCTGCCATGTGAAATCACTTGTTCTAAAAATTTAGGGCCCACACTATTTATCCCGTGACAAGGATTAGAAAAAATACTGACCTGCACGTGAGGGAGGCTGTTGAGGAATAATCTCATATTGATTGTGGACAAGGTCTTGGATATATTTACAAGAAATGAATAATCATCTATTATATAACCGATTTTCTGATACGAGTTAGGGAATAGATTTGCTGAAATCATGTGATCATCTGATTTGGTGCTTTCATTCCTTATAAGCCCCACCAGCACCAGCACCAGCTTAGCATGCACTATGGGGCCACTTGATTTTTTTCCCCGTCAAGCCACGCCAGCCAGAGGCCCATGCATTTCTTTTCTATGACCAATTAATATACCTTCACACCACCACCAAATACAGAACACATTTCATGTTAGGTAGGAAAGTCATTTGAAGAATAGTACGTTGTGGGTACCACAGAAGGATCTTCGTTCGTGTAAAGCTAGATAGCTATTCCATCTTTCAACATGATCATGTCTATTTCACGTACAGGGTTTACTTTTTTTTCATCTATTTATGTTGAACAATGGCTCAAAAACAATTGTCCTCTTATATATGTTTGGTTTCCAACCGACACTATCTAACAATTTGATTAAAATATTCTCCCTATAGCCTATAAGACTTTTGCTGCATGGGCTTTCTACGCACGGCCTAATTGTATGAAAGGAGTGAGTTTGAACCCTATTGTATTGTTGTAGAGAATTTGATTGACCATTTTCATGCTTTTAAAGAGGCCCAGTTTGGTTTGATCTGACTCTCATACATGACCCAAGTGGCCACTTTGCAGAGGCCGAAGGGCTTGGACTTTTTCCCAATGCCACCCAGCTTAAAGAAAAGATAAATGATTGTTCGAAAAATGCTGTCTTTTAATTTGATCATTTGATGGCATAGTGAGTAATTCTATATAGAACTGTAAAAGGCTTAAATTCTGTATAATCGTTTTGAAAAAAAAATGAGTCTACTATTAAAATATTAATTTTTTTATATAGATCTCATATTTTATTCACTTCTTTCAAAATGATTACATGATAGTTGTACAAAATATCTTTCTCTCTCCAATTAACAACAAAGATATCATAAATTAAAAAAAAGAAAAGAAAGGAAAAACATATCAACGTATTATGCTAAACTGAAAATTTGGGTTTTAGATGGTGCAGTTGACACTCTCTGGACTACTAAACTTCATAGACGGGTTATGGTCAAGCTGTGGAGATGAGAGAATCATCGTCTTCACCACCAATCACAAGGAAAGGTTAGATCCTGCACTGTTGCGTCCTGGGCGCATGGACATGCACATTCACATGTCCTACTGCACCTCGCATGGCTTCAAGCAGCTGGCCAACACTTACCTGGGAATCCGCGGCCACCACTCCCTGTTTTCAGAGATCGAAGGCTTCCTAGAAAACACACATGTAACTCCTGCACAGGTTGCCGAAGAGTTGATGAAGAGTGGCAGTGCTGAAGTTGCACTCCAAGGACTCATCAAGCTTCTCAAGCGGAAGAACATAGAAGGCGATGATGCTGATGCTGCTGCTGCTGCAGATCAGAAAAATGCTGGAATTCAGAAGGCCAAAAGGCAGAAATTGGAGAACAAACCAAGAAAATCTACGAGGAACACTAGAGCAAAGAGCATGGTCAGGAGAAGAAAATGTTTGTAATCAGCCATGCCAGCTATATATAGAATTGAGTAGCGCCTTATCTTTTCAGACTGGGGTTAGATTCATGTCTCGACAGGCTACTCTAGGGTTTAAATGACAAGAGAACCAAGTGTTATGGAAGAAGCCCAGATGATTAATTTTCCCATCGAACAGAATAGGACTAGAAAATTAAGGAACTCCAAGTCATATACTTGAGTTGGGTTTTCCAGTCATCCCTATCATCCCGTGGATTCATCCCAAGTGTTGTCTTCATATCTAAATAAAAATCTTCTCAATTTTTAACGTCTAATTCTAAAAGAGAAATTCTATTCTAAGGTCGGTTAACTCTCCAACACCACACACCAATGATGTGGCAAACCGGATTTATTTTCAAAACGGTCCAGATTTTTCAATTACACGATCTCTCCTTTCGCTCTCCCCTTCCCCTCTGCGAATCCATCTCCTCCCGTGACCTGCCGAATCCCTCTCCCCCCTCGCCTCTGCGAATCTCCCCCCTCCCCTCTAGGAATCCCTCTCCCCCCACGACCTGACGAAAGCTTCTTCTCCCCCCCCCCCACCCCTCTGCGAATCCCTCTCCCCCCCCCCCCCCCCCCCCCCTCTCTGCGAATCCCTTGCCCCCCGTCCCTTGCCAAAAGCTTCTTCTCCCCTGTCGAAAGGTTCTCTCCCTCACGAAAATCCCTCCCGCACCGCGAGATTCCTTTCCACCGTGACGTTCGTCTGATCCATTAAGATCTGAGAGGTATCCTCACCAACCGAATCCTAGATCTTTTTGTGATTTCTGTGTTGGGTATAATTGAGAAATTCTACTCTACTTGTGATTTTTGTGATTTCTGTGTTGCGAATCTGTAGGTATAATAGATTTTATGATTTCTGAGCTTGGTGTTTTTATGCTTGTTGGGGGGATTATTTATGCTACATGATCGATTTTAAACAATTCATATTACATAATAGAAAGAGTTTCCGGATTCACCTCTCATCTTCACCTTTTTATCTAGAGAAATTCCAGGATTCTTTTCAATCCTTACACTGGAGATAGAAGCTTTAGAGAAGAGCTTCACAACAACTTATCAAATCTACCCTTTTTTGGTCAATTAGAGGTGGACGTACTGCAACATAGCGGGAGGGCGCGAATCCGAATGGAGGAGAAGTAATATTTCGAATGGAGGAAACGTGGAGAATGAGGAAAACGTGAGGAGGAGTATCTGTCTAACGATGCGTTTTGAAAAAAATAAATAAATAAAGCCAGCTCAACTGGTGTGTGCTGTTGGAAACTCAAGTGGCTTTAGAGTAGAATTACTCATTCTAAAATCAGTAGCTGAATTTTTACTCTTTTGCGCAAAATTCAAAATTTCACTGTATAAACTTTTAAATTTCAAAATCTTGCAGTCACGAATATATATCTAGGGGTGTAAGGAGTCCGGTCCAGATCGGACCAAAATTGAGACCTCTCGATCTCATAAATTGTAGATCAAAAACCTTTAGTTCAGTCTCGGGTCTATAAATTTTAAACCGGACAGGACCGAACTCCTATATATATTTTAAAAATATTTGTAATAATTTAATATAATATTTTTATATAATAATTATATAAATTAATGAAGTAATTTTTATTTAATTTATTATCATTGATCATATAAAAGGTAAAATAATATATGATATCAATTAATAATAAATTATAAATCATGTAATAATTTATGTCATTATATGTAAATAGTTAATACATCATACATTCATACATACTCTACTATTTATACTTAATTAAAATAATTAGGTATTTTTTTTAAATATCTAAGTTGCAAATAAGAATGAATAATCTATATACAATGAAATTATTTGATAATCTTAACCATATATAAAATGTATAACATTATTAATAATTATACATACTAAAGACTAAAGTCTAAGTTAGTAATAGTAACTATCAACATCATAAATATAATTATAGTAAAATATTTTTTAATGAGTTATTTATATAATCTACATTAATAATTTACTTAAAAAAATAATAATTTGATCGAATCAGACCGATAGATACCAATTCCTATAAATGTTCGGTCTGGTAGAATCTGAAAAAATAATAAACCGAAAATTTAAAGAGTTTTGCTACACAATCTCTACCATAATTCACACTCCACTTTTTTAAAATTTTTAAATTTTTTAAAATTTTTTTTGAGTTTATTCTTTTTAAATTATTCCAAATTTTTTATTCATTATTTATATAATAAATATTTGAAAAAAGAAAAAAATTAAAATTAAAAATGTAAAATATGAGGAGATTGTGAAGATTTATTCAAATTTAAAACCGCCAACCTCCCAAATCGTACCGGGACCAATTTATACCCTATCTATATCAGTCGCACGTTAGAATATTAACGGGAGGCCACGTATCAATCTTTGATTAGCGGGCAGGTGGCATCAATATCCTTGTCAACCAATCGAAGACTGACACATGATATATTGATGTGATATAGTACATCTCTAATTAATTATCTAACAAAAGATTAATAAAAATATCTAATTAAGAATTTCTTAAAATTCATAAATCAATTTTACTATATTTAAAAATGGAGATCGATGATAGTAATCCAACTACAATTTATTTACAACTTATCATAGAATAATATATATTTTTTTAATTTCAAACACATCAAATCAGAATTAAAATTAAAATATTATTTTGTTAGAAGCTTGTAGATAAATTGTAAAGGAGTAGTTATTATATCATTTTTCTTCTTTTTAATATTCAACTTGATTCCTTTCAATTCATAAAGTAAAAGTAACGTACAATCATATCAGGCAAGAATCTCAGCACGACTAAATGGGGACAGCAAACATAGATAGAGTCGGGTTATTTTGTCATCTAGAATAGTCTAAGATGACTGCTTGTTACTTTTTTTAACTCTTTATTTTTTATTATTTTTTTCACATTTTTTAAAATATTTATATATTTTAAAAAAATAAAAAATATCTCAATACATTTAAAATTACTTTCTTAATCACTAAGTAAAAAATAAAAAAAATTTGTCAAACAATCAAATTGAGCAGTACAACTTGAGAGGTAAATTAGTTTTTTCTATCAATTAAATGTGATGTGTTGAGTCTCTCCTAAATTACGTTTTGATGTTGAGGTAAGTTGATGTGAGTTTTATAGGGTCCACCTAAGATGAATTTAAATGTGTTTGAATATTAAAATGAGTTTAGATATATTTATGAGAAGTTAAAAAATGTTGTAAGTCCAGCGTGTAAAGACGTGTTGAATTGAAAAAAGTTATGAATCTCACGTATAAAGAGGTTTTGAGTTGAGATGATATTAGTAATTTGAGAGTTGTGTTTGAATGTTAGACTCAATTTAAAATTAGATTGAACTTAATTGAACCCAGTTTACTCTATCAACCAAATGGGCCCTAGGGTTGGTATTTTTCTCTCTCGGAGACAAAAATAAAAAATAAAAATGTCTCAGCAGCTCATTGAAAATATTGATTAGCAATTTATATGTAGCAAAAAATCGTAAATCAATTAAAATAAAGTGAAATCAAAATTGATTTCTACTTCAAATGTTCGAATTGGATTGTATTAAATTTAAATAAATTTTACCCTCTCATTCCCTTTTTACGAATTTGTAATCAAATGGAAATTTTGATAAAGTGAACTGTTACTGACATAAATATATTACACATCTTAAACCTATAAATTGATATAATTTTATAAAATCTAATAGATCTATTTTATAATAAAAATAACTTTACAATCTGACGTATCACGTCAAAACACATCAGTTTATAGATTTATTTTTGTGTAATTACTTTGTAGTTAAAGTATTTTTTCTGATAAAATAATTTACGAAAAGAGTAATGCTAATATACCTTTTGATTTACATCACTCGCTTTATTATCCTGATGTCCACAATATAGTACCACATGCTTATTAAAAAAATTAAAAACACAAACATAAAAGAATGTATAGAATTTAGAAGTTTACTATTTTTCTTTTTATGTTTTAGAATGTCATTTTGTTATAAATATATATATATATATATATTTTTTTTTATTTAATTTTCAAAGAAATGAATGGTGTAAATTAGGTGTAAGTAGCATCGTTTGATAATATCCATCCATCAAATTCCAAAAATTATTCTGCGCAAGCCAGACATATCAAGCCATGTTTTAAGTACTTCTTGACCAAAGCCAAAAAAAAAAAAAAAAAAAAAAAGTACGTCTTGGCCAAACGAAGAATATATGGCACAAAGAATTGAATTCGGTCACTCTTTCCATAAGTGGTAGAAAACCAGCCTCGCACAAAGTCATCAATCAAAACTTGGTGTCCAAGCTGAGTTATGTTCCTCTGTAATCGGTAACGAATCGGAATGATGTACTCGCCTGTCTTATAAGACAATCACCTAAAATTGTAATTAATCACATCAATTAACATAATACGGTTGAAGTGATTCATGCATTGATTAATTAAATATAAAATCGCTTAAAATGAGAGAAAATGAAACATTTTAAGATTAATTGCAAAATTAATATATGGATTTTAAATAAATTTTTGTATTAGGGTTGGTTTGGATTCAGAGATAGAGATGAGATGATTTTAGATAAAAAAAAAAAGTTGAAAAAAATATTATTAGAATATTATTTTTTTAATATTATTATTGTTTTGAAATTTGAAAAAGTTGAATTGAGATTTTAAAAAATTGAATTATTTATTATATTTTGTGTAAAAATTTAAAAAAATTATAGAGATAAGTTAAGATGAAACACTTTTCAAATTCAAATGGGGTCTCAGTGGTTTAGTTCAGGTATATCAACTCCACCAAATTGATATCATTTACAACTCCACTATTATTCATTATTTTATTATTATTTTTACCTATTTTTTATTACTATTCAATATTCTATCATTACTTTTTTATTATTATACTAATATCAACTTTTTTCACAACCTTTTCCAATATCTAATTTTGGCTTTCTTTCACAACCATGTAGCTTTTCCACCACAACCTTTTCCAACTCCACCATGTAGCTTTCTTTCACAACCTTCTCCACCACAAGCTCGCATCATTTGCGAATCTATCGTTGAAGCTGAACGAAATATCATTTCCAATCAATAAATTATCTTTCTGCTTTTGTCTTTTAACTCTTTTGGATGTACTGAATAGAATTTGGTGCTTGATGCATAGGATCCTGTCCTTTTAATAATTATCCAATATCTGAAATTGCTTGACAAGGCATCTGATTTTGGCTGCCAAGGCAGATCGAAGGGCAAAACAACACCTCGTCTCTTGACCCCTTCCATATATATATATTAATAAACAACTCTCTGCAACTGTTCCAAGCATCCATTGCTGAATTCTCCAAGCTCTGAGTTCAGTTTTGTACGATGTTCTCTGTCAAAGATATGCCCCCCTCAGCCTCCACATTGTTCTCCGCCTATGCTTCCTTCTCCGCCTCCATGATGCTAGTCCGCTCCATGGCCAACGAGCTCGTCCCGCACCAGTTCCGCTCCTACCTCTTCTCCGCCTTGCGCTATCTCTTCACCCCTTTCTCCTCTACTCTCACCCTCGTCATAGACGAGCGCTGCGGCATGGCCCGGAACCAGGTCTACGACGCTGCCGAGGTCTACCTCGGCACCAAGATCAGCCCCTCCACCGAGCGCCTCCTCGTCGGCAAAACCCAACGCCAAAAGAACCTCAGCATCTCCATCATGAAGGGCGAGGAGATCCTGGATAGGTTCGAGAACATCCAGCTCAGATGGCGGTTTGTCTGCATCGAACCCAAGCACCCGCACTCCAACGAGCAGCGTTGCTTCGAGCTGATCTTCAACAAAAAATTCAAAGACAAGGTTATCGACTCTTACCTCCCTCATGTTCTGCTCAGAGCCAAAGCCATTAAAGAGGAGGACAAGGTAGTGAAGCTTTACAACCGTGAGTGCCCATTCGGCGACGAGGATGGAGGGGGCCGGGGCATGTGGGGGTCGATCAATCTGGAGCATCCGGCCACATTCGACACCCTGGCCATGGATCCCGAGCTCAAAAAGGCCATAATTGATGACTTGGAAAGGTTCTTAAGGAGGAAGGAGTTTTACAAAAGGGTGGGAAAGGCTTGGAAGAGAGGGTATTTGTTGTACGGCCCTCCTGGTACTGGCAAATCGAGCTTGATCGCTGCCATGGCTAATTACCTCAAGTTTGACATCTATGATTTGGAGCTAACCAGCATTTACTCCGATTCCGATCTGAGAGGGGTCTTGTTGTCCACCACCAATAGGTCTATTCTGGTCATTGAAGATATAGATTGCAGCGTGGAAATGCAGGATCGACAAAATCAGGATGCCCTCCATGAACCTTCTCGTACCAAGGTAAATTCCTATGCTTTTTACATACATTTTCTGTCCATAATTCATTAATCTTAATCTTAGATAAAAATTGACTTTCGGTTTCTTTGTTTTATGCTTGTTTGTTGCAGTTGACGTTGTCGGGTCTACTAAACTTCATTGATGGTCTGTGGTCGAGCTGTGGGGACGAGCGAATCATCGTGTTCACGACCAACCACAAGGACCGGCTCGACCCAGTCCTGCTGCGTCCCGGCCGGATGGACATGCATATCAACATGTCATACTGCACCAGCCGTGGGTTCAAGCTCTTGGCCTCTAACTACCTCGGTGCCGGCGCTCACCGCCGCGACTGCCACCACCTGTACGCAGAGATCGAAGGGCTGATAGACAGCACGCAGGTGACCCCAGCCGAGGTTGCCGAAGAGCTAATGAAGAGTGATGATGCCAATGCTGCTTTCCAAGAGCTTGTGAATTTCCTCAAACGCAAAAAGGATGAAAGCGAGGAGATTAAAGATGATGTAGGGACTAACAAGAGTGAAGAAGATCATGAGGCAAAGAGGTTGAAAACTAATGGTAACGTGAATAGATTCCTTTGGAACAAAATCAGGGGAAGAGGTGGAAGATTTGTAAGAGCAGCAAGAGGCCGTGGATTATATTCATACCACTAGTGTAAAATGTGAGTGTATTTCGGCTATCTATTTCTTGAATAAAAAATAAAAGAAAGAGTGAAATATTTTGTCAGATGAGTAATTCTAATTTCTATCATCATTTCATTATTATCTTATCATGTGTTATTAGATAATTAGAAATTATTTATTATATTTTATTTATAAACCTATTATCTAATACTACATTATAGAATAATGGGAAGATAATGAATAAATTTTTTCTATACTAAATCATGTTAATTTGTAACTCTTTATTTTTATAATTTTATCATAATAACTTTTCTAAAAGTTTTTAGAAAAAATAGGTTGTTTGATTTTGGTAATTATTATCCTAGATGATGATGGTTTGCATTTAGGATAACGGTAGCTTTCACATGAGAGCATCTGCAGCAGGACGCCTGAACACACCAAAATCCCTAAATTTTAGTAAATAAATTTATCTTTTTCGATAAAAGTACCTTTTTCCATCCTGTCCTATCTTAAATAAAATAAATTCTTCTTCTAATCATCTATATTTTCTTTTATATTTATATTTATTATAGTTAAAAATTTTTAAAAAATACAACCACTGGGATGATCAAATTTTTCTTTTTTAAAAAAATTGACCATTTGTGAAAATATGATTTGTTTTAAATATTATTATTACAAAAGCACTTATTTCAAAAATATTATCATTTAGATAGATAATTAGTTTAAAAAAATCGTTACAGATAAAAAATCGAAAATATGAGTCAACAAATAATTAAATAATTATGAAAATGTGAAAAAAATAAGTTAAAAAGTTTTCTTCAGATCATTCTCGGAAAGACTAGGGAATGAAATGTAAGAAGTTTTTGAAAGATGAATAAAATTAAAAAAAAAGAATTTAAGAAATGCGTATTTTAACTAAATTAATAGGGAACCGAATTCTGATATTCCGAATGTTTATACTTTAGTAACAATTTGTTAGGTGGAATATATATCTATATAGGATAATGATAGGTTCACTATCCTTCTACTACACTTTTTATTATTTTATAGTGTATTTGAAATTTTTATTTTTTTATTATTATTTTAAGTATTTTTTTAACATCCTTAATCATTTAGAAAAAATAAAATATATATATATATATAATTTTATTAATAGTTACTTCCTTAACCATCAAATAACAATTAAAAATAAAAATAAAAATAAAAGAGTAGTAAATGGGTGATAGGAAGTAGTAAGCCTATCATTATCTATGCATATATATATATATATATATATATCTATTCTATTATAATAAGCGTCTATCTGCGAATGAACAATGCATTTTGTTCACAGTTACGCTTTGGAGCGATGCCAACCGTTTTAGCCTTTAGATTAGTAACCAATAAAATCTTGACACGTCAGCTTTATATACTATAACACAATACAATGAGGATCACTACATTAAAACATCAGTACATGCCCTACGTCTTTTACTTGTTTTTTGCTATACCCGTTGCAGCCATCACCGCCCTCCCTGTGTGTCCACGCTAGCAGCCCACTCCACAACCACCCACAGCCATTTCGACGCCGGCAGCAGCCACCTACAACCATTCCAACTCCAACGACAGCAGCTCGATGCAGCCACAGCCACCCACAACCACTTCGATGCCAAAGGCAGGTAGCCCAACGCCAACAAATCAACCACCACGCATTCCGTCGACACCCACAACCACTACGAAGTCCGACAACCACCAATCAGTCCGACGCGGCATCACCATCGACCTCCATAGTTTGTTAACTTTCTTGTCAATTTTCCTCTATGCTTTCCTCTGTATTTTTGCAGTTCGTTTTGTTCTGTTTTCATGAGTGAAATTGCCTGACAACAATATCCCCTGTGCTTTGCTCTCCTTAATCTGTATATTGTATTTGACTAAATTTTATTTTAAGTATATTTTGTATGAGTGGAAGGAGCACTTTTATTCTGTACCTCTTCTATAGCAATTAAAGAATTGTAGCTTAGTTTGGACCTGTTCAATATTCATGGCCACTTATTATGAACTTTTACAATTTATCTTGTGACGTCCCGACTCCCACGTACAAAAAAAACATGGAAATTGTGACGTCAGGATGGTGACAACACGGTCACACATCCCAACGATAGTGTCAAGTATGTGCATATGCAACAGTGTATAATAAACAACATAGCGGATAATATACATAAGTCTATTAAGTACTAGAATTTTAAATACAAATATTCAAAACAAATCATATTTAAAAAAGTTATATAGTCATCCCAAATATATTACAAAGGCAATACATAAATAATTGATAAAAACGAATCTCGATAAACAGGAGCAATCCCAGATCACTCCGCCAATGGAGCCAAGCTGAGACTCGTCATCTTCATTTGCATCAAAATCTGCAATACCATAAAATGGTACTACAGGTAAGTATAGACCAAACAACTCTCGGGATAAAAACATATTGATGCAACCAACATGCATGTATATGATGAAATATGCATCAAATCTAAAATATTATTTTTCCTGAAAATATATATTTTCTAACACACGCCAAAATCCCATTTTGGCCCAAAAACAATAATCCGTCATTTTCCCAGAAAATGACCAAAGTCAATAAAACATCATTTTCCCAGAAAATGAATCACATAAAATTATTTTATTTAACACAAGCTATTTTCCCATAAAACAGCCCATTAATCCATTAACCAATGCACTATGATCTCCCATAGGGATCATCCGCACGTCCTGGCTTCGTAGCGATGCCCAGTTCCGCGCTCAGAGCGTTCGTGGCCGAGTACCCACTACGCAACGAGCGATGCCCAGTTCCGCGCCCAGCGCGTTCGTGGCCAAGCATCATTTAGCCCCCGCCAGCAGAGGGGCCACGAAGTTGGCACGAGACCATCTCGTCCGATTCCGTTGTCGCCCAACGACAATCTAGGGGACGTCACTCAGTATATTCCGCTTCCGAGTGACCAGAGGAGCTCCACCGAGATAATGCTCCATCTCGGCTTGGGGTCGTGATACACACGCACCCAAAATCCTTTAACACATGAAAACCTAGTTTTCATGAAACACATGAACATGAATGCATGTACACGAAAACCCAGTTTCCTTTACAAACATGATCATGCGTGCAATATGCCATGTACATGAACAACACCATACCAACAACCAACATTTCACAATATCAACCAAACACACAACTCCATCCACAATCCATCCGACCCCCGAACTCCTCGGACTCAGTCCGGCATGTCCAACCAGATCACAATAATATAAGTTAGTGTAAAAATACATTTAAATCATGATAGTTCTTTGGAAAAATACTTACAGCGCTATAATATGATTTTCGAAGGATCCCGGAGGTGCAAGAAGTGGTGGCTCAGCAACGAAACAGTGTAAAATACACTGGCCGTGGGTCTCAAAAACTCACTTTTCAACGGAGACAATCCAAGACCCGAATTGATAGGGTAGGGCTTAGGGATGCCGGTGAAGCTAGTGGAGGTGGTGGTTTCAAGTGGGTGGCAGCGCAAATGGTGGTTTTAGGTCAAAGATATCCAAATCGGAAATGGAGAAAGATAGGTTTCACCGGTGATGGATCGGAGCTGGGGTTGGGTCCATTGGGTTGCTATGAGGTCGAGGATGAAGTGGTGAAGAGATGGTGGCTGGTGGTGGCGCGACTGCGGCGCGCGAGCACAAGAGGTGTCGCGGCTTGGTGTTGGGCGTGAGGGCTATCGGCGGCGATGGAGGAGATAGAAACGGAGGGAGGTGGTCGCCGGCCAGTGGGGGAGCTGAAGGGAGGGGCGGTGTCGTGCACGGCGGCGCGACGACTGTGGGTTGGGTGAGGAAGAAGCAACGCACGGGGGAGAGAGGGAGCGGATCGCAACACGCAGGAGAGCAGGGGAGAGAAAAGAAAGAGAAAAGAAAAGAAAAAGGGGAAAAGAAAAATAGATGGAAAGAAATGAGGTCCAATCCCCACATCTTGGGTCACAAAAATGATCCAACGAAAATGATTTCAAAATAGCATCTCAATTAAAATAATATAAACGTAATGATAAAATGAAAATAAAATATTTAAATCCAACAATCAATTAATTTAAAAGAAGAACAATTTAAATGCATCACAATAATAAATATTAAGAAAACATCTCAAATTAATTTTTCACAAAATTAAAAATCATAAAAATAAACCAACTAAAAATCCAACAATTTTAAAACAAGAGAATAAATTTTTGAATTAATAAAAATAATCATTTAATAAAAATACACTAAAATACTGGACGTTACATTCTATATATATTATATATAATAGTGATAAATATTATAGTAATTTTATTTTTTATTTATATATTATAGCGACTTTATTTTTTATTTATATATTATAGTGATAAATATTATAATGATTTTATTTTTTATTTATATATAATAGTGATATATATTATAGTGATTTTATTTTTTATTTATATGTAATAGTGATAAATATTATAGTGATTTTATTTTTTATTTATATATAATAGTGATAAATATTATGGTGATTTTATTTTTTATTTATATTTAATAGTGATAAATATTATAATGATTTTTGGAAAGACTTTAGTACGAAGATGGTTCATTGTGTTTGGCATGTGAAGTATTTTTATAAGTACGAGAATACTTGAAAAGTGTTGAGAAGTGTTGAGAAAATTTGACTACCCAAACGTAGCCTAAGAGTTTAAATCATTAGCTGAGATCCTATATTCCTTATTTGGTTCTGTTAAGTAATGGTAGGAAGTGGTGCTTTGGTGGATTTTCTTTTTTCAATTGAGAATTGAGACCTGATTGCACTTATAGATTATGCCAACGGCCCTGTTTGTAAATGAATTATTATTATTTCTTGCGAGGTGGTGAAACAGGCTGATGGGCTTCTAGTCGAATTTGTGCTTTCTTTTTGCTATGATTACGTTGAGCTATCATGTGATTTCGTATTGAAACATCTTTCAATAATCCAAAAACAGATGTAAGGTTTGATTTTTATTGTTTCAGTTTTAGAGGAGTTGTTTGCTATCCTCTAAGCATAATCAAAATTCTACGATAACCCAATATTTTAGTCTAGCTATGCGATACGTGTGTTTTAAGATATATTTTATATATGTGAATCTATATTTAAATGGCCTCTAAGCATATTTTATATATGGGGTTTTTTAAAAAGTCATCCACATTGTATCTGAAAATTATATGTTTCCTGATTTTTTAAATATTCCATGAGTCAAGAGTTACAATATATCTAAAAGATTGTATTCAAATCTTATTTAATTGTGACATATAGGGCTCATTTAGATTCAGAAAGCGTTTTATTTCATATCATAATTACAACTTTTTCAAATTTCAACATAAAACGTAATAAACAATTTAACTTTTTCCAAATTCAAAACAATAATAATATTTAAAAAATAATATTCTAACAATATTTTATTCAACTTTCAACTTTCATCTAAAATCATCTCATCTCATCTTATCTCACTATCCAAACCAACCTATAATCTCACATTGACCTTGATTGGGAGCTGCACATGTAATTAAATCATTACCCCTCGTCAAGGTCAATGTGAGACCATATACCTCATCACACACACACACACAAACACAAACACATATTTACCATTATCTCTAATTTTTTCTTGTATTATATTTTCCCTGTATTAAACATCATCAATAGGATCTATTATGTTGGAGCCTTGTTCAGGTATCTTATGTAGTACCACTTGAAAATAAAAATTATTAAAAAGATAACTAAAAAAATGACGAATAGTATAACACGATAAAACAATTTATCTTTGTTATATATGCTTATTGCTTTTCAGTTTGTAAGGTGTACTTTATCATGTTAATTAAATGTTTACACTGTGTGCAGGGAGAAGGGAAATGTGAATTTTTTGTATAAGTGGATGTATTTCATTTGATAGAGGATAACATTCATAGAAGAGATAATGTAGTTTGGAAGACGTAGGATTGCGTATTGCTACGCGAGTATGAAGTTCAAAAGGGAGAAGATTAGTGAGTGAGAAAGAGAGAGAGACGTTCACAAGGAAAAACAAAAATTATTGTGTTTGTATTGTGTTGTATCAATTATGATAGTTTTTATTTGGTTCGGATGAATTGTAACATGTCATTGCAAATAGCTGGGTATGATCTATATAGTTTTTGTATGGATCAACTGTAATGGTACTCTCCATATGCTTTCTGTTTGCACTTGGATAGTAATTAACTTATAATGTTTTGGTTATGATGTACAAAAAGAGGTATCTCTATGTATGATATCCATATGTGTATGAAAATGTTGGTTGTGAAATTAACACGCCAATATAGAGTATGTATATTAACTTGTTTGTGAAATGTCGATCTTGAACTTGCAATTAACTTATATGAATTGTTGTTTGACTATCAAATACAACAACCTGTGAATGAGAGTGGTTAACAAGTTGGTAATGAAAACCTATGTAATTAACCTGCTAGTATAGATTATGTAATTGTTGTTTGAAAACTAAACAAAAATGGGCCATCTTCTAGGTTGAAAACTAAATAAAAATGTATGGAGTTAAATAAATTGTAGCAAGAATATATAAAATTTAGAGCTAAGCCAAAATAGTAGAAATTCATATAAAATTGTTAGAGAAATACTTTAGCCACAAAGTTATTACACAAATGCAATTTTACGAATTAATATGACTTGATATGATTCGTCAGATTGTAAAATTATTTTCATTATAAAGTAAATCTAACAGATCAGATGAAACCACGTTAGTTTGTAGGATTGCTTTTGTGTAGCAGTCCTCAAATTATTATATTCATCAGAGTTTAAATTTTAGGTACATATTAGTATATACACAAGGTACACATGGTGGATGCTACCAACACCCCTAGCTACATAGTACACCACGACATCTCCACATACTACAGCATAACATCTCCACAAGGTATACAAACTACGCCACAATATCTCCGCAACACAACAAGTGTTTGCACACAAAGCCCTAGTCTACAATCTACACAAGCAATACCAAGTGCATCTCCATAACTGGATACAAAATGTTGTTTCACAACACAACATACACAAGACAAAAACTGCTTGGGTCACCTGCAGCACCACATTCAAATCGACATCTCCACAACTAGACAAGCTGTACTAACAACCCATTCACAACACAACATACACAAAGAGAATTATATTAAGAACATTAAAAAGTTAATAATTAGACACATAACAAACAGAAAAAAAGTTGATAATTATGCCAATCAGGTAAGGAATTATTAAGCAGCACATTAAGAACACCACATGACATACTGAATATGACTTTGCAAAATCTCCATGGAGTTACACAGCATCAATATGGACACATATTTGAAAACACACAAATAAAATTTAAATAATGCCTACATTATTCATTTGGAAAAAAAATTTCATCAAAACAGTTAAACAAAGAACCAAAGCACGTCAAACAAACTTTAAAAAAAATAAAAGTCATCTACTTGGCTACCCGAAGGGTACAAGTTTGGATTTCGATATGTATTTTGAGACCTCATAAATGGCGGGTAGTATGGATTTATGGGACCATAATATCCCTAGGCTTGTGAAATCGACGTAGAAGGCTTGGTGGCATTCCATCTTCCCCTTCCCTGATTACGCTATTTTTTTTTGATAAGTAAAAAATTTATTCATCAAATGCAATAGGTGAGTCCATGTATACAAGAAGTATACAAAAGAAATACTTAATAAATACATCCTAACACTAGAAAAACAAGGACAACAAGTCATTGACAAGCCCTTCCATTGAGTATAATAGCTGAAAACCAACTAAACAAGGAACACATAAAAAATTCCCAGAGTTCTTCTACATTGCGTTCCGTATTATTAAAACATCTCTCATTCCTTTCCAACCAAATGCACAATATAATGTACAAATGAATCATCTTCTACGCAGCTGCCACTTGAGAGCAAATATGAAGTCTAGTCCAACATGCGAGTAAATCTACCATTGATTTTGGCATAACCCTGGTCAGTCTGGATGTTCTAAACACACTATCCTATAACACTTTAGCCACATCACAATGTAGAAATAAATGATTCGTTGATTCTGCAGCTTTCTTGTACATGAAACATCACTCCATAACAATCATTTCGCCTATTTTTTAAGGAGTACTGCTACTCATCATCCTAACTTCCATCATTCTTTCATCATCCTATAATGTGGCATTAGGTGATTGGAAATTATTTATTACATTTCACTTGTAAACCTATCATCTAATGCTACATCATGAGATGATGGGAGGATGATAGGAGTTAGGATGATGAATAGATTTTTTCTTTTTTAAGATATTGTGGTTACTAATAAATATATATTTTTACTTTTATGTGAAATTATATTAATTATGTCAAATAAATTATGTGTTTTAGTTCAATCCATTTACATGAAACAAACAAGTTTAAATGAATTGTGTCGTGTTAACATATTTCTAATTAATTATTAAACGGGTCAAAATGGGTGACACGACCCGACCCGACCCATTATCTAAATTAACACGTTTAACTTAATGAGTTGGGTTTAAATTGACTTATATAATCGAATGTTCACTATTTGATACGACACGAACACGACACTAAAACAGGATTTGCCACCCTTAATAATACCACGCATGGTAGATAGGCCTTTTAAAAAAGAAAAAATCTACACAACCTCCATACACCACACTTTTTTTAATTTTTATTATTTTTTCTTTTATCAAATATTTAATATATGAATAATGAATAGAAGAATTGAATTAATTTAAAAAGAATAAATTCAAAATTTTTTTAAAAAAATATTAAAAAATTTAAAAATTTAAAAAAATATGGTGTGTGGAGGTTGAGAAGGTTATGTAACATTGCTCTTTATAAAAAACACTATGGCCTGACCTGCCCGATAAATCCGTCCATTTCTACCTGTTAAATGCGGATTCAACTGACCTCGTTTGCATTCAAAACCCACCTCAACTCATCTCATCATTACAACTTTTCTAAATTTTCACACAAAATATAATAAACAATTCAACTTTTCAAGTCCCAAAAAAATTTTCTCAAATTTCGATACAAAATATAATAAATAATTTAATTTTTATTTTATTATTTATAAATCACTTTAATTCATCTTAACTCGATTCTGAATCCAAACCACTCCTAAATAACGGTTTATCATCCAACCCGCAACTTAACGGGCGAAAGAGCAGGCCGTCCGGGCTTATCTGATATCTCCATTCCAAACCGGCAAACCCTAGACGTCTCTCGCTCTCTGTCCCCTCGATCACTTCTGCAGGAAACCAAGTCTCTCTCTCTCTCTCTCCTCGATAGCGCCTCCAAGCAACCGAGTATTGTCTGTCTGCCGACTTCTCCTGCCCACCAAGCAGCCATTCCTTCGAAGCTCACCAAGCAGTCGTTCCTTCGCAGCTCACCATAGCAATCCAGCTCCATCCACGGTCCACGGTAAGCTACTTTTCTCGCTGCATTGTGGGTTGAGTTCGTTTTCAAAAGCCGAAAACAGACCAGATGAAATCGGTTTTCAATTAATCCCATTTTGAGCCGAACACAAAATGGGCTGCAGTGCTTGTCATTTCTAGACCACGCTGCTCAATTATTAGTACAATTAATAACAATAAAATTACATAATCACAGTGCATTATGCCACATTATGCCCTTTTTGTCCCAATTTGACCTGTTTTAAGTCTTCCCCAATGATTTCCTTGTGACCAATATTGCAACTGGGCCTGAAGTAAAAGTTTGGCTTTAGTCAATTGGGTCAGGCAAAACATCCAAACCTGATTCAAATTAGACCAGATTTAAGATCTGTTTATAGTGTTGGCAGAGTTGGAGCTAAGTAGATCGAACCCAATTCATATCCAAATGTTATAGAAAATAATTAAATTATTACAGCTCATGTATTTACATGAAACCAAATCCCAATTTTTATATCCTATACAACAAGTTAGTAATTTTTTAGTTGTCCTTGCAGTTCTTATTTATATTTTGCATCAGTTCCTGTCAGCATAGAGTTGGTATTTCAGCATCATGTTTTGAAGTGAGACCAGAATTAGGGCCACAAGGTGTTGTGGAGAAAAAGTGGTCTTAATAGTTATATCTCTGATACAATTGAAGACTGAAGTTGCTCTTGTTAGGAGGATCAGAAGGTCAAAAGTGACATTCAGTGAATATGGAAATTCTAATTCAAGTCACTATCAATTAAAACTGACTTGTATTTATTAAAGCTCTTGAGAAGAGGCGAACCAATCACTAAAGGCCTCAGACCCGAATCGTTGTGCCCTTTGAATCATTATAATCATATCCCTACAACTTGTTAAGATTGAAAATTGCTTTATTTGTTGGATTCTGTAAGCATGAATGCTGGTATAAATTTGTTGGATTTTGCAAGTATGAAGGCACGTAAAAGGGAGAAAGGGAAAACAATCTAAGGGTACTGGGCCTACTAGCCCTGCTATGAAATTATTAGTTTTATCCTTTTTTTTTTTTATAAGTAGTTTTATCCATTTTTTCAGATAACATTTATCCCCTTCAAATTAAAGCCCCTCTGAAAGTTTGTCACTGATACAAGTATTAACTTAGAAAAAACATGGGCATTTCTAAAACGACTTGATTGAATGATATACATGGTAGTGACTCATATTTTAAGTGTGTGCATTGCTGCTCTTATGTTAGAAACAAACTTGGTCCAATCAAGAAGATGAAGATAGAAATCTTGACACCTTTATAAAACAGTGTGCGGTCATAAAGATTTACATGTAATTATAGGATCAAATCCCACTAAAACCTCTATGAATAATATTACAAAATTTGGAATAGCAGAAGGCCTAATTGGAAATAAGTATAAGAGACAGTTTCTTTTGACAAAAAAAAAAAAAAAAAAAAAAAAAAGGTATGAGAGGCAGTTAACAACTAGTGCAAGTTTCTTTTGAGCCCCTTGTTTCTATCTTGGACAAACCAAAACCATGATATTTTTTAGTTCATTTCCCACATTTGGTTGAAAAATGATAAATTCACCAATTTAGGGATAAATATGTGTAAACTGTTATGTATTTGTTTTGCTGGGTTCTAGGCATATGATCTTAGATAATGCATGCACATGTCCTATCTATTTGTTGAAATCTTATTGGTATAGTGTTGCTGAGTTTTTATATTTTCTCATGTTTTTATGTGAGAATTATATGTCAATTCATATCATGGATTGCTTCAGAAGTGGCACTCCTACAAATTTAAGAGACGATGAGATAATTACTCCTTTACCTTCAAACGTTAAATTATCTAGTAATAGTAACACCAGTCTCCCTCTCAAAAGGAAGGCAAGTAAGGACCCATCAACGGTGTGGGAACACTTCACAAAAATAGATGGATGTTCATTAAGTCATAATTAATCAATTGTTTAGGGTTTGTTACTTTCTAATTTTGACAATTATCTTCCCTAAATCTTGTTTGTTGTAATATACAATTTACCTCTTATTTCTTGGCCTTATTTTTCTTTCTGTTATTTGAACTTTCCTACCACTACCACGTAAGATATTAATACTATTTTGATAAGAATCTCGGAACAAATTCTAGCAATAAAATGGCTATGAAATTGATATAATTAAATAGGTAGAGATTTGCATCCTTTTTTTGATCTGACATTGGGTTGAGATGATTCTGGTAGCATTGGAAAGCTAACTCAGTTCTCTACAAATTTATATTTTACAAGAATCTTCAAATTTTAACTTTTACTTGGTCAAAACAGCTCGGCATCGAACCAATCGAACAACTAAACATAAAATTAGTTTGACTTTAGCTTGACCTTGACTCGAGTGAACATTGCGGGAAACACTATTTCACTTTTGGAGTCTCTGAATGATCTAATAAAATCCTAACTATATGTAGATCATTATGCACGACTTCCCTTGAACATTTCAAGAGAATTTGCTGATCAAAGATTTTATGGAACAGATTAATTAGTCAGTTTCCTAACTTTGCACCTTAAAAATGTTCTTGAATTTTATTTCTTAATTTTTTTATGTTACAAGTTTCATTTGAAAGCAATACAATATAGTTTAAATCTTTCAGATATAAAGGAAAGAGGAAACAGATGGATCCAGATTCAGTGAAATCAACTCTGTCTAACTTAGCATTTGGAAATGTGATGGCAGCTGCTGCTCGTGATTATCAGAAGGTTTTTCTCTTGATTATTTTTTTCATCTCCCATATCGTTTATAATCCATTCTGTCATCTTTAAATTGAATTTTTGAAGTGGAAGTTTATCAACTATACCCTTCTTTTTATTATGTAATTTTATGTTAGTATGTTATGTTCCAATGATGGGTTTTTGTAGTTTTTGCAAATAAAGAAATGTGATGAGACCATCATTGATACTCTACCCCCATGTAAATTAAGCCTGTTTATTTCCCTGCTGAATATAGAGTTTTTGTTTTTGGGATTATGCAAATTTCCGCTGTACTATAACTCTCTTTTGGTTGAAGCGGGCTGAGTAGTGGTTAGCTTAGATGACAGTAAATGATGGGTTTACTAGGTTATATTACTTTCCTCCCGAGTTGCATGAAAGCGGGTATGCTTTTTAAGCAACTGATTAAAAATATATTGTTTAATTGCATTAGTTTGCAAGCCACATTGAATGGTATGTTGATTGTTGTTTGTTGTCTAATGTGGTCTGGTATCTTATAGGAGTTGCTTGCTCAAGGGAAGCCACAGGCATCAAGTTCTTTCAACCAGGAGGTCGACCTTGATGAGTTGATGGATGTAAGTTTGATAGTGCTTCTATTTAATCCATCTGGTAATTAATGCACTTGTTTCTATTTATGCGGTGTACTTGCATCGGGTGATATTAGGACCCGGAGCTGGAAAAATTGCATGCAGATCGATTTGCAGCTCTCAAGGTTAGAGTTTTGATGTTTTTTTAAATTTTCTTGGATGTACTTTGATAAATTGATTTGGCGGAAGTATATTGTAATTAGTAAGTATTTATGATAGAATTCATTTGAATAGAAAGAAGCTGAGAAGCGGGAAGCATTAAAAAGGCAAGGGCATGGAGAATACAGGGAGATTACTGAGGGGGATTTCTTGGGTGAAGTTACCAGTAGTGAAAAAGTGATTTGTCATTTCTATCATCAGGAGTTCTATCGCTGCAAGTAAAACATTTAGTTTAATCTTATATTCTCTCTCTCTGTCTCCCTCCCCTCCCCCAAAATAGATGCACATGATCATGTACTTGAATATATGAATTGAAAGTTCATGTGCTCATACCAAAGGGATCTGTGTAGGATAATGGATAAGCATTTGAAGTCCCTAGCACCAAGGCACATTGGTACAAAGTTCATCAAGGTGGATGCAGAGGTCTGTATACATTAGTTTGTGTAAATATGTTGCAAGAAAGAACTTTTTTTTGTGTTTTCTCTTTTGAGTATACTTGATCCCAACATTGGAATTTGAAGATTCAATTGTTGCAAAAGTCTGACCTAATAAAAAAATCAAGATGCATACTTAGATACATTACTGAAATGAAATGCAGAATGCACCCTTCTTCATTGCGAAACTAGGAGTCAAGACTTTGCCTTGTGTCATATTGTTCAGGTGAGGGCATATCTGTTGTCTTTTAAATGTTCTGTTCCTTGTAGAAGCTAGAGACATGTCAGTACTGTCCGATTTGGTAATTTTGAAAGAGGATAAGTCAAAAGAAGTTGGAATTTTAAAAATAGATCTCTGTGTTATTCTGGACTTCTTTTAGTTTATTTCTTGAAAACAATAAGGATGAACAATTGGTGTTATTTTCCTGGAGCTTAGCCCAGATAATGATAGCTCAATGATTGTTAGCCTAAGGTTGGCAGTGCTGATATGCCTATATGAAACTATATGACCTTCAGATCTAAGTTCAAGCTTATGCATCAAGACATTCTTGTCACAATTTTTACTCAGGAAAGGAATCGCAGTTGATAGGCTGGTTGGATTTCAAGATCTGGGAGGAAAAGATGATTTCACCACAAAGACAATGGAAGTGCTACTAATAAAGAAAGGTAAATGCTTTTGTCTGGCATGTTTAGCGTTTTTTAGCGCATGACAAGAGTCTCAACAATCATTATTACAGGTATTATTAGTGAGAAGAAAGAAGATGAAGATGAAGACGACGCTGGAAATCATGAAAATATGCGCAGGGTAGTGAGATCCTCAATGAATCCTGATTCTGATTCCGACTGAAAATGGAAGAATTGCACTTAGTCTACATGGATTCTCATTTTAGGTCATTTGGGTGAGGGGAGGGTTTTAAACGCGTGCTTGTGTTGTTAAATTCACTTATAATTAATTTGGATTTCTGATTACTAAATACTAATTTGGGGAATTTATATCTGTGTGCGGAGTGTTTATAGGACACCAAGGATTCATGGAAGCAATGGACGGTTACAAAAAGGTGTAGTTCTCGTTTGGTTATATATATGAGATGAGATAAAAGTTAAAAATTGAATAAAATATTGTTAGAATATATATTTTTAATATTATTTTTGTTTTGAAATTTGAAAATGTTGAATGTTATTGTATTTTGTATGAAAGTTTAGAAAAGTTATAATCATTAGATGAGATGAGATAGAATGTGTAACCAAACAAGGCCTAATCTTAGATGGACCAAGTGAAAAATAATCATTTCAGAATGCTTAGGAAACCCCATGAATTATCCTGTTTGATAATAATTGTTTCACCAAAAACACTTGTTTCATAAAAGAAAAAAAAAATGCAAGTTGAGCACCAACTATAGCAAGTCAAACATGGGACACCACATAGAGCAGGCAACAACAAAAACATGCTCTCACGACAAGTATCAGATCATGACATCGTAGATGTAGGAAGTTGGTCTCGGCCATGCAGATATGTAATACAGGCTCAAGAGTAATAACTCCACTTGTCCTGAATGATCTTATTACTGCCCTTGTTTTTACTTAATTATTGTCTCTTTTTCTTCTTTGTCCATGTATTAGCCTTCTTGCCTATCAAGGATTCTCGACCTTCTAATACTCAAATAGTTACGAGACATGTATTTACAATGCATTTACCTGTTGGCTCTCTGTCTACTTCTGCCTAACATCTCATGAGCCATGCGTGAGATTGTCTAAAGTTAAAAAAATTCTGATATAAAAGGTTAAATTACTCTCATTCAACAGTAAACATGAAAAAATAATCAAAAAATAAATAAATTTTTTGCTGAAGACTGGCCATATCATCAATACCATGGAAGTACAAGCACCAGCATGCTTCCCATTCTTATTTAAATGGGAGGATTTCTTGAGACTAAAAAACAGACCGGAAAATAGGACATCATAGTTCTTCTACTCAGTAGCACTACACCACACATCTGCTAAGGGAAAATAAAATAAAATAAAATAAAAAGATAAAAAAATAAAAACAGGCGTGTAGTGAAAGGCCGCTGAAATTTCAATATACCTATAAATGCCTCTCTCCAATTTTTTTTTTCCCAAAATTTTGTATAATATTATCTATTTTCAAGAATATGGCCTCACTAAGATTAATTTAAACTAAGTTTAGAAGAAATAATAAATTTATTAATATGTATTCCTAAGTTTTTTGTTATACAACATTAGACTTGTTAATATGGATTTCAAAGTGAAAATACAAGAAAAATTATTTAAAGTTGAGGATTTATATGAAAAGTAGTTGAGAGGTTTCATTCTCTAGACTTCATTGAGCAAGAAAAAATTTATTTAAGGTCTCAATTATATTATTATATGTTTCATGTGATACGAAAATATCTAGATTTACATGAAACTTAAAAACTGGATTACCTCCTAAAAGATTACATATTAGAATGAAAGATTGCTTTCTAAAAGATCACTTGATAGATTTAGTAAAAAAAAAAAATTCTAAATATTTCCTTACAAAAATAATCATGGATGAATATTATTTCATGAAATATTATCATCATAAATCTGAAATGTATTGTAACACCTAGGTTCAGCACCAAACCCAGGGCAAGGCACGTTCTATAATTTTTTTATTTTTCCAAAGGTTGAGATGTATAAGGAGCCCACTTGAGATATTTTTATGAGGCAAGTTGTTTTATTTTTTAGAGGTTGGGTCAAGGCCTATAATCCACTGAAAAAGTTCAAATTTCGTACGCCCAAAACCCAAGGCCCACACCCGTTTGCTTTAAACCGTGAAAACCAACTCAGTTTATGATTAGTTTTCCTCACCCCGCACGACTCCACTCCCATGCACATGCAAGTATATTTTCTTTCGTTTGGTTCTCAATCACCTATATATATACACCTTAGAGCATTAGCATTGACTTCATTAAAACTATTTTCAAAATTTGATGAAAATTATATGTTTTTCATAAATTCAAAACCTCTCTATCCATAACCCCACAGTAGATTAACTATTGAATTCATCAAAGTAATAATATAATATTATTTTTTTAATAATAATATTTTTAATTTTTTTTTCATATTTTGCAATTACACTAACCATATGTACATTAATAATTTAATTTGATACTTAAATTATTGTTTCTCAACTATTTTTTTCTCAACCTAATTATTCAACAAACACATTTCACAAACTAATTTTCAAACCAAAACTAGTAGTCTGCTGCATATCTCTATAAATCTAGCTAACTCAAGTTGCTGCCATCACACAAAATAAATAATAAGCATCTTCTCTCTCGAGCAATCATTGGTATTGACATATGATTATTGTTGAATGAACATATGATTATTGATGGATGAACATGCAGAAATTACTCCAGTAGAGTTTGATCTATCACATATACATCCTTGGTATTGACAACCATGTCAATTCTGGTAGTGTTTTGACTTACTCCAAACATATAAACCAATACTATGCTATGTCCATCAAATTAGATAGCCATTGGTTTACTCCAACTCGAGCAATATCTTCAGAATATAAGCTTTCAACATCAGAACCTCCAATGGTTCTTCATTCATGAACCTGATCAACATTTGTGTAGCAGTTTTACACTTCAGTAGCAGTACCCAAATAATTTTATCAAATTCAGTTACATATCAGCAATTTTAGTTACACAGCAAGTCCAGAGGCACATATACAAGTTCAGTCTATGTCAAACACAAAAAAAGGCTTCATCTTTTTTAGCCAAATCATCTATACAAAGGAACGAGAAGTGGGAAACCAACCCCATCATATTTACAATAGATGGGAATGGGGAGGGTTTAAAAGTTATGAACACAAGAAGACTTCTAACTTTAATTTACAAAAATTTCCTATGGTGGATTAGAGAAAATGCAGGATATAAAGCTAGAAAACTTTTACTTACAAGCTTGTTTACTGGCATACTAAACACATTATTATAAAAATACGTAGTATTATAGTGACTGTTGTATGTGTACACCAACTCATAAATAGCTAATGCCAATAAAATTAAGTATATGGTTTCTGTTAGGCAGAGAGAAACATGTGAAAATGTAAAGATACAAAGATCACCATTTTCAGCTCTCAAGAACACAACCGAGTCCCATGCAACTAGCTTCTTGCGGTTCACGAATGTGCTCCACCCAGTCATCAACAGAACATAATGGCATAAAAGAGTTCAGATAGCTAAATAACAAAAAAACCTTGTGTTTATACCTATGTTTAACAACATATACTTTATCCCCATGTTTAACAAAATAACAAAAAAAAAAAAAAAAAAAAACCCAGATCTATCAAAGATTCTTCCATTCAAACATTTTCATCATAACAGACCCAAATCAACAAAGTAATAAAAGGAAAAAACCCTAAAAAAACTGTTACAGAGAAAGTAAGCCAAGACCAGTACTACTTGTTGCTCCGAGGGTGAGTTTTTTTTTTCCTCTTTTCATTTTCTGTACCACACTCCATTCTAGGTCGTCTTCATTTCATTTTCCACACAATGTTACATAAAAACACAAAATTATATAAGAAAAATCTAAAAATTTTATTTATGGAAACTAGAACAACAAAACACCATAGAAAGAGATTAAGGAACCAAACAAATCCCAAAGATTTACCTCAAAGTCGTTGTTACCTCAAAGCCAAGACTCGGTGAAGAACCAAAGATTTGGGGTTTGGAGCTTAAATTTCTATAGAGGGAAAAAAAAATAGAGAAATAGGGTAGCGTCGGTCTTTAGAGGGAAGAGAGAAAAAGAGAGAAAGAGAAAGGGAAGAGAGAAAATGGAGAGGAAAAATTGAAAGGAAGAAAGGAAATTTTTTTCAAATTCACTGGTGAAAGAAATGGGAGAAAGGGATGCGGGAGAGGAAGAAAGGGAGAGGAAGAAAGAAACGGAATTACGGGCGAAAAGGGGAAGAGCAGTTGAAAGAAGTGATTTTGTAATAAAATAATCGGATAGATTATGAATAGTGAGTCTTCAAATATGAAGATGAAAATAAATTTCCTGTAACTCAAAGCTTGAGTTTTGATGTTTACCGAATTCAATATCAGCGTTTTATACCCTTGATTCATCAAATTTTAGAAATTCTTTCATTTGAACGAGACCGATGCAAGTGCTCTTATACACCTTAATGCACTCGTCGCCTCATCAAGTCCTAGGTTAAAGCAGCCCCTGCTTTAACTTCAGAAAGCTGTAGCCCCCTTGGAATTCCGTGCATGGCAACTCAGCCAGTCCGACCTCAAGGCCAAGCACTACAAAACAACCCTCCATGCTGTGATAAGCCTCCACTACACTCGATCACCACTGCACCACAATGCAACACAGTCCACGTCCAGGAAACTCATGCAACCAAAGCAACGTGATAGCAGAAAACCACCAAAGGGTAGTCGCTGCCT